>NC_045960.1:92969733-93336400 GCF_010909765.2 Amblyraja radiata
ATCTCGGAGAAAACGCGTTCAGGTCATGGGGAGAAAGTACAAACTGCGTACAGGCAGTGCCCATAGTCGGGATCGAACCCGGGTCTCTGGTGCTGCATTTTGCTGTAAGGCAGCAACTACCTCTGCACCACTATGACTATAAGACTAATTTGAGGAAGGACATCTATATAACTAGAAGTCTCATCTTGACCACTTCCTGTCTGCGCTGTATATTGATTTTAGAAAAAAACGCTAACATATATAGCCATGATTCAATGTACATCAATGTGTAAACTAAAATGTGTTTTTCTTGGGTTTGATGTGGCAAAATTCCAGGCAACGTCAAGAACAGTCGGCTGCAATCCTGCAGCAGCCAGGAGATTTATCCTGCCGATCTCCCAAATGCTTTCTAATGCTTTCAACACAAACTGGGTGTTAGTAAACTAGACGTGGCCTCTACTAGTGGTATCTAGATTAGCCGATCAAGAGATATCAAGCATCCACAGCCCATTGACTTAGAATAGCTGTAAACATAAAGAAAGTTAAACATCCTAAAAGAAAATGAATACTCTCATTGTCATGCACAATAGTAAAATAGGTACCCACTTGTCTGAGGAACAAAAAACAAATCAGCTGTGATGTGGCCTTGGTTATGATGTTGGATTTCTATCACATTTCATTTTGTTTGCATTTAACTTTATTACCGTCTGGTGCAGCCATTGCATGCTTTACAAATTACACCAAGACTGGAGGTCACAATTTGCTTAGAGGACAGATAAATGCATCCAACAGTTCTTGGAAGTACCAGCCAAACAAGCTGGTGGAAACAAAAGTTTTTTTTGAAGTGCATATTACAACAAAATGGCTGACTAAGAACAAGCATACGAATATAAAAGGGTCAGTGGCCAGAGAATTGGCAACAAAGATGGGTGAGGGTTGCAGTAGTAGGTGAGCAGAGAAAATATAAAGCAGACAATTTGACCACAAGTGAACAGTATTGTGAGTAGACACACACACTCAGTCCTGGCCATGATGCACTCCTCCTGAGCATTGCATCTCAGTGCTGAGCAGCAGTAATACTTGCCACAGTCTAGTGAACACCAGCACACTGTTTTGGTGATTCACTTCACACCCAGCCTTGCAGCTATGAGATCAATTTAACAGCAGAGTGCTGAACTCAAAAGCAGTGCCATCAGCAAAAACAAAACAGTGTCACTTCCACCAGCACCCTCCCTCCTGGGAATGCATCTTGACACTGAGGTACCAATGGAGGTCTCCCAGGTGCTTGATGTCACAACATCTGCAGTTCTTAGATTAAACAATGGTTTCCCTTTTTGTGCATCTGATAATTTTATGTACCTTTCCTTTCGAGTTAACCACGGCTGTTTTTGAAAACTTTAGTTTTGTAAGGGTATAACAAATTCTGTACCACAGCAAAATTATTTTTTGAACACCTCCCACTGCTCTATTTTAACTTTGCACATTAGCAAATTGTCCAGTTAGTGTCAAACATTGGTTCAAAAAATTCACTGTGTACAGACCCAGATTAGGACAATGAGAGATGAACACTCGGCTCTAACAGAAAAACAACGCTCGTGACTCAAGGGGAATGGGGATAAAAGACAATACAAGGATCTTTACTCAACCATCTCATTGCACAGAAGTCACACTTAACTAAATTTGGAACTCCAACCGTCTCATTTTTCTCCTTCTCAAATGTTACAAATAATAATATGATCATTATTTCAGTAATATTAGGTGTGAACATTTAACTAATTTTTAATTACGTAATAGTAAATTTAATATAACCAATTCCTTTGTTGGATTTAGGACATTGTTGCATGAAATAATTCAAAAACTCACTACTCTTCCGACATAGGGAGACTGTATAAATCAATCTATATGAAAGTAAAACTTTCTACAAACATAGCTGAATATAAATACAGGTTCAGATGGCACGATTTGACCTGTGCGAGATAACTATCATAGAACTGTATCTCTACAGTTAGCTTCACATCATTGGACAGAGGATAAACAAAGAATGCAGTTTCCTGCCGAGTGTTCAAATGGAGGAAAATGTCATTCTCCCCCCAGCCCCCAAATTCTCATGGCAGAGTATTTGAAAATAGTAGCAGGACACGTCATACCACCATTAAATAAACTAGAATTAAAACTTAGAATCACTGATGAATTCACAAGGAAACTAAGGAAAACTAGCATACAGTTTCACTATCACATGGGGAAATTGGAAAGAAACAGAAGAGAAAGCTAGATAAGCGAGGAATAAAGGGTTATGTGGCAAGGGCTTACGAGGATGCTCTATAATTTTTTGTAATTCCCAAACTAGTTCAAGCTAGTCGCTTGTCACATTTAATGTACTTTTGTATTAAACATGGAATCCAGCTTTCATACTATTACAGTGCCCTCCATAATATTTGGGACAAAGACCCATAATTTATTTATTTGCCCCCTGTACTCCACAATTTGATATTTGTAATAGAAAAAAAAACACATATGGCTAAAGTGCACATTGTCAGATTTTAATAAAGGCCATTTTATACATTTTGGTTTCACCATGTAGAAATTACAGCTGTGTTTACACAGTCCCCCCATTTCAGGGCACCATAATGTTTGGGACACATGGCTTCACAGGCATGTGTAATTGCTCAGTGTGTTTATTTGCCTCATTAAAGCAGGGACAAGAGAGCTCTCAGCATCTAGTCTTTCCATCACATTTGGAGACTTTTATTGCATCAACATGAGGACCAAAGTTGTGCCAATGAAAGTCAAAGAAGCAATTTTAAGACTGAGAAACAAGAATAAAACTGTTAAGAGACATCAGCCAAACCTTAGGCTTACCAAAATCAACTGTTTGGAACATCATTAAGAAAGAGCACTGGAGAGCTGACTAATTGCAAAGGGACTGGCAGGCCAAGGAAGACCTCCATAGCTGATGACAGAAGAATTCTCTCTATAACAAAGAAAACCCAAACACCTGTCTGACAGATCAGAAACACTGTTCAGGAGTCAGGTGTGGATTTGTCAATGACCACAGTCCGCAGAAGACTTAATGAGCAGAAATACAGAGGCAACACTGCAAGATGCAAACTACTGGTTAGCTGCAAAAATAGGATGGCCGGCTTACAGTTTGCCAAGAAGTACTTGAAAGAGCAACCACAGCTCTGGAAAAAGGTCTTGTGGACAGATGAGACGAAGATTATTAACTTATATCAGAGTGATGGCAAGAGCAAAGTATGGAGGAGAGAAGGAACTGCCCAAGATCCAAATCTGTGAATCCCGGTGGTGGGGGTGTTATGGCCTGGGCATGTATGGCTGCTGAAGGTACAGGCTCACTTATATTCATTGATGATACAACTGGTGATGCAGTAGCATAATGAATTCTGAAGGGTAAAGGCACATCCTATCTGCTCAAGTTCAAACAAATGCCTCAAAACTCATTGGCCGACAGTTCATTCTACAGCAAGACAACGATCCCAAACATAATGGAAATGACACTGAGAACTGTCGTACAATTAAATTATTTTTTTGCATAAAATACAGTAAAAACCTTATTATACTTAGGCATAATCATATTTAGCACAATCAATCAATCAGTTTTATTCGTCAGTTGCAAATAAAATGCAAGTGAAATGAATTTGCCAGCAGCTCTACAATGAAAAAGAACACACAAAAACATAATAAAAATGTAACATAAACATCTACCACAGCATTCATCACTGTGGCGGAAGGCACTAAATTTGGCCAGTCCTCCTCCTCTTACACAAGAATGTAAGAACAGTAGATTACACCGAGGCACTACACGAGGCATCACGTTTCTAGCATTATCTTATACCCTTCAAGTTCAGAATTGTTGAAAATGTTCACGTCTTAATTGGCCAAAAGGGCCATTGTCCTTCACAACATGCTTGTGGCGAAGAGCACTTAACAAGCATGAACCACTGACCCGAGAATCACCAGCAGCACTGCCAAATAAACATTCTCTTATGATGGTATAATTTTCAGCATTTTGGAGAGTTGCAATCTATAATCCCAGCTGATTCTAATGAAACCATTTCCAAAATATTTAGTCAATAACAATGGAGACCAAAGCTGATACGTTTGTGTATATTGTCTGCAAGAATATTACAGTAACAACTCCATAATTACTAATACGAGCTCGAAGATTATATTTAAACATTTAACAAGTAATCAATTCTTCATGAGATCAATAAACAAATCCAAGTTAAATTTTACTCTTATTTTATGCTTTTCTCTGGACAAAGACAAACATTAATTAAGCTAAACTAAAACCTCTTTCTGTGAAACAGCAGCATACCCTTTCTGTGCAGCTGAGGAACAGGATGTTAGTGCATCAGCTCATTCTCAAACTGTGCCAGGGAACTAAACTAGTTGTTAAATGTGGTCTTACAATAATTCGATGAAATTAACTGGCAGCAACAACCACAAAACCAACAGCTACAAACTGTTGAGCTTCTGTCAAGTTACAAGCAATTCACTCCATGAACCACTATTTGCAATGAATATTCAAAAGGAAAAGTAAAGAGTCTCCTCTTTGAAAGCAGAATACTTTCTGGATTTGTGGTGTCAAAATCATAATGTTTTGGAAACTTGAATGAACACATTTAGGGAGGAAAGATCTCTCCTGCCTCTTGCCACCTGCAGAAGGTGCCATCTCACCTGCCTCGTGCCGCCTCCTACCACCTGCAGAAGTTTTTGGATGACTGTAATTGTGGGCTGCATCAGTGAGGGGAGGGAAGCTGAATAAAGAGGTGTACTCAACAACTTTGTTGAGTGGTGTGGGCTGAATCACCTGCAAATCAACACCGACAAGACTAAGGAGTTAATGGTGGACATTAGGAGAGGAACAACTCTGTCCCTGGTCTCCATCAACGGTGTGGATGTGCAGTTTACCATGGAAAGCATAAAAACATTGAAAAATAGCTGCAGGAGTACGCCATTCGGCCCTTCGAGCCAGCGCCGCCCTTCAATATGATCATGGCTGATCATCCAAATTCAGTACCCCGTACTGGCTTTTCCCCCCCATATCCCTTGATTCCCTTAGCCCTAAGAGCTAAATCTAACTCGCTCTTGCAAACATCGTCAATTGGCGTCCACTGCCTTCTGTGGCAGTGAATTACACAGATTCACAACTCTCTGGGTGAAAAGGTTTTTCCTCATCTCAGTCAAAAATGGCCTACCCCTTATTCTTAAATTGTGACCCCTGGTTCTGGACTCCGCCAACATCGAGAACATTTTTCCTGCATCTACCCTGTCCAATCCTCTAAGAATTTTATGTTTCTATAAGATCCCCTCCCGTCCTTCTAAATTCCAGCCAATACAAGCCCAGTCGACCCATTCGTTCATCATATGTCAGTCCCACCATCCTGGGAATTTAGCCTAGTGAACCTATGCTGCACTACCACAAAAGCAATAATGGCCTTCCTCAAATTAGGAGACCAAAATTGCACACAATACTCCAGGTGCGGTCTCACCAGGGTCCTGTACAACTGCAATAGGACCTCAGGTACACAAAATGCTGGAGAAACTCAGCGGGTGCAGCAGCATCTATGGAGCGAAGAAATAGGCAACGTTTCGGGCCAAACCCCTTCTTCAGACTGATAGGGGGTGGCGGGGAGAAGGAAGGAAAATAGGAGGAGGAGGAGCCCGAGGGCTGAGGGATGGGAGGAGACAGCCCGAGGGCTGAGGAAGGGAGGAGACAGCAAGGGCTAACAAAATTGGGAGAATTCAATGTTCATGCCCGCAGGATGCAGACTCCCCAAGCGGAATATGAGGTGCTGTTCCTCCAATTTCCGGTGTTGCTCACTCTGGCCATGGAGGAGACCCAAGACAGAAAGGTCGGACGGGGAATGGGAGGGGGAGTTGAAGTGCTGAGCCACCGGGAGGTCAGGTAGGTTCTTGCGGACCGAGCGGAGGTGTTCTGCGAAATGATCGCCCAACCTCCGCTAGTCTCACCGATGTAGATCAGCTGACATCTAGAGCAGCGGATGCAGTAGATGAGGTTGGAGGAGATACAGGAAAACCTATGTCGCACCTGGATCGACTGCTTGGGTCCTTGAATGGAGTCGAGGGGGGACGTAAAGGGACAGGTGTGTGGTAGATGCCCTTCAAGGCTGGTAGCGGTGTCCCAATAATCTTCTGCGCTCTGTAGACGACGCGCTGAAGAGCTCTCCTCTCCGCCTCCGTGCAGCTGAGATACCACACAGAGATGCCATACGTTAGTATGCTCTCTGTCGTGCAGCGGTAGAAGGTTGTCAGCAGCTGTTGGGGCAGACCAGTCTTTTTTTAAATGTTCTCATGAAGAACAGTCATTGCTGTGCCTTCTTGACCAGCGCAGCTGTGTTGGTGGACCATGTGAGTGCCCAGAAACCTAAAGCTGGACACTCTCTCCACACTGTCCCCGTAGATGGAGATTGGGGTGTATTCTCCATTATGTGACCTCCTGAAGTCGATAATCAGCTCCTTTGTCTTGGAGGTGTTTAATGACAAGTTGTTACGTGAGCACCAGTCCGCCAGGTTCTGAACCTCCGCTCTGTATTTTGTTTCATCACAGTTGGTGATCAGCCCGATCACTGTTGTGTCATCTGCAAACTTGACGATGGTGTTAGTGTCGAATGCAGGAACACAGTCGTGTGTGAAGAGGGAGTAGAGCATGGGGCTCAGTACACAGCCCTGTGGTATGCCGGTGCTCATCCCAATAAAAACCTTCCAAGTGTTTCCTAATCACAAGCCTTGGATGAACTATGAGATCCACACTCTTCTGAAGTCCAGACATTCATGTCTGAAGATACCGAAGACTACAAGAAGTTCAGATACGACCTTAGTAAGGCCATCAAAAAGGCCAAAAGGGACTTCTGCTCCAAGCTGGAGGATGAGACGGATGTTCGGCAGCTGTGGCAGGGCCTGAATGCAATCTCCTCCGACAAGGCGAAATCAAGAGGCAGCACACATGTCAGCGAAACATCACTCCCTGACGAGCTCAATGCCTTTTACTCACGCTTTGATAGGGAAAACACTGTTGTGCCTTCTCGAGCCCCCATTCGCTGTGATGGTATTTCGGTCACGGTCACAGAGGTCGACGTCTAACCTTCTTCACAGAAGTAATCAAACAATTGATGTGAGCCTAATAAATATTACAGTAAGTGGCTCACTCAAAGATTTCAGAACGTGATAATTTAAGGCACTGGCTAATCATAACAGCATTAATGGTCGTGTAAACAAAATCAAGGATACTCTAAAGGCTATACTGGATGAACAATACTTGATAAGAGCCAAGCCGTAAATAGAGATTTGGGACCTCATGCTGATCAAAACTAAATACATAACAAATAGATGCTACTAAAAGTAGATCCTCAAGAGTATGTGCAGGAATCATAAAGCAGACATCGATTCACTGAATAAACTGATATATGCATTTTCAGTACCTCCAAGAGGTATACAAGTATGGTTTAATCAACTATATCAAAAGGATACAGACCTGCCAAGGTGAAAGGTGACAGATTATCATATTATGGTCACTCGGAACGTTATTATGATTTAGAGAGGACAATTTCAATTATTTTTTAGGGGATACAGCGGAGAAACAGGCACTTTTTGACCTAAAAAATGTGATAACTACCGAAGAATCACCATAGCAACATTATGCATCATCATTGAGCAGTCTATTGAATGGAATACGTCCCTGTACATCAACTTCATCGACTTTGAGAAAGCATTTGACAGCAAGCAGGGATGTCTATTGTCACCATTCCTGTTCCTCCTGGCAATTGACTGGCTCATGGTGTAAACAACTGAAGGGAAAATAAATGGAATTCAGTGGACAATGTGGGAGCAGCTAGATGATCTTGACTTTGGAGATGACATAGCTCTCCTTTCACACAGATACAAATGCAGGAGAAGACAGACTCTCACAAGCTGCAACAAAACTTGGTCTTACACCCAATACAGTAAAGACACAGGTGATGAGGATGCACTCCAAAACCAGCAACCCTATCCTTATGCACAGCACTGCTCTAGAGGACGTAGAAACATTCACATACCTAGGCAGTGTTGTGGACATCACCGGAGAGGTAGAGGCAGATGTAAAAAGTAGAATCAATAAGTCTAGGGTGATGTTTAACATGCTCAGGAAGATCTGGAGCTCAAAACACCTCAATCAACACCAAAATACACATCTTTAACTCAAATGTGAAACAGGTGATGCTGTGAACAGAGACATGGAAAACAAAACACACTACAAACAGGCTGCAAACATTCATCAACACCTGCCTTAGGAAAATACTTAACATCTGGTGGAGAGACAAAGTAAGCAATGTGGACCTGTGGAAAAGAACAAGCCAGGAGCCCATTGACTTACAAATTTGAAGGAGAAAATGGAGTTGGATGGGACACACCCTCAGGAAATCTGCCACTAACATCACCCGGCAAGCCCCGAAATGGAACCCCCAAGGGAAAAGGAAAAGAGGTCGCCCCAGGAAAAGCTGGAGAAGAGATGTCCAGACAGAAATGTCTGAGAGTGGCATTTGGCAATGGACTATGCTCCCTTGGGGAGCAAAGAGTTTAAGAAGAAGTGCCATGGTAATCGAAGGGGCAAAGGCTACATAATTGAGACTTCTGGAATGGAATCTATAGCAGAATAAGTGGCAAAATGTTTCTAATGGAAATACACATAGGTTGGGAGGGGGAAATTGAAGATGCACATGGATGGTGATGCACTATGATCACAAGCAGGAACAGCAAGGCACTGAGAAATGGCCATGAGTACAACGTGACATTTATGAAGATAAGAGTGAGAGAATCAGACAGTCAAAGGGAGATACTAATTAATGAAGATTACTGTAAAAATCTGAAATACCTTTGTGTATACTCAGGAGATTATAATGCAAAATCTCAAGAATCATTGAGAAACAATGTTCACCTGAAAGAACAAGGATCCACTGGACAGTTTAGAGTGCAAGAATAAGGCAAGGATGAGAAAGGGCACGAGTTACAAGGAGCAGTGTAGTCAGATGAAAATACATGGTTCAACCGAAGAAATGAATTGGATGGACTAGTGGGGAAAGCAGACATCAGATTCTATAGAAAAATCTGAAGTGCCAGAGGAACGCAGCAGATCAGGCAATATCTGTGGAGGGAATGGACACATATTTCAAGTTAGAACCCTTCTTCAGACTGAACAGAGTAGGGTGGTGGCAAGTGATATGTGCATGATTGGCAGATGGTGAAATGACAAAGGCTGGAGGTGAAGAGAAGACAAAATGATGTAAGATAAAGAAGGGAGTTTGAAATGTAATGACAGTGGGAGGGATATGGGTAGAATGGGACAGTGGAGAGGGAAATATAGGATGGGAGAATGGAAGATACGTGGCAAGGAACAGGGTGATGGGGGAAATATGTATGTACATTTGTGGAACCAGAATTCAACGTTCATGCCACAAAATACCCAAGTAGAACAGGAGGCGCTGCTCTTCCATTTGCACCCCTGAGACTGAGAACACCAAGCCCAGTAACTCCAGTGAGTTCGTGAGGAAACATTTAATTGGTAGAGTGCTGAGAAATGTACAGGCCTAAAGTCGTGATCAACACTAGTCATGACATTCCCCGCAACCACGTTGCTAGGTTTCAACACTTTATCGAAGCATCCACCCATTTTAGGAACTTAATGCGTTTTAAGATTATATAGTGTCTATTGTATTTAGGTATGTGGGTCTTGCTGTACCCGATTGGCTTCAACTTTCCCCACATCACAACAGGGATCGTACATCCAAACCGTAGACGGTGAAAGGCGTGGTGGAGATGAACAGCTGTCGTGTTCGAGGAGCCTGGGCAACATGACGCAGCAATAAAATCCGCCTTGTACCTACCAGCATGGGGCCGTCTGCGTCCGGGTCACGGCGCTCCCACTTCCGCTTCCCTTTTTTTTCTAATTTTATTTCATCGCGGATTTTTTAAAAAAACGTTCTAATATTAACGGAACAATCCAACGTCGTCTGAAAACACGATTGAGCAACAACGGTCACGATATCCCATCTCAATAGGTGGAAGAAAGAGCCGACTCGCCGCCCTTCACCGCCGAGGAATCGCCCCAGACAATTCCCCCCTACTTTAGTTCATCAAAAAATACGCCATCCTAATATCAGTGCGCCTGCGCAGGAATCTCTTATAAAGACACCCACCTGATTAGTGCGCATGCGGATTTTTTTTAGGGTCGTTGTGCTTCGCAAAGCGCGCCGGCAGATGTAGTTCCTTGACGATGTAGTCGCTGCGACGGAGGGGAGACGAGAACTACATCTCCCGGCGGCTTTGACGCCGCCCGTGCTGCACAGGCCAGCGGGAGGAGGGGACGCACCAATGGGAGCGCTGGTGCCGTGGTTGCCGTGTGACGGCGAGCCAATGGGAAGGGTTGTTTGTTGCTGAGTGGGGTCGAGTGTGTGTGTTTTTTTTATTCTCTCCGCTCCGCTCCCTCTCTGTTGCTTTTGGCTGGCGCTTTAACAGCGGCCTGCATTCCCTGTCAGTCCCGGCAGTTAGTCGGCCTTGCGTGCGGCTCCGAGGGGGAAGAAGAAGCAGAAGAAGAAGAAGAAGAAGGAGGAGGTACCGTCCCTTTTGATCGCGGCTCCAATGCCGAACGAGAGCCGGGCCGGGCAGCGGGCGGGCGGCCCTGGCTTGTGAAGCGACGCTGCTGCTTGCTGCAGTCTACACATTCGGTGAGGAGAGGAGCTGGCGAGGGCAAGGTGGGAGGGGGGAGGTCGGTTCAAACAATGAGCAGCCGCGGCGAGTCCGAGGGGCACTCGTGTCTAAATCACCTCCGCGACCCCCTCCTCCTCCTCCTCCTCCTCCAAGGCGCGACCTAGCGAAGTACGGGAAAGAGCAGGCCTGCCACTGAGCGGCTGTGGCCCTCTTTCAAGCCGTGTCGGTCGGTGCTCTGGCAAGCTCTAATCTCGGCCGAGAGAGGGTTGCGGGATCTCCAGTAGCGCCTCGCAATTAAATGGTGATCATGGCGTGCCAGTTCCGCTCTGTGTACGTGTGGCTAACGATTGAGAAGACTCCGTCTATCTATTTTCTCCCTTCACCTGCTTTTTTCTTACTACTCTCTTTTGACCTCTTCCATCTTCCCACCCCCTTCTCCTCCTCAATCGCTTCGCCCTCTTAACTCGTCTCACCTTCCCCGAGCACTGGCACTGATGCAGTCTGTGTAACTTTGGGATCTGGTTGAAATGGCGTCATTGACATAACTAGAGTGTCGGTGGGGAGTGTGGGGGAGAGAAACGCATCAGCTCCATCAGTCTGAGCCGCACGATTGCAACCCCTCCTGATCCCATGTACTTCAACCCATCCGCCATTCATCATCTTTTCTTTCCGGCGCTGTGAATATGTGCTGGGCAAAGGTAGCGTTTGATCTAAGCGAGGTGATAAAGATAATGTGGGGAATTACATCGGCACTTGCGACCGATGATCCTGTGTTGGCATTGCCTCGCTTGCCATTCTCGATGTGGGGGTTGGGGGGTGGTGGTGGGGAGTCTGATCCTGAAAGGAGATGTCGATCAGTTTTTTTTATCCAAATGGATTTTTTTGTGTTCTTTTTCTTTAGGTATAAAGACAGTTGACTTTCGTGCTTCGGACGCCGATTTTTGGTGTATTTTGAATTAACATGAAGGTAAAAGAAAACGTTGGATATTTTCCTCCGGGTTGATGAAAAAAAAATAATCGACCGGTTTTGTAGTTTAATTGTGTTTTTTCGGATGTCGTGTTATTGCACTGGGGTTTTCCCATTGCAGCTGTGTGTTTGATGTAGTTGGAGTATGCTGCATGACAAAGCAACGGCAAATACAAACTGATTATTTAGTGCGGCAACATTACGGCTAGCTCAGGCGGTGTAACACAGGGACCGTTTTATTCCTCCAACTGCCAGTATAAGTAAAACAGTGACATTTCTGACGGAATGATCGGGTTGTTTGTTTCTTCAACCGGTGTGTGCATAAGCTACGTTAGTTTTTAAATGTTTGGATTTTTAAAAAAAATCTCCTTTTGTATGTTGATTTCTTGAGACTCGGTTGAAACGTCTCAATGGTATTTTTGCGCTACCTGCGTTTTTCTGTATAAGCGAAGCTTCTCAGGCGATGCAGAGAATTTCGACTGAGTTGTGCAAACAATGTAATCAAATAAACCTATTTTGACTTGTATTTCATACACCGTATTTTAACGGCAGGCTACTGGGACGGAATTAAAAGTCGAGGCCAGTGCTTGTATTTCTGCAAATGGTTACTCAGGGTTAGTTTCGGTTCCGCGGCGCTTTACAGAAAAAACAGTTCTTAGACATTGTTATGTTCTATTAAACCAGCTTCCGAAGCCGGCTCTTGCTTTGTCTATTTACTTCTGCAGGGTACAGAGAAACAACCATACAGTACTCCTCAAACGACCTCCACAAATTTCTATGGAAATTGTGGGTAATAGACAGACCGACCTGATTGATTCATACTCTTTTGAATTTAACAGAAACATTGCTCTTAATACATAAGTAAATAGCACAGAAGCAAGCTTTGTGCGTAATTACAATTACATTTGTGATTCTGATCAGGTAAGTTTCCCTTAAGATTTCTCCAAAATAATAGGTTTGTCACCCTTGGCTGAAACACCTGCAGTGGCCTGCAGACCAATGGGAGTGGTGTTTGCCATAGCAGAGTGGGTCAAAATGACATAGGTCAGAGTGCACTATGCTAAAATATTTTAAAAGTCTATAAATAGTTCCAGCATTCCAGTTTCTAAATATTTTGGGTTTAAATCCCACCACTACACTAATATATCAGATTAGTCGCTGTCTTATTGTAGGAATTTGTGAGTTATGACATTAGTGTATGTTTTAATCACATTAAAATGTATAAATACATTTTTTTAACATCATGTTGAGCATCTTCAAACTTTGTTGTAACAGTAACATTGCACATATAGTGCTCATTAGAAGCCCCTGCCTTGATGAATCATTGTGTTTGTATCCCTCGTGGAAGGTTAACTGGTCTTAACCTCAGTGGTCTCCTTAGCATGAATTACTTGTTGCAGGTCAGATTATTGTTTACCCTACCCCTTACAGTGGCAGAGTGAGAAAAAAATCAGGTAGTCACACAATTGTCGAGCTTTTCTCAGTTCTCATTCTCTCATCACTCTGACTCCTGTTCTGACAATGCTAGAGTACTTAGAGCATCACTTGAGGCTTCTCTTTGTGACCTCTTCCAGCCATAGAATCCTCTGAGAGTTCTCGAATTCTGTCAGAGACCGCGTTATGTTTTGGCCCAAAGCTCGCAATTCCCTCTCTAAGCCATTCTATTTTAAGGTGATCTTAAAAGTCTACCACTTTTTCTGAGCTTTTGCGGAAGTTATTTGGATATTTTGTTGTATAAGAACAGTGCAAGGATACAGAGAAAATGGAAAGAACAGAATATCCAAAAGAACAAAGAGACGATATGCTGCGCTCTCTGGCATTCTCACCGCTTCTTGTTTCAGGTGTTTTTTAACAACCGAGTGTATGCTCTTCATACATTTGTGTATTTAGGGAGGACCATTGTAGCATTGGTTAGGCCTCGGCTATTCTGAAAATTATTGGTGAGTTGATAGTTCAGGAGAATGAGCTCAATTGCTTGTCAAGGGTTTAAAGGGGTTGATTGCACTGGCATGTTTTTGGCTGCACTGATATTTCATTTGTATCAAAGCCAACCTGTTAGCAGTGATTTATTCAGTTATACTTTCACTTCTGAGTTTGTGCAGAAAGTCCTGTCTGATGATTCTTTGAAGCAGGCAGTGTACTTTTATTTTTTCGTAGAATGTAGGTGTCACTGGCATTTATTGCCAATCATTCTTTTTCTGAGATAGACACAAAAAGCTGGAGTAACTCAATGGGACAGGCAGCATCTCTGGAGAGAAGAAATGGGTGACGTTTCAGGTTGAGACCCTTCTTCAGCTCTGACTTGCAGAGTCTTTTTAATTGAATCATATTTAGTTATTCCTATTTGCTTTGGACTTTAGAGATACAGGATGTAAGGCATCAATGCTCCTGCTGTGGTTTGTAGTTGCCTATAGTCCAGTCTATGCAGGAGCAGCTGATTTTCTTTTCTGAAGAAGATTAGTAAACTAGATGAGTTTAATGATAGTTTGATAAGTCTAGGATCACAATCATTGATCGTTAGTTTTTAATTCCAGATTCATTTAATTACTTGATTTCAAAGCACCTAGCTGATCATGTTGAATTCAGACTTGAGCCTCTCAGTCGAAAGCCCAGATCTGCGAATACCAGTCCAGTACCTTGCCTATTATCCGACTGCACCAAACTGTAGATGTGAGAAGGATATCAGATAGGATGTTAAAACACTGTTAAAATTGCTATTTATGGGAATTGAAAGTCATGTTGCCGATATCACGACAGTCTCTGCACGTCAAATGCATTGCATTGACAGTAAAGTAGCTGAGATCACTGTAGAAATGAAATCCCTTCTTTAAAGGTCTAGGCTCTGCCTCTTGTTGCCATGCTCGTACTGCTCAAATGTGTGAATTCGACATACTACAAACCCCACCGCAGGCTGCGATGAAGTATTTTAAGCTGTCATCTCTGTACTACATTAAGTGTTGGCCTGGATAATCAGGTCAGTTGGTGTGATGGAGGAAGAATTTAACCAATAACTTGTTATTTATTTTCAGGTGAGTGTGCAATGTGAAGTATGCAAAACTCTTGCATTTTAATGAAAGTATTTTTGTGGTGGCTTAGTACAGTATTCTCCATTTGATATAATGCTTCTTTTCTATTCCCGGATCCATGCTGCCGTCTTCAGTTGTAGAATGGGTTGTGGGAATCATTAGCAAGGAATGGTAAGGATGTCACTGCTGCACCTTGGTCAGCATTGAGGAGGCACATAAAGTAAAATGGAAAAAAAACAGCACATGTTTACTTTCCAAGAGAAGAAACCTTGAATTAAAGTTGGTGTTCATTTTCCTTCGAAAGGTTCACTGGTCTAGTATCTGCCCCACCAGAATTCTTCCAGAAATTCTAACAAAGTTTGTACTGAAAAGAGCCAAGCAAACGGTGGCGCAGCGGTAGAGTTGATGCCTTACTCTGGGTCGGTGATTTGAGTTTGATCCTGATTACGGGTGCTGTCTGTACAGAGTTCGTATGTTTTCCCAGTGACCTGCGTGGTTTTCTCCAGGTGCTCTGGTTTCCTCCCACACTCCAAAGACGTACAGGTTTGTAGGTTAATTGACTTTGGTAAAATCCAAAGTAAAGTATAATGATTACCGTCCAGTGACTCTAACATCCACCATCATGTAGTGCTTTAATACTAGTGATGGCCTACATTAACTCCAGCCTCCCAGGCAGCTTTGATCCATTTCAGTTGCATATTGTCACAACAGGTCCACAGCATTCGTCTCCTGCTTGGCACTAAGTTTGTCTTTGGACCACAAGACAATGTAACTCTAGAAAACAACTCTGCCATAACGACAATACCATAATAGCATACAGATGCATCTCCAAACTCCTGGATGTAGGAGTTGGCGACCCCCTCTGCCACTGCATCCTCAATTTTCTGACCCACAGATCACAATCGGTGAGGATAGATGATCATCTCCCCAATAATTCTCAGCGCTGATGCTCGCAGGCATGCATTCTTAGTATACTATACTATATAATGACGCCAACGTAGCCATATTTGAATCTAACTCCTATCTTCACGTTTGCTGATGACAGCACTTTCATGGGTCAGATCAGGAACAATGGTGAGACTCGGTACAGGCATATAGAACTTAGTAACAGGTGTCAGGTTTGCAACCTCTCCCTCAAATTTAGCAAGTTGAAAGAGACATTTATTGACCAGGAAGCATGGTGGAATACGGAAGAATGGTGGAGTACTTACTCCCATCGGCATCAATGGTGCCAAAATGGAAATGGTTGAGAGTCACGAGATCCAGGAGCAGCTGGATCCGGCTGGAAGGTTTGGCTCGCCTGCCGTGAGGACCCTGGGAACCTGGCCGGCTCGCCCACCCAGAGTGGAAGGAGTGGTACGAGGGCCGGTAAGCAGACCGCCTGCAGGAAGCATTGCAGTGCCTCGACGGTGGAGTGGGCCACGGGAGGACCATCCAACAGCCAGCGGTGGAACAGCAGTGGAGGACACCGTGGCTTAATACTATCTCAGTGTTCCACTGCTCGGTGTATACACCTGTACTGTATCAGAGATGCTTATCCAAGGTGTATCTAAGAGCTTGTGTATAGTGATACTGTACTGAACTGTATACAAAAATGAATTTCAGTGTACCTTGGTACATGTGATAACTAAAATAAAGTTGTATAAAGTTATCAGGCTTTTGAATGGTCCTTCCTCAAACTATTGCACAGTTTGTTCTCCTCTCCCTCATTGCATGCATTGGATGTTGTCTCTGGAACTATTGTGCGATAATGCTGAGAGCTATAGTCTGCCCTCTGTGTCTTCGCTTACCTATTGTATTTGACTTGATTGTATGTGCGTATGGTATTATCAGGCACTTGCCGTGAGTAATTACTCAAGGTAGGCAGTCAGTCGGCTTTAAAAAAAAAAATCTTAAACCGCGCATGTGCAGATTGTTGTCTCCGTAAAAATAAAAAATAAAAATAAGTAACATTTCAATTTTCCCAAGGCTTCTAAATCTCCTTCCTTTAATTACTGAATGGGTGGAGGATGGAGGATGACGGCAGGTGAAGAGATAGTGGGGGGAAAAGGGAGCACACTGGGACAAGTTGAATCAGTTGTCATCTTATTGAATGACAATACTAATTCAAGGGACCAATTGGAGGGAGAGTTCCTTTCACAGTGTGTGGAGAGTCAGTGTCAGAGGTTAAAGATGCGGGGAGGGCAGGAGTGTTGAGAAGGAGGGGGTTGGGGATTATGTCAGTAACTCACTCACTCACCGCTGCCGCAGCGCTCCGGGCACGGACATCGGAACTGGCTGCCACTTCCAGGGAGAGAAGCAGCTTGGATGGCAGCGAGCGGCCGCCGGGACCCGACAGCAGAACTAGCCGCCACTTCAGCGCCTTCTGTCGGCCCGCTCATCTCTGGCAGTGCTCTCCATCTGAACACCTCTCACCGGCTTTGCTCATGTCAGCAGCTTCCTGCAAATCCTTAAATTCCCACAGCCGAGTTGCCTCAATTGGTCCCTCGATCGCTCAGTCGGAATTTAAGGATTTGCAGGAAGCGGCTGACATGGGCGAAGCCGGCGAGCGGCAGGAGAGAGGTTTTCAGACGGAGAGCACTGCCTGAGGTGAGCGGGGACCGGCAGAAGGGGCTGTCCGGTCCCAGCAGCCACCCGAGCTAATTCATTCCCCGGAGTGTCGCAAGTGGGTTACTGGCCCTGATCCCCTCCTTCACAACGCTCCTGCCCTCCCCGCAACTTTACCCCGGGCCAGACTCCCCAACACTGTGAAAGGAGCTCTCCCCCCACCCCGGGAAATACGGTATTTAAAAACGTAAAGCACCAAGAAATGTACTTACCACGTTATTGGTACACAAACTCCATTCTTCTCTCTTTGTTTCCTAAGATACTCTTAAAATAATGACAATCCATATTTGAAAAACCTGCCAAGAAACTCGCGCTGCGCATGCGCAGTACTGCAAAGGGAGAATTTCAGCTCCGCTTGTCATTGACGGCTTGAAGCAGCGCAGACGGCACGTGGGCTGCACAGACCTTCACGTGTTACAAGTGCTGCGGTTGAAAGGCACGGTCTCTTAGATAGAGATCAATCTCTTAGATAGGCAAAATTCTCCCATGCCTTTATTATTTATATTTAGTAATTACCATGTTATAATTTTAGTCGGGGTAGGCAGTGCCTACCTTGCCTACCCTGACGGCACGTGCCTGGGTATTATCTGATTTAATTGGATAGCATAACCGTCAAAACTTTTCACTGTACCTCAGTATAAACAAGATAAACTATTCCATCATAACTTGTGCCTTGAGTGCTTGATGTTAGGCAATAAGTTGCTCATCACCAAGCCTCATATCTGTTCTTGTAGTGATGACAATCCAAATGATTATATATCCCCTGAGGATATTGAAGATAGGGAATTCTGATGTTAATAGCATTAAAGTCAAAGGTATGTGCAGGGATATTCTTGTTGGACATAGTGATGCTCAGCACTTTTGTGGCATAAATGCTGCTCGCCACCATCAGACCATGGTGCAATGCCATTACAATCTGGCTGCATGTGGCATGGACTGTTTCATTCGCTGTGGAGTTTTGAATGGAATGAATATTGTGCAATTGTCATATCTGAGCTTTTGTTGAAAAAAAGTTTATTTATGAAATAACTGAAGATGGTTAGGCCTCAGTCACTGCTCTGGGAACTCCTGTAATTGTGTTCTAGAGCTAGAATAATTAATCTCCAATAACCACAGCCTGCATGTGAGGTATGACTCCAGCAAATGGAATAGTTTCCTCTCAATGCCCAATTGTACATATTGTACTTTTCCTCCTTTTTTTGGTCAGGACAAAGCTAGGTAATTTCCCAAATTATACAACTTTAGTTTGAGAGGTACAGCGTTGAAACAGTTTGTTTAAGAAGGAACTGTAGATGCTGGAAAATCGAAGGTACACAAAAAAACTGGAGAAACTCAGCGGGTGCAGCAGCATCTAAGTCTGAAGAAGGGTTTCGGCCCGAAAAGTTGCATTTTTCCTTCGCTCCATAGATGCTGCTGCACCCGCTGAGTTTCTCCAGCTTTTTTTGTGTACCAGCGTGGAAACAGGCCCTTTGGTCCACGGAGTCCACGCCAACCAACGGCCACCCGTACATTAGTTCTATCTTATCCTACTTTCGCATCCTACACACTACAGGGAGAATGTACGAACTCCGTAAAGATTGTAGTCATAGTCAGGATTGAACCCAGATCTCTGGCACTATAAGGCAGCAACTTTACCACTGTGCCGCCCTCTCTATTTAAAAACATGAACAGGTACACAGATAGGAAAGGTTTGGAAGAATATGGGACAAGTCTGGAATGATATCTTGGCCAGCATGGACATGTTGGACCAAAGGCTGTTTCCATATAGTATAACTCGATTCTAATATTGGTTGCCTTGAGTGAATGCAAGTTCTTGTATTGGAAGTGCTTGGCTTGAGGCATGGCAGGTTCCGGAGCGCAGGTTTTCAGGAATACAGCTGCCTTTGTGGTAAATGGTGATCTCAGCCATTTGTTGATACTATTTTGAATGACTTCTGTGATGGAGGGATATTAGAAAGAAAATGTGATGAATTATCCACTTGGAAGTTCAGCCTCATGCGAAGCATCTTTATTAGTGACAACAAGGATTAGGACGTCCTTAGAATCTCGTCTTCCAGGTGGTTGCTTGCTTGATAATCGCTATTTATGACTAGACTTGGCAGATTTAGAGTGCTCTGTCAATTCCATGCTATTTTTTTGCTGTTTAACATGCACGTATAATCCTTTTGGTTTGAAAGACTAATTTTTTTATATGTATCTCGACCTGTAATTACCTAGTTCTTGGATCATGTTTACAAATTACAGAAAATTGCTAGCCCATTTATATTGGATTTACTTGCAAGACTGAGACGGATATGGCTTTTGCAAAATGTTTACTGAACAATTAGAAGTGCTGACATTTGCGAGTGCCTTCATTACAAGAACTGTAGTGAACATACAAGAATTTGCATTCACCCAAGGGAGCAAATGTTAGTCATGGGGTCTGCATTTGGCCCATATTCCTCTGAAACCTTTCTATCCATGTACCTGTTCATGTCTTTTACACATTGTGATTGTACCCGCTTGTATAACCTTTTCTATATTTGTTTTACATTTTGCCTTCTGGGTAATGTAAAAGATTTGATAGCACTATTATGAGAAAGTTTACCAGTTATGCTGTATCCTGGTTAAAATTCACTTCTCGTTCAACATCACAAAGATGGATTGTCTGGAGATTATCAAATTGCTGTTTGAGGGATCATAATGTGCACAGATTGACTGCCATGTTTCCTATATTGCAATATGTCCACAGCATAAAACTACACATTGCCTATAAAGCACTTTAAGATGAGCTGAGGCTATGGGAGATGCTATAGAACTGTAAGATGTGTCTTTAATGAGTCTAGTCTACGGATTTATTCCGATCGGTTTGCTAATATTATATACTATAATTGGAATTGTGCGTGTTCTGAATTCTTAATATTATGGTTTAAAATTATGGGCAGCAATTAGAGATTTAAGTGTTGGATTGTCATACGTACTGACAAAAGAACAATGACATTCTTATTTGCAACAGCTTAACAAACCCGTAAACGCAATTCACACAGATAAGAAATGTAATAATCAAAACAAATTAAATCCTATGAAAAACATGGATCTCAAAGGTATTGGTTAAGATAATTAGTCTTAACAATGGGCATGTGCTTGAGCTATTTTCTTCAGTACTTTGAGATTCTGAAGTTGTCTGTATTGCTCACTGTTGTTGACTGACACAAGCATTACGTGATATTGGCAGAAGGAAGAACCTGTGCTTGCTGTTGAATTATTACCAAATCTGTATAGTGCTGATTTAAATCTCTCTGACATATTGTACTTTGATTAGTCTGCTGACTTTGTGCCGAATACTAAATGTGAAAAAATAATCTGGGGGTAAACATACCGCTGTTTATTCCAATTTGCATGATTGGATCATGCTACAATTTGCAGTACTGTATGAGAATTGTAATGAACATCTCGGATACAGGTCCAAATGAGATGAAACTTGAAAATAGTGGAGAGAGATTCTGTATTTGTCACAAAATACGTAGACCAAAGAGATACAGTACTTGGCTTTTCTGTCGGCTGTTATTTCTAGCTGATATTAAATTACTATTTCCACACACAGACTGCTGTTTAGATTGAGCTAAATAGAAATTCCTAAATAGAAATAACAAAAGCGATATTCGAAAAGCAATCGTACAGGTTGAACACCGATTTTCTGGCACATTCAGTTCTAGAGCCTTTCCGGTTTATCTGTTTTTCGAGGCCAACAGAGGTCGTGTGATAATGAGACAACAATACACCCCTGGCTAACACCCCTCCTGTGCACCTGCGAGCCCTTCTTCACCAGTTCACATGGCTGCAGTAATTCGTGTTGTAGCCTTTGGCGACAGAGCTTTCTTTGGGTCCTATCCCTCTCCTCCTCTTCCTTCCTCTCCTCCCCCCGCCGCCTCCTGTGCTGGAGTCGCCGACATCACCTTGGAAATGACAGCAGGTGAGAGACTGAACGTGTTCTGCTTGAGGGGGCACGCTGAAGAAAATGCTAGCTGCATGAACCGGTGAAGAAGGGCTCGCTGGTGAACAGGAGGGGTGTTAGCCAGTGACATCGGTGCTTAGTTTTGAAGTGAAACAACACAATGCTGGCATAACTCAGTTGACTGAATCAGTCTATGTCACCATCATGTCAATTATCCGTCTTCCCCAGAGATCCTGAGCCGCTGAATTATTCCAGCACTTTGTGTCCTTTCGGTGGGTGAAGAAGTCAGTAGTGGGGTTGGATGCTGGGGCTCTAAACAACTGGGGAGACAGTGGGGTCGGCAGGTCTTTCAGCTATATTTGATGTCTGTTATAAGGGGGTCATTAAAATTAGGGTTTACTGTATTTTCTTTGCAAACCTGTTAGGAAACAAGATTGAGAGTATAATGTTCAAGAAGGAACTGCAGATGCTGAAAAATTGAAGGTAGACAAAAGTGCTGGAGAAACTCAGCGGGTGCGGCATGGAGTAAATGAGGTGCTTGAGGAGTATAAAGAATGTAAAAAGAATCTTAAGAAATAAATTAGAAAATCTAAAAGAAGATATGAGGTTGCTTTGGCAAGTAAGGTGAAAGTAAATCCAAAGGGTTTCTACAGTTATATTAATAGCAAAAGGATAATGAGGGATAAAATTGGTCCATTAGAGAGTCAGAGTGGACAGCTATCTGCAGAGCCAAAAGAGATGGGGAAGATATTGAACAATTTCTTTTCTTTGATATTCACCAAGGAGAACGATATCGAATTATGTGAGGTAAGGGAAACAAGTAGGGTAGCTATGGAAACTATGAGGATCAAAGAAGAGGAAGTACTGACACTTTGAAAAATATAAAATTGGATAAGTCTCCAGGTCCTGACAGGATATTCCATAGGACATTGAGGGAAGTTAGTGTAGAAATAGGGGCTATGACAGAAATATTTCAAATGTCATTAGAAACGGGAATGGTGCCGGAGGATTGGCGTACTGCGCATGTTATTCCATTGTTTAAAAAGGGATCTAAGAGTAAAAGGGACCTAGCAATTATAGACCTGTTAGTTTAACGTCAGTGGTGGGCAAATTAATGTAAAGGATACTTAGAGATAATATATATAATCATCTGGACAAACCGGGTCTGATTAGGAACAGTCAACATGGATTTGTGCCTGGAAGGTCATGTTTGACTAATCTTCTTGAATTTTTTGAAGAGGTTACTAGGGAAATTGATGAAGGTAAAGCGGTGGATGTTGTCTATATGGACTTCAATAAGGCCTTTGACAAGATTCCACATGGAAGGTTGGTTAAGAAGGTTCAATTGTTGGGTATTAATAGTGGAGTAGCAAGATGGATTCAACAGTGGCTGAATGGGAGATACCAGAGAGTAATGGTGGATAACTGTTGTCAGGTTGGAGGCCGGTGACTAGTGGGGTGCTTCAGGGATCTGTGTTGGGTCCACTGTTGTTTGTCATATACATCAATGATCTGGATGATGGTGTGGTAATGTGGATTAGTAAGTATGCAGATGATACTAAGATAGGTGGTGTGGATAATGAAGTAGATTTTCAAAGTCTACAGAGAGATTTAGGTCATTTGGAAGAGTGGGCTTAAAGATGGCAGATGGAGTTTAATGCTGATAAGTGTGAGGTGCTACATCTTGGCAGGACAAATCAAAAGCAGTGATTGAGGCAGTGCAACGTAGGTTCACGAGATTGATTCCTGGGATAGCGGGACTGTCACATGAGGAAAGATTGAAAAGACTAGGCTTGTATTCACTGGAGTTTAGAAGGATGAAGGGGTATCTTATAGAAACATATAACATTATAAAAGGACTGGACAAGCTAGATGCAGGAAAAATGTTCCCAATGTTGGGTGATTCCAGAACCAGGGGCCACAGTCTTAGAATAAAGGGGAGGTCATTTAAGACTGAGTTGAGAAAAAACGTTTACACCCAGAGAGTTATGAATTTATGGAATTCCCTGCCACAGAGGGCAGTGAAGTCCAAATCACTGGATGGATTTAAGAGAGAGTTAGATGGAGCTCTAGGGGCTAGTGGAGTCAAGGGATATGGGGAGAAGGCAGGTACGGGGTATTGATAGGGGACGATCAGCCATGATCGCAATGAATGGCGGTGCTGGCTCGAAGGGCCGAATGGCCTCCTCCTGCACCTATTTACTATGTTTCTGTGTTTCTAAAATAGGACGTACATGGTAAATGGTAGCGAATTGAGGAATGCAGTTGAACAGAGGGATCTAGGAATAACTGTGCATAGTTCCCTGAAGGTGGAATCGCATGTAGATAGGGTGGTAAAGAAAGCTTTTGGTGTGCTGACCTTTATAAATCAGAGCATTGAGTATAGAAGTTGGGATGTAATGTTAAAATTGTACAAGGCATTGGTGAGGCCAATTCTGGAATATGGTGTACAATTCTGGTCGCCAAATTATAGGAAAGATGTCAACAAAATAGAGAGTGTACAGAGGAGATTTACTAGAATGTTGCCTGGGTTTCAGCACCTAAGTTACAGAGAAAGGTTGAACAAGATGGCTCTTTATTCTTTGAAGCGCAGAAGGTTAAGGGGAGACTTGATAGAGGTTTTTAAAGTTATGGGAGGGATAGACATAGTTGACGTGGATAAGCTTTTTCCATTGAGGGTCGGGAAGATTCAAACAAGAGGACATGATTTGAGAATTAAGGGACAAAAGTTTAGGGGCAACATGAGGGGGGAACTTCTTTACTCAGAGTGGTAGCTGTGTGGAATGAGCTTCCAGTGGAAGTGGTGGAGGCAGGTTCGATTTTATCATTTAAAAATAAATTGGTTATGTATATGGACGGGAATGGAATGGGTCTTGGTGAGACCACACCTGGAGTATTGCGTACAGTTTTGGTCTCCTAATCTGAGGAAAGACATTCTTGTCATAGAGGGAGTACAGAGAAGGTTCACCAGACTGATTCCTGGGATGGCAGGACTTTCATATGAAGGAAGACTGGATAGACTCGGCTTGTACACGCTAGAATTTAGAAGATTGAGGGGGGATCTTATAGAAACTTACAAAATTCTTAAGGGGTTGGACAGGCTAGATGCAGGAAGATTATTCCCGATGTTGGGGAAGTCCAGAACTAGGGGGTCACAGTTTAAGGATAAGAGGGAAGTCTTTTAGGACCGAGATGAGAAAATCATTTTTTACACAGAGAGTGGTGAATCTGTGGAATTCTCTGCCACAGAAGGTAGTTGACGCCAGTTCATTGGCTATATTTAAGAGGGAGTTAGATGTGGCCCTTGTGGCTAAAGGGATCAGGGGGTATGGAGAGAAGGTAGGGATGGGATACTGAGTTGGATGATCAGCCATGATCATATCGAATGGTGGTGCAAGCTCGAAGGACCGAATGGCCTACTCCTGCACCTATTTTCTATGTTTCTATGGAGGGTTATGGTCTGAGTGCAGGTAGATGGGAATAGGGGAAAATAAGTGTTCGGCACGGACGTGAAGGGCCGAGATGGCCTGTTTCCGTGCTGTAATTGTTATATGGTTAGATGATTATATTGTTAGAAATAGTCATTGAACTATGTCGCTGCTATTTGCTCTAAATTCAAAAATAAGTTCAGTACATAAGCAAAGTACTGTTGATGACAAACCTGAAAACGAGAAATTGTTGAAATACTTGAAGGGCCGAGATGGCCTGTTTCCGTGCTGTAATTGTTATATGGTTATATGGCTGCATCTATGGAGCGAAGGAAATGGGCAACGTTTCGGGCCGAAACCCTTCTTCAGACAAAGTATAGTTGATTCTTTCATGATGAAGGGTCACGACAGGAAAGATTGCTGGCCACTAACAATGCCATCTGTAGCCGCTCGGGGAATTTCAACTGTGCTCTCGAAAAAAACTTTCCGGATTATAGGGGTGGGCGGACCATCACTTCCCGGAAAACGGTGTTCGACTTGTACCATGAATAAGTTTAAATGGGAGAGTGCTTCACCTATTGTGTGAGGAAAAAAATCTCATTTTTCACGCTATCCTCAAGCTCCAACAGGTATTCAGGTGGGAAATTTGGGAAGAAGAGATTGATGATTCTGAAAGTAGAATGGTGTGTGGACCAGTGGAACTGGTAGATAGCACATCACGCCCTTGGTAAATGTTCATCAGTCAGATTTGTTCCATATCCATTAAACAGGTCATTCTAGAAGATGTCACTCATAGGGATCAAAGAACAAGTTTTGAATTTCCATTACAGGAACTAATCTGTAACCCACATTCCAGTTTGATATAATGCATAGAATATTTTCAACTACAATTCTTCAAAATCTCACCACAATTCCCTGACTTGTCTGCCAGGCACCGTCTGCACATTTCAGATATAAACGTTGTATCTGTGTTTTCAATGTGATGATTTAAATATACAGCATTACTTTTAATTGTGTTAATCTATGCCCTTTCAATGAAGCACAACAAGGAGGACTCTAATTTTAGTGGTTCTGTGGCAGTACTATCATCCCTGAGGTGGAAAGTAGTGAATCCTGGCTCAACATGCATATCGACTCAACATGTATCTCAAAGTCAGATTGCTTCATTGTTATGCGTGATTATGTTGGTCACTGCATTCCCCATGTTATAGCAGTGTCCTTGTTCCAAAAAGTCCTTCTATAGCATTAGCTGTCCCAAGAAAGAGAAAGGTGCACTACAAATGGATATATCTGGATAGTGTTTGTAATTAACGTTTGGCTTTAAAATTGTGCACAGTGTGTCTGGAAGTATGTTATAATTGTGAAACTGGATGCTTGCTACATTCTGAAAGTATGGGAGTGCACAGTACAGCTAGAGTTGTGTTTACAAAAAAATGAATGTGATCACTCAATTGCATTGCTAAATCATGGGTAACATTTTTAGAATCTCCTACAGTTTATTGACATTTAAAATGGTCACCACAATAAACCAGTGATTGTTTAAATCTCATCCATCCAGAACAAATGCATACCTTGAACAAAGAGAAGACCTTCAATTTCTGTGGCTTCTTATATAATTTCAGGATGTCTTAAGATATTCTTCAGGCAATGAAGAACTTATTTGAAGTGCAGTCAATGTTGTAGGAAATACGGCAGCAAATTTACACTAAAATAATAAGATTGATAACCAGATAATGTGTTTTTTGCAATTCTGATTGAGATCTGGCCTGGACACCATAGAGAATTCCCTAGCGCTTCTAATAAGTAATGCCATGGAATTTCTCCTGTCTTGGAGGGCACCTGGAAGCAAAAGTTTCATACAAAAGAGTTCAATCCGGCTCATTTGATTATCAGTCTTATTTTTATACTTGAGTTTCCTACGTAAGTGGATCTGAACCAATAATCTGCCAACTGAGCTGCAGCAGAATTTTTGGAAAGTAATCGTTGCAGACAGTGGTTTTACACACCCACTTAACTGATTCAGTGTAACGAGTGTGTCGGCTGTTACGTTCACGTAAATTAAGATTAGCTGCAGAACTTGATATAGAAAAGAACTGCAAATGCTAGTTTATAAGAAAAATTAGATACAAAATGCTTGAGTAACAGCAGGCCAGGCAACTTTTCTGGAGAAAATAGATAGGTGACCAGTCTGAAGAAGAGCCACGACCTGATATGTCACCTATCCATTTTTTACAGAGATGCTCCCTGATCTGCTGAGTTACTCCAGCATTTTTGTGTCTATTTGCAGGACCTGGATATTGTTGTAAAAATTGAGTGTGGTGCTGGAATGTGCTTTGTTGTTTTCATTGGATGTTGCATGTAGCATTGGAGTTCTGAGGCAATGTAGGAAGGTAAATATTGATAGGTCATGTTCCAATCAGTGTTGATGACAGGGAGTATTTCTAATTGCAATTGGGAACAAAATTGCTAATTCCCACAATCCATCAACCTCAATATTTGTCTTCAATTGTTTAACTGAAAATGACACAATTACAAATTTGGAAAAACCACCCTTCCGAGAGAAATTACATTTGGGCACTTTAAATATCTGTTTTTTTTCTTATGTTTGTTTTTGGTATAAGTTACTCTTTTTACTAGTTAGGGACTCAAAGACTGAAAAAATCAGATGGTAACAAACTGTAATGTCTAGCTCCTGCAGTTTACAACTACAATATGATAACTTCAAATGGTATGTTTCCTTCAGTTACTGCTTCATGAATATTTCCAGCTGGGAAATCAAAGTTGGGAAGAAGCTGGTAACATTTTTGATTTTGAGTTCCGAGTCTAACAAGGAAACTGAGACAATGCCATCTTTTCAAATAGCTTATAAAGAACCATTGATTTGAAAGCTTACTGAGATAGCTACATAGAGTAATTAATTGTTTTGATTGTTACTCCTGTAAGTTCTAGTGCCTAGGTTGTACTCTGTTTAGTGTTCCAGCGCATAATCGTGTTGCAGTGTAAGGTGCTGTTTCCACTTTCACCAACCAGGAATGGAACATGAATACTCTGGTATTTTAATATTCTACCAAGATGAATGGGAAGCAGGCACTCACAACTTGCAGTTTGCCATCTTTGATGGGCTCAGATTATGTTCTCAACACATTTCAAGCAGGAAGAGAGCTCTTGCAGAAGTTGCATATTGTGCATTACATTCTGTTTAACTGCAGCTAACTGGACCACTGATGTTGAAGTGTGCTTTTGTTTACTTTTAAAGGCAATCGATGAACCTCCTTATCTAACAGTTGGTACTGATGTGAGTGCTAAATACAGAGGAGCATTCTGTGAAGCCAAGATCAAGACAGCAAAAAGGCTTGTGAAAGTTAAGGTATGTAACTTATTGATAACAAGAAATGTGGGGTTCAAATTTTTGGCGTTTGTTATGTTTCCTGTCTTTGTATTAGTGCCCAGGTTAAATGTAGTTCCAGAAATAGGAAGCATATGGATTAAGGTGGTCACATTTTGCAGAACAACATTAAAAGGTTTTTGTAAATTAGGGAAAGAAGCTGCAATCCTTGAAATAATTCAGACCTAATCAGTGATATTACATACTGCTGTGATGTCAGAAGAGAATAAATTTTTTTCATTATTTTTGACATTTCCATTTGGAGCTGTGTCTGTATCAATATAATCACTGTAATAATTTTATGTAATGACATAAAATGTACTTTGGATCCTGATATAAAGTTGTACTTTGCCAACAAT
The DNA here is from genome assembly GCF_010909765.2 of Amblyraja radiata. Classification (NCBI taxonomy): domain Eukaryota; kingdom Metazoa; phylum Chordata; class Chondrichthyes; order Rajiformes; family Rajidae; genus Amblyraja; species Amblyraja radiata. The sequence goes on from NC_045960.1 coordinate 92,998,144, forward strand.
CTTTTTTTGCTGCATGTGCAAATGTTTTCTGTCATCTGCTGAGTCATTACTTGTGGGATACTGGTCGCCTTATGTAAATATGTCAGGGCTCACTTATAATAATAATAATAATAAATGTTATTTATTGGGCGCCTTTCAGACATCTCAAGGACACCTTACATAGGTTAACAGGAAATATATAATCAGAATAAAATAAATAATAAAGACATCACAGAAACACAAATTAAAAACAGAATTCAGTCCAAAAACAAAAATCAAAAACACAATGTGAAGAGAGAGCAGCGGCAGCTAAAGCGCGCCAGCGTCCACTTTCCCTTCACGGCAGCCATCTTGGACAAAGACTAACAGGATTACCTTACAGACAAAAAATCATCCCCCCACAATGGACACCACTGTGGGGGAAGGCACAATGTCCAGTCCCTATCCCAAGTTCACCCCAAAGTCAGGCCTATTGAGGCCACCGCAATTGCCTCTACGGAGGCCCGATGTTCCTGGCTGTTCTCACCGGGGGGTCTTGCCCCGGCGTTGGGAGAGTCCTCTCAGCGGCTGGGCCACCTGGAACGGCCGCTATCTAGCTGGAGACCGCGGCTTCCGAAGCCGACAGGGCCGCGCCGGTTTGGAGCTCCCAGGCTCCCGATGTTGAAATCGGCGCCGCCCGCTCCGCTCCGCAGACCCGCAGCCCAGAGGTGTTGAACACGGCGGTCACAGCTCACCAGAGCTCCAGCGCGGCGACCCAGGCAAGGCATCGCCCTCTCCGCTCCGCGATAGCGCTCCAGCGCTGTGCCGCCACCGAGGCCGAGGTGCTGGGCGGTCCCCGCCAGGAAACGGCGCTTCAAGCAACGAGGACGGGTCGACGGGCAGCCCGGAGAAAAAGCTGCCTCACCGACCAGGTAGGGACCTAGAAGTAAAATTAACCCCTACCCCCCACATTAAAAAGTCCATATCCCCTACGGACAAAAAACAGGACTCACTAAAAACTTTTTAAAAAGTGAATTAAAACGGACGGCTGCTGGCTAGCAGCCGTTCCCCAAGATGGCTCCTCCTCCCTTATGATTCTTAGTGTATAATAACCTTTCTAGCTTATAATCTGCAAATAAACATTGTAGCACTTAAAATGCACAACTACTGTGACAGGGAAATTGAACCAATTTTGCATCATTTTCGGAAACACTTTTTTAAAAACGATTTCAAATAATGATCCTAAATGGTGCAGCTGATAATAGTTCGACTATTTAAACTGTGGTTTTAAAGCCTGGCAATATTTTTGAGGTCATTACTTTAATCAAGTTTGGTTAAGCAATTATCTTTGACCTAGTAAAATAAAATGGTTTTAGGCCATGAGAGTGTTTTTGTATTGAGAGATTGTTATAAGATCACATTGCAAAGCAGTCTTTAATGCTTTGAGAGAATATCACTGGAAGATAATGATTTATCACTGGATATAGTTCATGAAAATGAGTTGTTCCGTTGCACTTGAAAGCTGGATATCAGCTTTTGGTCTTGACTCATCCAGGGCATGACTGGATTTCTCAACACTTCTCACTGCTGCCAGTTTCCTGACCTCTGAAGCTTTCCCACTTAGCTAAGTTATTGAACAAAAGATGAAGTGGCGCAGCAGTAATTTCTGAGGTAGTTACCAAAGTTAGCAGTTGGAAACAAGATTTTAGAAAATAGGTTGAACTTGCGCGTTTGATTTAAAATGGCGCCTGGTAACAGCACCTGAAGTGCTTGCACAAGTAACTATTTTAGGGCTGAATTATTGTGATTGAGGCAAGATGTGAACCCTAATCATTTACAAGGTGTAGAGTAAATTAATTTGTTTTAACTACCGATACGGGAAATCTTAAAAATAATAGGAAATGTAACCAGAGGAGTTCCGATGGGATCTGTGCTAGAAACTCTGTTGGTTAGTAAATTTGCAGACTATAACCAGAATTCGTGGAGTTGCGGTTAGTGAGGAGGGCTGTGAATGTGTACAGTGCGATATAGATCAACTACAGAAATGGGCCGAGAAATGGCAGATGGAATTTAGTCCGAGCAAGTGTCGGGTGTTGTACTTCGGGAGAGCTAGGGTGAGGAGAATGTATACCGTTAATGGCAAGAACATTAACAACATTGATGTATAGAGAGATCTTGGGGGTCAGAGTCTTGAGAGTGGCAAGACAAGTTGAGTGGAAACGCAGGCATATGGTATGCTTGCTTTAATCAGTGGGGGATGGAGTATATGAATGTATATGAAGCCATGTTACGTTTTTTAGGACCCAACATGGCCATATTTGGAGTATTGTGTGCGTTCTGATCGCCCCAATGTAGGATGAATGTGGACGCTTTTGAGATGGTGCAAATGCTGCCTGGATTATAGGATAGAGGCTATCACGAGAGGTTAGAGAAACTTGGATTGTGTTTTTATGTAATTATGAGCGGTATAGATGCTAGACAAAAACTTGTTCTCAGGGTGAAAGTCAAAGGATAGAGGGCATAGTTTACAGTGAGCGGGGCAAAGTTTAAAGGGCAGGCTATTTAATGCAGAATGGTGGATGCCTGGAAAACATTGCCAGGGATGGTGGTGGAGGCAGACATTTACGAGGCGTTTAGATAGGCACATGGATATGCAGGGAATTAAGGGCTATGGATCACACGCTACCAGAGCGATTAGTTTAACTTGGTATCATATTCAGCATGGACGTTTTGGGGCAAAAGGGCTGTCCCTCTGCTGTGTTATTATATATCTGTGATCCATGCTGTAAACATTCAACAGTTAAGATAGCATCTATGGAAAGAGAAACGAGTGATGGCAAACATTTCCAGTGCTGAGGCCTCATTACACGCAGTTACATTCCTTTGGGCAGTACATATTGTTTGCACGCCAGACTTGCAGACACTTTATTCCAAGTTCATTCTTGGGAAGAGCTTACCAGATGATCAGAAACAAAGAACAAACCCACACGATCCAATCTTTCCTTATAAATGCAGCCCTCCATTATACGCAGCATCCTAGTGAATATATTCTGTACTCTATTGCTATCTCATCCTTCCTGTAGAGTGACAACCAGAACTGTACTGAAGTGCAGTCTAACTACTGCAACGTGATGTCCCAATTCATATATTCAAAGAAGATAGATACAAAATTCTGGAGTAACTCAGCAGGACAGGCAGTATCTCTGGAGAGAAGGAATGTTTCGGGTCAGGACTCATGAAGGCAGGCGTACCAAATGCTTTCTTCTCTATCCAAATGTGTTGCCATTTTCAGTAAGCTAGGGATTTACACTTCAGAATCCTCTGTTCATTAAAACTCTGAAGGTCCCTACCATTTATTCCATATTTCCTATAGAATTTGTCTTCCCAAAGTGCATTACCTCTCACTTGTCTGGTTTAAGTTCCATCTGCTACCATCACCACCCAAATTTCCAGTTGATGTTTTCCCTGCTGCATTCTTCAAATTATTTTACTATTTGTGACCACCAATTCTTGTGCTGCCTCTTACTAATGAGGCCAACTACATTCTCATTCAAGTCACGTGCGCATGCTCCCCAATTTACGTAAGGGTTAGGTTCCGTATACTCTCACATAACTCAGACTTTGCACAAGTCTAAATCCCCATTCCCTGCCCAAAATAACTCGCTGAGAGTATTAACTGTCTCAGCGGCGTCTAGGTGATCTAGGGAACTTTCTGCGGTGAGCAGCCTTCTGGATAAGCACCGCTGCCATTGCTGGCTTGTTTCCGATGTAACCTTGCGACATACAGTGTTGTGGAAATTACAAACTTCCTTGATTGCACTAGGGACTGAGTATGTAATTGCTTACGTAAGTGCCTGTCTACATAAGTCGCCTGTGGCACAAGTAGGGAAGTAGTACAAATAACAAATGTACCAACATCATTGCCTGCAGTCCCGTCACTTGTTGCAGACTTCCTGTAATACAAAACACCCATCATCCACTATCCTCGACTGCATAGGATGAAGACTATTTGTTTACAGTGCTCAGATGTTTGACATAAACAGCTGAAGGAGCACATCACCGCCCAAACTGCTCATGCGCCCGTCCTGCCAAGCAATTCCTGCCCCACCAGTGACACAATTGTAAGCCCCACACTGCCCTTCCAGTCACTCTTAGAACCAACAGAACTGCTGGAAGTAAGCTGCTCTCAATTCCTAGTAACTACCGATGAAGAAAGAATTACTGGTCGAAGTTATTACACCAATTTTCTTGTAGAATGTACATTCTGATTCTGCCAAGTGTTTGAATTTATTCTTAAAGTGTGGAAATAAAAATCTGGGTGCAGTAAAAGGCTGACAGATCATCATAAATACCCCAGTGATTTTGTGTTGTCATTATTATAAGGGAGCTTAACATACTTATCCAATTTAAGCCTTTGTGATTTCCATTCCATAGGAATGTATTTTTCAGTTCACTGCTTTGCTAGAATGCTGAAGTAGATCTCAATTGGAAGATTAAGCTATTCTTTGAAGCAGCATAGAATGCCCTTCATTTCTATCTAACCTTTCTGAAGTGTTCAGGAAGAGTGTGTACTACCATCTTATTACAGCAATTCGAGAGCAATAAATGCTGGTGATGCCTGTTTTCAGGAACAACAAGAATAATCAGTTGCTGAATGCAACAAAGAAACACTTTAATTCTTACGTGGTAGTTACTGCACAGAATCAGACCATTTTGTCGCACAGATCCATGCCAGTATGTGTGACTCGAGCAAACCTGTGCCATCACTCTTCATCTAAGCCTATCGTAATACCATATTTCTTTCTCTGCAATGCTGGCTCAACGTGAAATGTCTCTGCGCCATTCCCCATAATCAGGTCTTGTGGTGATCTATTCCATGTTCATGGCTGCATGTTAAATTCCTCCAATTCTGGTCATGTGAAACCCTTCAGTCTTGCAACGAAGCCGGCCACAGCATTCCAGCAAGTCCCCTACTAGGTTGTCGAGTTTGTACATATTATGCACATGTCCAGTCATAAAGTCATCAAGAAAGACAGATTGGAAATAGACCCTTCTTAATATGCCAAGTCTATGCTGCTCATCGTCCACCCATTTACACTAATCCTACATTAGTCCCACTTTTATTCTCCCAATATTCCCAACAACTACCATCTGATTCTATCATTCAAATACATGTATGGCCAATTTAGGGCAGCAAATTAACCAACAAGCTCGCATATTTTAGGAATGCAAAAGAAAACTGGTGCACCAGAGGAAATTAGCCATCATCCCCCACAATTTAAAATCCTGAAATATCACAAATCCCTGGATCCCATGATCCTAACCCAGCCAAACTGACTTCTGCAGCCATTCTTAAAATGCCTGCAAAATCCCAAACCATGTCCATGAGTACCAATCTTATTCCCTTAGCATTTCAGAGGCATGCATATGCTGGCACCAATTCTAGCATACAAACTTCTGCTCTGACTAGAAAAGGGCTCTGGAAGCCTTAAGATTTGGGCACCTTGTTTTCTTAATATTGACAGACATTTTACAAATATTGAGACCCGATTGTGCTCAGTTCACTGTTTAATGTAACCAGTTCCATATGTGTTTATTCGTGTTTCACGTAAAAATGAACAGTTATTTGTTTGCTTTTTACTTGTGTTATTAACTTTAATTGATACTTATATATCTGTATGTGTTAATCTTTCTTCTGTTCCCGTGATAGACACTGGTTTTCCAAGAAATTCGTATCTTTATTCTTATTCTCAACAAAATGTGTTACTTTGCACCTACATATTGAGGTTACTGTGCAAATTGCAGGCATTTACATCATCCTGGTTGTTGCCCTTCGCCATATTAACTACACTTTCTAATTTGTATTTTTAGTTTAAAGGCACAGCATTGAAACAGGTCCTTCGTTCCACCGAGTCCACGCTGACCATAGATCACACATTCACACTAATTTTATGTTATCCCATTCCCTACAAACTAGGGGGCAATTTACAGAGGTCAATTAGCTGGCAAAACTGCAGGAGTTTGGGATGTGGGAGGAAACTCACGTGGTAACACAGGGAGAACGTGCAAGCTCCATACAGACAGACAACTGAGGTTAGGTTTGAACTCTGATCTCTGGCCCTTTGAGACAGCAGCTCTATCAGCTGCGTCCCTGTGCCGTTTAGTGTAATATAATTGATCCTTGTGGAATATATCTTGTAATCGATTGCTAATCCTAATGTTAACCTTAGGCCCTTCTATTTTCCATTCTGTCGCCAATTTTCTATCCTTTCATTGAATCACAAAAGCTGTACCATGATCTTGAAACAGAAGCCTGATCTTTAACTATAGATAGTGCACGTGGATGTTTTGTTGATGTGTTCCTTTTTTTCAATATATTAGTAGCTATCAAAATAAAAATCTTGATCTTGTTTATAGAACAACATGTCCTGTCCTCCGGATAGATTATTTTGCAGAGCTGTTGTAAAATAACCATGGGATTAAAAAATAGTGTAAATGTTACCTTTTTGGAATGTATTGGGTTCGCTGATAATGAACAGTCAATTTGTTAATTTGCAGATAATACATTATGATAATAATGACTTTTGATGATTGTTATGGCATGGTATTAATCATTGATTGCATGGTAGATTGAAAATTTTACCAAAAAAAAGTAAACTAAAATTGCATACCTTATGTTGTAGCTGTTGTAACTTTACTGAAGAACAAAGTGACAATCATATATTGGAATTCAAATAGTTGCTAGAAAGAGGAGAATTTCTCTTCTAATCTGACCAAATCTCCCCTTTGCTGTTTCTACTTCCCTCCTATTTAGGTAATACATTTACTATATCTGCTTTCTATCAGCCAGTTCATAAAAGATCAATATGCTATTCTTATTCGGGTAAAGATTTTGGTTAGTCCCTTTCTTAGCGTAGTGAGCACGACTGAGTAGAGAACAACAGGTTATACTGCGGCGCCGCGCTATGTGCTGTTGGGGATTTCCTCAGCTGATGACTGAATTCCAAAGTAGCATATGGCCTAGGGGAAGGTTTAATTTGCTTGCCTGCTCCTTGATCTCCTCTGCTGTTGCTTACTGACAAAGATTGTTCTCCTTAAGTTACTATGTCTTCCACTATTTTTGTCTTGACTGTACACCTTCCACATGTGTTGTCATGTTATTGAACATAGAAACATAGAAAATAGGTGCAGGAGTAGGCCATTCGGCCCTTCGAGCCTGCACCGCCATTCAATATGATCATGGCTGATCATCCAACTCAGTATCCTGTACCTGCCTTCTCTCCATACCCCCTGATCCCTTTAGCCACAACGGCCACATCTAACTCCTAAATATAGCCAATGAATTGGCCTCAACTACCTTCTGTGGCAGAGAATTCAAGAGATTCACAATTCTCTGTGTGAAAAATCTTTTTCTCATCTCGGTCCTAAAAGATTTCCCCCTTATCCTTAAACTGTGACTCCTTGTTCTGGACTTCCCCAATATCGGGAACAATCTTCCTGCATCTAGCCTGTCCAACCCCTTAAGAATTTTGTAAGTTTCTATGATCCCCCCTCAATCTTCTAAATTCTAGCGAGTACGAGCCGAGTCTATCCAGTCTTTCTTCATATGTAAGTCCTGACATCCCAGGAATCAGTCTGGTGAACCTTCTCTGTACTCCCTCTATGGCAAGAATGTCTTTCCTCAGATTTGGAGACCAAAACTGTACGCAATACTCCAGGTGTGGTCTGCAGTAGACCCTCCCTGCTCCTATACTCAAATCCTTTTGCTATAAATGCTAACATACCATTCGCTTTCTTCACTGCCTGCTGCACCTGCATGCCTACTTTCAATGACTGGTGTACTATGACACCCAGGTCTCGTTGCATCTCCTCTTTTCCTAATCGGCCACCATTCAGATAATAGTCTACTTTCCTGTTTTTGCCACCAAAGTGGATAACCTCACATATATCCACATTATATTGCATCTGCCATGCATTTGTCCATTCACCCAGCCTATCCAAGTCACATTGTAGCCTCCTAGCATCCTCCTCACAGATAACACTGCCCCCCAGCTTTGTGTCATCCGCAAACTTGGAGATGTTGCATTCAATTCCCTCTTCCAAATCATTAATATACATTGTAAATAGCTGGGGTCCCAGCACTGAGCCTTGCGGTATCCCACTAGTCACTGCCTGCCATTCTGAAAAGGACCCATTTACTGCTACTCTTTGTATCCTGTCTGCCAGCCAGTTCTCTATCCACATCAATACTGAACCCCCAATACCGTGTGCTTTAAGTTTGTATACTAATCTCTTATGTGGGCCTTTGTCGAAAGCCTTCTGAAAGTCAACATTTTCTTTTTTTGTGTTTCTTCATTCCTTTTACTCCGCTGTCTGCAAACTGTTGTGTGGTGTTTGTGAGACTAGAGTGGCTGTCAGCCTCATGTAAGAGGGATTAAGATTTTCCAGGCTTTCTGTTGATTGATTGACTTCTGGTTCACATGTACTTGTGCGACTATTTTGTTGACCATAGTAGAACCTGCTAATAAGTATAATAAGTATGGTGTTAACAGTGTTTCCACTTTGAAGGAAATTACCCGAAATTCTGGAAATTTTGGTTGTCTTCGGGTAATTTTAGGGAAATGGAAGAATTTTGGGAAATTTCCGCATCCGGCCCGCGAAGGGGTGCAAAGGTAATACACACAGCACTGCCGGTTTGGCGCTCAACGGCTTAAACAGAGCGCTGTCAGTTTAACACGTGGGAATTTAAACAAAGAGCTGTCGGCTGCAGCACTATGGGTTCTAAATATAGCGCTACTGGCTGCAGTGCTATGGGCTTTAAACATAGTGCTATGGCCACGGCGTTATGGGTCACAGACTGTTTGGGAAAATTCTCGTATAACAATGAGTCTTTGGAATTCTCTTTCTCAGTGGAAGTTGAGCCTTTGATTATTTTTCAGGCAGTGGTAGAATTCTGGATGGTGAAAAGATGGTGATAGAAGCCTAGTGTTGAAAGGTTACCAGTGGGTGATGGGATTGCAGTTACATTGGGATTGGCCTTGATGTTACAGAACAGTGGGTGTGCTCAAGGGACCAAGAGGGAGGAGTGGAGAGCAGGGAGAGTGGGAGAGAGGGAGGAGGGAGAGAGAGAGGAAGAGGGAGCGAGAGAGGGAAGGAGATAAAAAAGGAAGAGGGAGAGGGAGGGAAAGGGGGGGAGGGAGAGAGCGGGTGAGAGAAAGAGGGGAGAGAGAGGGAGGGGGAGGGAGAAGGAGGGATGGACGAAGTGAGGGAGAGACGAAGTGAGGGAGAGAGGGAAGGATGGAGGGAGAGAGAGCAGAGTCTGAGACGCATGAGAGCTGGTTGAAAAAACGGAGACAACGAAAGCTGTTGGATGCAACAAAGGCTGTTGGAGGCAACGAAAGCTGACGCCTAACATTGTACAAGTGAGTAACAGAAGCAGGCAGATACGGTGTAGTTACATAGATCTGTTTTGCCTTGTTCTTTGTGTTGTTAACTTGTGCTCGCGAAAAAAAACCCAACAACAAATAGCACGCAGGAAGCATTTTTGAAAATTTCAGGAAATACCATCAAATTCCAGGAAATTTGGGATTCTGTTTAAGGAAAAAAAAAATTTTTGAGGTGTGGAAGCACTGAGCTAATATCTAGATTGGGTCAAGATAATGGAGTTCTGGTTGTGCTCATACAAGGTGACTAATAGAATGTTTGCCAGAAGAATATATGGCTTGTATTTTGTTAGTTTAGTTTATTATTGTCATGTGTACTGAGGTACACTGCAAGCTTTTTTTAAATTTGAGTGCTATCAGGTCGGCACGGTAGCACAGTGGTAGAGTTGCTGCCTTACAATGCTGGAGACCCGGGTTCGATCCTGACCATTGGTGTTTGTTTGTACGGAGTTTGTATGATCTCCCCATAACCTGCATGGGTTTTCTCTGGTGGGTACACAAAAATGCTGGAGAAACTCAGCGGGTGCAGCAGCATCTATGGAGCAAAGGAAATAGGTGACGTTTCGGGCCGAAACCCTTCTTCAGACTGATAGGGGGTGGGGGGGGAGAAGGAATGAAAAAGGGGAGGAGGAGGAGCCCGAGGGCGGGGGGATGGGAGGAGACAGCTCGAGGGTTAAGGAAGGGGAGGAGACAGCAAGGGCTAGCAAAATTGGGAGAATTCAATGTTCATAGCCGCCGGCCGCTGACTACCCAGGCGGAATATGAGGTGCTGTTCCTCCAATTTCCGGTGTTGCTCACTCTGGCAATGGAGGGTTTTCTCTGGGATCTCCGGTTTCCACCCACATTCCAAAGACATACAGATTTGTTGGATAATTGGCTTGATATAATTGTAAATTGTCCCTAGAGTCAATGTGCAGGGGTTGCTGGTCAGTGCAGACTCAGTGGGCTGCAGGGTCTTGTTCCACGCTGTATCTCTAAACTTCTTCTTCTTGCATGTGGCGTGCACAGCCTAAAGTTGTAAGACAACTTGATCTCTAAACTATACTTAACTAAACAGTCAAAGGAAAGACTGTACATGATTACAATCAAGCCTTCCACAGTGCACAGATAATAGGTACAAGATTAGGTACAAGATAATAGGTACTAGTGTAAGATTAAGTCCAATTAAAGATAGTTGAGGGTCTCCAATGGAAGGTCAGAATTGCATTCTAGCTGATGAGAGGACCTTTCATTGTTGCCTGATAACAGATTTTTGTTTCTTACAAGGATATATGCATTCACTCTTATTCCCCTGCCCATTCATGCAACATGATAGTATTAATTTTAACAATTTTATCTACTTGCCTTTTAAAACCTATTGTGGATACAGCTTACAATATCAGGATAACTCTCTGCATTAAAATCTTTCCTGATCTTCGTGGTGATAATGATAAAAGTGATATTTTTCTGTCACATTGTCTGGAAGTGACAATTTCCCATTTATCTTGTTAAATCCCCTCTTGATTTTCATCTTCCTTGTCTTTGCCAACTGCTCTACTGAATATAATTCCAAGGTACACAAAAATGCTGGAGAAACTCAGCGGGTGCAGCAGCATCTATGGAGCGAAGGAGATAGGTAACGTTTCGGGCTGAAACCCTTCTTCAGACTGATATAATTCCAGTTCCTTTTATAGCTAGAACCTTGCAGACCTGCTATCATAGCAAATACAAGAAGCTGGAATAACTCAGCTGGACAGGCAGCATCTCTGGAGAGAAGGAATGGCTGACGTTTCGGGTCGAGATCCTTCTCACACATCATAGTAAATATCTCTGTTCCCTTTTCTTAAAATTGGCTACAATATTCAAACCACCATCAAATTTATGATAACATTTTCTTGTTAGAGAAAAAAAAGGATTTCATCAAAACTTTCAGTTATTTTCTTCATTTAAATAAAGTCAATTTATTCCTTTATTCCTTTGACGTATGTTCCATTTTAACTTCCCCAGGACAAATCATAGCACATTAAATCTGACATATGTTGCTTAATATTCCTGTCCAAATCCCTCCAAATCATGTATTAATGTCTTCACTGTTAATCATACTCATTCATTTAACCGCATCAGCACAATTTGATCGTGAGACATGCGCATCTGTGGCCAGTTCGGATAACTGGTCCTCATGCTGACCACTGGAGGCCATTCTTATTCATATCCCTCTAATAAAAAATCATTAATGTCAGTAGTTTTTTCTTATGTTAAATTCATTCTCAAAATCTGTGCTTAAAGCCTAACCTGCAATTTAATTATCAATAAAAACAAACTATTTTCTCTCCTCGCTAGCTGCTCTGAACAATCTGTGTCTTTGCAAGTGTGTGTTAATAATGTCATAATGGTTCTGAAGAAGCTGATTTGAAATCAACTATAAAAGAAAAAAAGAAAAAGATTCTTGTTATTTAAAGCATAAAAATGAAAATGTTGCAAGCACAATCTGTTTGGGCAGCTTTTTTGACAGAGCTGCCAAGTTGAGGTTTTCAAAGCATGTACTTTTTGAAGTGCAGAAATGCAAATAGGGGTTAGATCAAGTCCGGAAGCTGGCGGTAACATTTAAAAAAAAAAATCAGGGCTAAGCCACATGATTCTGCCATTCAGTAAGATTACGGCTGACTCTGTTTTGAACTCAAAAATTGTGTCCCCAGTCCTCTTTGAGACCAAAAATCTATCAGTGTCATTGCTGAATATAGTTAATAACTGAATTCCAAAGATTAATACCCTCTGCATCAGAAATTGCTTCCCACCTTAGCTCCAAATGTCCGACCTCATTTTAAGACACTGATCTCTATTTCCAGTTTCTCCATCTGCATTGACAACTTCTGCGAATCTTTAGTCTTCCATGCTTTAAAGTAAAACTCTGATCATCTGCTATCCTGTTGTTGGGAAGTCACTTTAGCTCATCATTTGGCTCACCTGATTCCGTTTCCAGCAGTCCCTTTAAACATACATGGGTATTGTTCTCTTTAACATCCGAGGACCTGTTTCCAGCAATCCCTTTAAATTTATGGGGCTTTGTTTCCTCCGCTTCCTTTAAATTCACCAGATTCCCTGGAAGATTTATACCACTGTGTCATCTGGAAAAAAAAAGTTAATTAAAAGCCTGTTTATGCATTAATATGAGTAATATCCAATAGTTCTAAAACCTGTTTGTCTGGCACCACCAAACTCCTGTATGCTGGATTATTGAAGTTTTACAGTAAGCCTCATGTAATTAAATGTAATTCTTAAATTTCTTGGTTAGTCACAGACAAATCACTTTCAACGCAGACTTTTAACATTTCTCCATGGAATCTTAATTTGTTGCGAAATTTGAAATATCTCTTTAAATCCTTACTGCTGTTTATGTATGGGCAAACGTATTATACTAATTTTCCAATGTAACTCTACAATACATACTCCAATACTCATAATTGGATTTAATGAAATTCATAATTCCAGTTTTGGACTGAAATGTTTTCCAAAAGTGCATGTAAAATTCAGTGATAATTATTTTCCCTTGATCTATTGCTGTGAGATTACTAATTACTGTTTCATCACACAGAACATCTAAGATAGCTTAAAGGTACACAAAATTGCTGGGGAAACTCAGCGGGTGCAGCAGCATCTATGGAGCGAAGGAAATAGGCGACGTTTCGGGCCGAAACCCTTCTTCAGTATTCAGGCTTCACCTGAAGAAGGGTTTCGGCCCGAAACGTCGCCTATTTCCTTCGCTCCATAGATGCTGCTGCACCCGCTGAGTTTCCCCAGCAATTTTGTGTACCTTCGATATTCCAGCATCTGCAGTTCCCTTTTGAACACATCTAAGATAGCTTGTTCTCTGGCTGTTCACACTACACATTGTTGCAGAAAATTGTCCTGAATGCATTTTCCAAACTTCCTGTAAACTGCTTTTACTAATTTGATTAACTACTCAAAAATATTGTATTAGTTTTGCTGCAAGATTATTATTTTATTTCATGATAAGTGTTGTTGCTGTTTTTTTGGACACTTCTTACATCGTCTTCAGCCATTCGGACTCTACTTCCTATCACTTGCCAGACTTAGCCCTGCCCCCACCTCCTTTCCAGCTGTCTTCCCCCAGTACAATCAGTCTGAAGAAGAGTCCCGAGCCAAAACTTAATCTATCCATGTCATCCAGAGATGCTGCTGATCCGCTGAGCACCTTGTTCTACTCAAAATTTAACATCTACAGTTCCGTGCCTAAAGTTCTAAATATGATGTAAAGAAAAATAGTACAAGGTGAAAAGCATATGTGTCTTTTTACAATACTGGAGAGTTTTTGACGAACAAGATTAGTATTCACTTTTGTACACCAATACACTCTTAACAAAAATCTACCCATCATGTGAAACCTTATAAATAGCAGATATAACTTAGATAACTTCTAGACCAAAAGTCAAAAACTTTTTTCATAATAGATAAATTTTCATCGTTTTCCCACCATTTTGGACACCAAAAGTGTAACATTAAAAACTCTGCCACATTTAGTCATGAATATTTAATTCATAAATAAACTTTATATGGCCATATATATGTTTTGATAATGATCATGGGAAATATCTTCATCTATACTAGGAGAAAAATATAGTAACATAAAGGTAATACAGTACAGTAAAGATCCTGTAACGGTCGTTGTGTTTGGTGTCCATTGTCACAACATCCGTTATCGGGGTCGGTACCTCCGTAAGTTAAACCAGGGAGGCTCCAAACCTCTAATACTTTTCAAACACCCAACGAGGTATCCTATGGTAGTTGCGATCTTCGGGTGAGTTAATTATTTTTTCTTATTTTGCAATTTAATATATCAAAACATCGTGGTGTCAAAAAAGCAACGTTAGTTTATGATATTTCCCGACTTTTTTTTTTTTTTTTTTAAATTGAAGCTTTTTTTTTTTACATAAATCAGTCATCAAAACGAAGAAACTGAGCCAATCTTCAATTTGGCAAGACACTGTCTCTTGTTTACCTTTTGTACGGACCAAGTCGCTAACTTAATTCCTTCGTGTCAACTTCGGGAAGCTCCGTAACAACCGTTACGGAGACATTTCACTTACAAAAAAAAAATCAGCCCAAATCAAACGATCTGATGAATCATCGGCTATCGATCTCGCTCAGATCCATAAGGTAATGTGCCATTTAGATTGCATTGGTGAAAATGCTTGGTTTTCGCTGGGACACCCAAACAAAAGTTTGTGTGTATGATGTGCAACGCGCGTCGCGGTGTCTGCTCAGATGGATGCAGTATTCTACTACATCAGGGGACGGCAACCTTGTTCTGCCAGGACGCATGTCTGTGAGCGGATGGCGGGCCACATCCACATGTATGGCAGGCATCAAATCACGTGTTCACATAGATCCCTCCCTTTCGAAGACCCCACCCGGAGCACTGTCCCCTAGTTACGGGCGCTCACGAACATGGCGCACCTACGGATAATTGCCTTGGCTCTGTCCTGAAGGCTGTGACTCAAATACTCACACTCACTCGTCCCCGGCCTAATGACAACCCCGATCCTGACAGTGAAGCCCAGTTACAGAAGGCGCGCGACCATGCCGGCGGCTTTGCGCAGGATACGGTACAGCCAGAGCTCGGCGGCTCCATCATTGCGGCCACCTTGCATCACTGCGCCTGGGCACCACGGCCTCGGCCCCGGGAGGTACTGGAGATGACGGAAGTCTGCGGGCCAGATAATTACAGGGAAAAAAATACGCCTGCGGGCCAGATGATTCCGGGTTACGGGCCACATTTGGCCCGGGGGCCGTAGGTTGCCGACCCCTGTACTACATGATCAGGTAAATGAAGTGGAAATGGTGTTTGCAATTTTATTGTTCCATGTACTATTCATAAACATAGAAATAAATAAGAAATATGTGTACTTACTGTACCAACCAGGTCACTGGTGGACACCACGCAACAACCGTTACACAAAATGTATTTGTGTATTCTGATGCCATTTTTTGAAACTTGTCATCAATATGCTATCTTTTCTTATATTTGTTTTGATACCATGTTAGTCATGAACCCAATAAATTGCTTGTCAACTTTTTGGAAGGATTTTGAAATTTGACCCCATTTGTCACATTTTTGTGTGCAGTATTGTAAAAAGTCACATATATATACGAAGATACTAAGGAGCAAAGCAAAAGCAGTGTGAATTGTTACTTGCCTTATTACAGTGCAAGGCAGAGTAGGATTTACAAATCTGACAACCTATCAGTACTTACTCTTGAGTCATTGTCCCATAGAGCTGGCTTTATCAGGAGATGGAGGGGATGATGAGGTTATTTGTTGATTTCGTGATTCTATATTCAGAAATTTATATATTGCTTGTATTGCTTATATTATATTGCTTCTATGGCTTCATCTGTCAGTTCATTCCTGATATGGAAACCCTCTGAGTGAAAAGGTTGCCCCTGAGGTCCCTCTTAAACGTCTCCCCTTTTACTTGAAGTCTCTGGTTTTAGATTTCTCTACCCTAGGAAAAAAATAGCATTCACTTTATCTATGCTCCTCGTGATCATGTGCCGCTCAATAAAGCCACTTCTCAGCTTTCTGCTCTCCAAAGAAAAGTGCCTATCCAACCTCTCCTTATAACTCAAGCCTGCGAGTTTGGGTAATCCTCTTCTGCATCCTTTCCTATTCAATGACATCCTTCCATAGCTGGGTGACCAGAAACTGCATGAGCACTCCACGTGTGGATCTCACCGACGGCTTGTGGAGCTGCATCATGATGTCCCAACCTTTGCACTCGATGCCCTTCCTAACAAAGGCACTTGTGCCAAACGCATCCTTCACCACATTTTCCACCTGACTTGTAGGGAACCATGCACCAAATCTTTCTGTTCTGCAACATTCTCCAGGGCTCTGCCATTTACTGTGCAAGTCATGCACTGGACCCATGCACCTGTACTTCCAGAACTCTAACTTACAGAGACCAGCTGCTTGGGAAGTTATACAGTATATGCTTCGTATGCGCAAACCGAGATTGCTCTTTGTATGAGTGTTTTTAGCAAAGTTGGTTCCTCCCAAAAGGTCCCTCAAATAAAAGATAAATGTGTATTGAGCATTGCCTTGAAATCCTGTCAACAGTCACCATTGTGGGATTGCCATGGTAATGCTAATAACAGCAAATGGGTGATTGACAAGGTCACTGTTTCTTCCTGCCACGTGTGGTAGGAGGAATGTTTGGCCGTATCTCCAGAGGCATTGTTCCTCTCCCGTGGATTAGGGGGACTGGCTCTACTGAACTGACAAGTGAGCCTTAATTATAAAAGATGCTCTCCACGTTGTATTTACTGCATTGTGTCCTGGCATGCAAAACTACTCAGCAGCCAAAGGCCGATGCCAAAGTAAACTTGCCCAGTTTTGCACTATTGGTGGTCAAGGAACACGGACTATGCTGAAGATTTAGAAAATCCTATCTTCAAACACAGCACATTCAGAGACCGACTCTTTGACTTGCTCTCGCCCCTATACACCACTCAGATACCCTCCAATAATCTTGATTCCAGCACCCATCCCTACCAAAGGGTCACAGTCGTAGCAGGATTCAGCAGAGAAACAGACCCTTTGACCCACTGAGTTCTCCAACCATCAAGCACACATTTACACTAACCCATTAAAAAAATTTCCTCACATACCCATCAACTCTCCCTCAATCTGTCATTCACCTATACACTAGGGGCAATTTACAGGAGCCAAATAATCCATCTTTGGGAAGTGGGAATTCTTGGGGGAAACCCACATAATCATCACAGGTAGAACACGCAAACTGCAATGACAGCAATAGAGGTCAGTATTGAAGCTTGGTCTCTGTGGCTGTGAGAAATTCACTGGGCAGCACAATACTCTGTAGAACCTGTGTGCACAGTCTCAAGCCAAAGACCACCTATGGGAAATAAATAACGGAGTAAGAAAGTAAGTGAGAAGGAGAAAGCTTGCACATGCATTAGGTGAGTGGGTAAGTAAATGGTACTTTATTGTCACATGTAATCCGGTAAATTCATACCGCAGACCTCACCTAGGCAGTACACAAGAATCGCCTCGGATCTGGCGCTTATCTAATGTTCGTGCCGTAGAAAACTAGTAATGTGTTACTGCAGCCACATGAGGCGCAAGAGACCCCACGTCTGGAATACTGTGAACAATTTTAGTAATCCTCTTTAACAATGGATATTGTTTAATATCCATTGGTTTTTTGGCCTTCCATCACAGCAATGTGATGGATGTTTATGTAAATTATGTTGTGTCTTGGGTCTATTTGTTTGTAATGTATGGCTGCAGAAACGACATTTCGTTTGGACCTCAAGGGGTCCAAATGACAATAAATTGAATTGTATTGTTGTATTGTATTGTTGTAATATGGGGTAGTTTAGCGAAGATTCACTAGAGTGATTCTAGGTATGGAAAAGCTAATCAAGTTAGGACTCTGGTCATGAGTCTGATTTTTATAAGAGTCTGTGAGGTGTCTTGGACATAGGTAGGGAGGGATTGGACCAGGGGGAATAGGATGTAGTCGAGGTATGTGGAAATTAATTTAGTGGGACACGAACAAGCAGAAACAATGGATCTGCTAGGACAGTTCTGTTCAAAGATCTTATAGCGGAGCAAGATAGGCCACTCCTGCGAAATGCAATGGGCTGACGTGTAGTACGCTACGGAGCGGATCGTGGGCATTTTTTTCGTCCATTCCAGTAACCGGAACCTACCCGACCCGACTCGCAGTCAAGTCAAGTCAAGTCAAGTTTATTCATCACATACACATACGAGATGTGCAGTGAAATGAAAAGTGGCAATGCTCGCGGACTTTGTGCAAAAAGACAAACAAACAAGCAACCAAACAAACTATAAACACAATCATAAACACACACATATTCTTTTACATATTAACAGTAATCAACGTTGCGGGGGAACAGTTTGTGTGTAATATAGGGTTAGATTCATAATTCTGTTCGTTCATAATTCTGTTAATTCTTGTTAAAGAATAAAATTTGACTCTGGTAATTTTCTTTTTTAATGTTTTTTAAATCGTTTCTTTTTAAATGACTCATAAGCTGTGTTTGAGTTGATTTTGTAGTAACCGGAACCTACCCTACCCGACCCGACTCGCAGCATAATCAACGTTGCGGGGGAACAGTTTGTGTGTGTGATATAGGGTTAGATTCATAACTCTGTTAGTTCTTTTTAAAGAATGAAATGTTTATAACATTTGACTGGTAATTTTCTTTTTTAATGTTTTTTAAATAATTTCTTTTTAAATGGCTCATATACTGTGTTTGAGTTTGTTTTGCACTCTGTAATTCATTCATCTAATCACACTGTTCACAACTGCAGTATTTGGGAAAATAATAGCAATATGAAGATTCCAGTTGCTCTAGCCCTGGAATGTTACATAATGTTTTTGTGTCTATGGAGTTGTTTCTCAACAATAAAATGGGCCTGGTCTTCCCAATAGCCAGAGAGTGGAATGAGATCTGTAAATGGTGGGGTTATCTAAATTAAGTATTTCACAAAATTAAATTTGTTTAAGCAAGATTTACAAATGATGTATAACTTAAGGATGGTTTTATTCAGCGAGCATACAACTGATTAGATTGTGCTGGAAAGAACACACATACATGAATGTGATATAGATGTATATAATAATATAACACACACATTTACATTTCTTCTGATTTTTATATCCAATGATGAACTTTATTTCAGACTAGACAAGGGACAACATTAAATAAAAAACATTGTAAACCTCCCCGCAACTTCACTTTGGTGTCTCGGCCGTGCTGATCCAGGCTAGACTCCCCGCACGCTGTGGAAGGAACATCTTTTCGCTTTTATTGTGATTTATTTCTCTTTTTAAAACTGAATATCTGATAACGACACATTAGCAGCATATGGCACCAATATTGCACCAACCCACTCAATTTTAAATAATTCATAATAGAAATCCATTCACATGGTTAACACTTTATTTCTGACATGCATAATAAGATTTACGTAATTCACATTATTCTGTGCGCGAGATAGACAGGGTTGCAGTGATCAGCATATCAGCTAACCAGTGAAAGTGATGTACAATTCAACGTATGTAACACAATGATAGCCCCACCCCTGCTTACACCAAAGGGCAAACGTCCAACGTAGATACAATAATAAATAAATCGCCATTTGCATTGTTTTGCGCAGCTAACAAATCACAATTTCACACAATGTACATAAGATGGCAGTTATTTGACGAATGTGGAATTCTCTGCCTCAAAGGGCAGTGGAGGCAGGTTCTCTGGATGCCGTCAAGAGAGAGCTAGATAGGGTTCTTAAAAATAGCGGAGTTAGGGGATATGGGGAGAAGGCAGGAACGGGGTACTGATTGTGGATGATTAGCCATGACCACGGTGCTGGCTCGAAGGGCCGAATGGCCTACTCCTACACCTATTGTCTATTGAGGCCTCGACTGTACCTGAGACAACGGGGAGCACTCGGCTCTAAGATCTGAACTATAGTGAGAGTTCGGGCAGACTTAATAAAATTCTCAGTACAAGGATGTTGGCCTGAGGCCTCGACTGCACCTGAGACAAAGGGGAGCACCCAGCTCTATGATCTGAACTCTCGTGAAAGTTCGGGCAGACTTAATAAAATTCTCAGTACAAAACAGAGTCAATATGTTCATATTCTGCATTAAATAACACGGAGGTAGAAAGAAAATGCTCTTGAGGAGAAGATTTTTAAGAGAATGTTGTCATGAGGCCTCGACTATCTGAGCTCAATGATCTAACTATAGTGAGAGATTGAACAGACTAAATAAAATGGGTCCTATACTCGCCCATGAATCTGCCCATGACCGTACTACGTGTTTTGCGTAGGAGTAGGCCATCTTGCTCCGCTATAAGATCTTTGGTTCTGTTTGGGATTTTGGGGAGAAGATAAAATCGGGCCGCGAGGGGCTGGGGAACGATGAGAGTGGAGGCTTTAGACCAGGGGTCGGCAACCTTGTTCTGCATAGGGGCTGGGACGCATGTCTGTGAGCGGATGGCGGGGCACATCTACCACGTGTTCACATAGATCCTGCCCCGGGTGGCAGGCATTAAATCATGTGTTCACCTAGATCACGCCCCTTTGAGGGCGCCGCCCGGAACACTGGCCCCTAGTTACAGGCGCTCACGAACACGTCGTACCTACGGACCATTGCCTTGGCTCTGTCCTGAAGGCGGTGGTTCAAATACTCATACTCACTCGTCCCCGGCCTATTGACAACCCCGATCCCGACAGTGAAGCCCAAACACACAAGGTTCGCGCCCTTGTCGGCGGTTTTGAGACCAGAGAGAGGGAGAGAGGGAGATTGAGGAGGTGGGGAGGAAGGAAGGTCAGCGCTCCTCAGACAACACCGGCATCATTGCCCCGCTGCCTAGGCCGTCCCTGTCCACCGCCAAAGGAGGAGGCAGTTGGGATCTCCTCAAGCGGCCGAGCGGTGCAGACGCTTCAGACGGCGGAAGGGGGCCTCCCGCTCGCTCGCTCCCTGTTCCCGGCCTCGGCGTGCGAGAGGGTTTGTTTTGAAAGCATAGCTGGCAGAGTGGCAAGCAGCGACCGCTGTCAGGACGGGCAGGAGGAGCCACTGTCGCTGCTGCTGTGCGGGGCCCGTCATTCGCTCTGATTCTCCGTCACCTCGCACCTAGTATCTTTGACCCGCACTACAGCTATTGCCGCCGTCGACACGAAACGTCACGTTCCTTTTCTCCAGAGATGCTGCCTGACCCGCTGAGTTACTCCAGTTTTTTGTGTTTGTCTTTGGTATAAACCAGCATTTGCAGTGCCAAGCCGGGCAAAATGACTCGGCATTTAGGTTGCCCGGCGGCACTTTAGGTGGTCATTGGCACCCGGGTAACCGCTAATTTCGAGCCCTGCTGTTACCCAGAGTTCTATTTATGATAGACCTTGATAAATCAAATTTAGCAACTACATTTTCTTTTGCTCTGACTCTGATTGTCCTTCAGCCATGTATGCACTCGTGTATTGAAGACCTGTCTGTGTGCTTATTGTGTGCATCTATTGCTTTATTGAAATATGTATGACCACAACAAATTTTCCAGCCTTTCTTGCAATCCACTCTTTGTGGTTGAGCAGATTGCATCATGGGGTCAAGTGAAATTGCAGGCCTTGTTATGACCTTGAAACGTGGTCTTCTCAAGAAGAGTCTGCGCTTTTGTTAATGCCTTTGCATTTCCTGGTTCTATATGTTGCGGCTAGCAGGAGTGAATGGCATAGCTCCAACTATTGAGTCACACAATTGGAACTTTGGTGTGTCACTGCAGTTTGAATATTATGGTCTGTTCATAGGCCAAGGCTATGAACAGACTATAATGCTGCAGGATTATTATGTAGGATAGTTGGAAATGGTCCTGTCCTTGTTCTTTCTACCTGATGCTTTGCAGCTTTGCTGAATTTCCAGACGTCCATACAGCAGTAGCAGTGGTGGTATTAGGAAATGTAGAAAGCAGGGCTCTCACTTACCTTTTTTTCCCTGTTGCCAGCCGGGCAACCTCGGCAGCTTTTTTGGTTGCCAAATGACAGTTTAGATGGTCATTTAAGACGGCTTGCATGACGTGTGCGAAAATGTACTCGGAAGAAGTGCGTAGTTACCAGTCGGAATTATGGTCAATGAAGCATTCACATATTATTTCTGCTTCAAATAAAGTCACAAACTAAACATATTCACCAATCAAGACATGGTATATACCACAATGACATGCAGCAAAATTACAATACAGTATCTCATCTCTTTTTACACGTTGCAATGAATGCAATTTCTATTATCTCTTTCCACTTCCAAACAAAAATCTGGTTGGATTATTCAGCCTATGATCAACCTCGGTGAGACCAAGCGCAGGCTTGGCGATCGCTTCGCTCAACACCTCCACTCAGTTTGCAATAACCAACCTGATCTCCCGGTGGCTCAGCACTTCAACTCCCCGTCCCATTCCGAATCCGACCTTTCTGTCCTGGGCCTCCTCCATGGCCAGAGTGAGACCATCGTAAATTGGAGGAGCAGCACCTCATATTTTGCTTGGGCAGTTTACACCCCAGCGGTATGAACATTGACCTCCAATTTCAGGTAGTCCCTGCTTTCTCCTCCGCTTCCCAGGTCTCCCTCAGCCCACTGTCTCCGCCTCTTCCTTTCTTTCTTCTTCCGGACCCCCCGCACCCTCACATCAGTCTGAAGAAGGGTCTCGACCCGAAACTTCAGTTATTTCCTTCGCCCCATAGATGCTGCCTCACCTGCTGAGTTTCTCCGGCATTTTTGTCTACCCAATCACACCAGTTCTGTTATCCCACTTTCCTCACCCACTCCCTACACATTAGGGGTTTGCAGGGAGAATGTGCAAATTCAACAGAGACAGTGACCGAGAACAGGATCAAACACAGACCTCTGGCATGTGAGGAAGGATGTCCACCAGCTGTGCCACTATATTTTATTTTCCAACACACAAAAAATTATACATTGATAACATTGGTTACTAAAAAAAAAAAGAAACTATCCATTTTCAGTCTTAAATCTCTAAGTGACGCTATGTCCTCCTTTACAGCTACTGTATGTTTTAATTCAGTTCAAGACTATGGGGCAGTACATTGGCCATAAAGTTGCTGCCTAAAAGTGCCAGAGACCTGGAATTGATCCTGAATATGGGTGCTGTCTTTATGGAGTTTTGTTTTCTCGTTTATAACATTGTTTACAGAGTACTATGTTTACATATTCTGTTGTGCTGCTGCAAGTAAGGATTTCAATGTTCTAACTCGGACGTGAGAGAATAAAACACTCTTGACTCTTGACTTACGTCACTAATGTGTGGGATAGAACTAGTGTATGGGTGATCGGTGGTCGGCGTGGACTCGGTGGGCCGAAGGGCCTGTTTCCACGCTGTATCTTTAAATTAAACTAAAAACACTAAAACCAGAGGAAATAAAGAAGTGTCTCTACCCGAAACGTCACCCAATTTCTTCTATCCAGAGATCCTGGCTGCTCCATGGAGTTCCACTGCACAATTAAAGCATGGAATAGTCTTCACCCTACCAAAGGTACTCAACCAGACGCAACTAAATTTAAGGTACCTCTTTTTTCCCCAAGAACCCTTTTTTGCTTAAGTCCAAGTCAAGAGTCAAGAGTTTTATTGTCATGTGTCCCAGATAGGACAATTAAATTCTTGCTTGCTGCAGCACAACAGAATATGTAAACATAATACAGAACAGGAGATACAGAATAGGAGATAAAAGACCCGAGAGCCGCGACCCGGACAAGAATGGCGGGCGGAGACGGAGAGTGACAGAGAGAGAGATAGAGAGGGGACCCGCTGAGAATTAAATGATAGGTGTCACAGGGTGCTTGCTAAGCCGGGCAAAATGGCATGGCTTTCAGGTTGCCCGACGGGACTGTAGGTTGCCATTGGCACCCGGGCAACCGTTAATTTCGAGCCCTGAGAAAGCCATGGAGCTGATTGAATACACTTTTGTGAGTGGGCCTTGTGGTGAAGGTGGGAGATGAGAGGTGGAAACAAAATAATGTGTGCCTATAAAATACTCCACAGAATCCCATGTCAATTCATCCCTTCCCACCCAAACCACCCCCTCCCCTGGTACTTTCCCTTGCAACCCATAGGAAATGCTGCACTTGTCGCTTTACCTCCCCCCCTCGACTCCATCAAAGGACCCAAGCAGTCTTTCCAGGTGAGGCAGAGGTTCACCTGCACCTCCTCCAACCTCACCTATTGCATCCGCTGTTCCAGGTGTCAACTGCTCTACATCGGTGAGACCAAACGCAGGCTTGGTGATCGCTTCGCACGCCCAACACCTCCGCTCAGTTTGCAATAACCAACCTGATCTCCAGGTGGCTCAGCACTTCAACTCCCCCTCCCA
Organism: Amblyraja radiata; assembly: GCF_010909765.2. Lineage (NCBI taxonomy): Eukaryota > Metazoa > Chordata > Chondrichthyes > Rajiformes > Rajidae > Amblyraja > Amblyraja radiata. Next base: position 93,022,471 of record NC_045960.1, read on the forward strand.
TTCCGAATTCGACCTTTCTGTCCTGGGCCTCATCCATGGCCAGGGTGAGTCCCATCGCAAATTGGAGGAGCAGCACCTCCTATTTCTCTTGGGTAGTACCAGCGGTATGAACATTGACCTCCAATTTCAGGTAGTCCTTGCTTTCTCCCTTTTTCCCCTTCCCTTCTCAGCTCTCCCACAGCCTACTGTCTCCGCTTCTTCCTTTCTTCCCCCCCCCCCACAGCAGTCTGAAGAAGGGTCTCGACCCGAAACGTCGCCTATTCCTTTGCTCCATAGATGCTGCCACACCCGCTGAGTTTCTCCAGCATTTTTGTCTACCTTCCACAGAATACAATCCTCTTGCTAATGCATGTCATTGTGTGCTTCTTAAAATAATAATATTAAAGGGAAGATTTTAACATTGAGGGAGCCATATAAATAGAAGCCGAGAGCCTCATCTTTTAGCCTATGAAGTGTCAGCATATTTCATCCTTGTAACTAAGGTTCTATAATTTTCTGAAACCCCAGGTCAGGGAGAGGATAAAAAAGGCATGGTTCATCCTGTTGATTGCTGTACCGTGAAGACATGAGCTGGAATAAGCCATTTAGCCTGTTTCTTTCCACCATTCAGTGAGGTGGTTTATCTTTGCCTTAACGCCAACTTTGCCCATACCCCCTGGAACAAAGTGATATCTTTATTGGCTAGGCTGCCTTGTTTTGAAAGCATTGTCCAACAGAACAACAGAGCTTGACGGCTGTTTAGGGATATGTAAACTCTGATGTTTGGTCTTCCAGTAGCTGATCAGTCGCTTATAATGATATAAACCATGTCTACTAGTTGTTTTAATTCCATATTTGTATTGATTTACTCAAATCACAGGGGACATAATAACACACAGCCTGTGACCGAAGCTGCGATGCAATATCTTGGGAGTTGATCACTGACAAGGCATTGGACTAGTTGGAGGCTTAAACTTAAAGCAGCATGTTGTTTTTTGTCCCTTAAGTCAAATGTAAAAGAACTGATTACTTGAATTTAAATTCTTCAACTATCATGGTGGACTTTCAAAAATCCTGGCATGTAACTTAACCATTGAACCGCTGCAACCAAAACAAGTACAGAAAAGGGAACCTTGTGAAAGCATAGCCTGTATAGGAATAAGAGGTCAGATGTAGGGGGGAGGGGAGAAAGCTAGGAGAGAGGATGGGCAAGATAAAGCATGGCAGGTAACAGGTCAACACAGGGGAGTAGGTTTTGATAGGCAGATGATTGGACAAAGGCCAGAGATGAAAAAAAGGTTTGAGACGAAACGATTGCAAATTGTGCAGCCAGAAGAAGGAATGTAGGAGGAAGTTGGGACGGGAGAAATAGGTGGGAGTTTAGGTGGGGCATGGGGTGGGGGTGGGGTTGGGGGGGGTTGTTGGAGGTTACCAAAAAATGAAGAATTCGGTATTCATACTGTTGGGTTGTAAGTTACCCAAGCAGAATATGAGGTGCTGTTCCTTTTTGCTTTGGGCCTCACTCTGGCAATGGAAGAGGCTCATGGCAGAAAGTTCAGTATGGGAAGGGAAATGTTTAGCAACTAGGAAAACCATTAGGCCTTGACAGACCGAGTGCACGTGTTCGGCTAAATTAGTTTGGGAGTTCCACATGGAAAAGCTGTACAACTTCAGCCGTACATGCTGAAACCTTCAGACCATTTGTTGTTGGACTCCAATCAAACACATTTTCACTCTCAACTACATGTTTATCACCCAAAATGCTTTAAAAAATTGTGCTGTGTACGAAGGCAGCAGAGGCCCTTAAGGATAGGGAAGGGATAAATAATCAATGGCTCATTCCTGCTTGTTGGTCCATGTCTGTGTCTCTTTCCAACCTTTGATCTTCTAAAATGATTTAATATCAAAACAATATGGAAGCTACACGATTCCCTCAATATGCATTGTGAGAAACAAGAGTATGTTAAAATAGTATTCCTTAGAAATCAGGCACAGTGCACATTGTAGACACAGGAACTGCAGATACTGGTTTATAAAGAGAGACATAATGTGCTGGAGTAACTCAGTGGGTCAGGCAGCATGTCTGGAGAACATGGATAGATTTTGGGACTGGGCCCTATTTCAGACTGATTGTGGTAGGTGAGAAGAGAGGGGAGGAAGTGGTGGAAACACTTTTTGTGCATCTTCTCTCCTTGTCTCAGAGCCTTATGTCTTCTTCTCATCTGGTCTTTGTCCACCCACCTGCCAATCACCCCCCCCCCCCCCCCCCCCCCCATCTGTATCGCATGCCTGTATCACCCTCACCTCTACTTCCAGCTTTCAACCCCCCCCCCCCCCCCCCCCCACTACAAACAGTAGGGACCCAACCTAAAATGTCACCTGTCCATGTTCTCTTGAGATGCTGACTGACACGCTGTTACTCCATCATTTTGTGTCTTCACATTGCCCATTGCTAGTTGCACCAATGACGGTGGCAGTGAGCTGCTTTGATCTCTGAACTATTTAGTAAAAATGCTTTTGCGGTGTTTGGGAGATGCACAATTTTATCTTCACAACGTTGAAGAAATCATTGTTGAAAACAGGGACAGCATGGTGTGATCAAGTAAACAAATATGAGTTGGTGATATTCCAGTGCATCTGTGCATTCCTCCAAAATTCCTCAACATGATTACATTTAAATTGACCGAACTAAATAACTTAAGCCACTGCCGTTTAATTGTCATGATTTCTTCTTCAAAATTGTTATAAAATATTCTTTGAAATTGTTTTTTTTTTAAGAAACCTGCGGTCAAGGATAAAATGTAGAACTACTACATTATGACTTCTATTTCTTGTAAATGATACAGAACATAATCAAGGAGAAGTTTGAATTGATTGCACAAAAGTCTGTTTATTTACCAGAAGAGGTGTATATATAAAGGTTAACACACTTGTCAGTGTTGACAGATTTTTGCACTTGTCCTTACTATTGTTTGATAATTTTATTCTTATAGGTAACTTTCAAACATGATTCATCGACTGTGGAAGTACAGGATGATCACATCAAGGGACCACTCAAGGTATGAACTCCCATTCTTATATATTGCTTATACATTATTTTAATGATTGATGGAAATAAATCCCAGTACCTATAATAGCAGTTTGTAATATCTGTACTGATCTATTGAGTGAATTTTATTGATTACTAGACCAAGTGGGACCCGTTGGGTCCATGTCACACGGGAGGGCTGGTCCCCGAACGCAATATTCATTTAATGTAAATGAGATCCCATTGTGATGTAATGGTGGAACGCAGCTGTTTTTTTTTTAAATGGGAGTTTTTTAATGTAAATGAGATCCCATTGTAATGTAATTGTGGGGTGCAATACTGCTTACGGGCAGTTTATGTAAACGAGATCACATTGTGACGTCATACGCTGCTGACTGCCAGTGCAGATGGAAGAAATTTTTGTCAAACTGGGGTTTTGTAAAGTTTAAGATGTGAATAACTTGTAAAATATACTATCAATCTGAACGAAACTTGATACAACACACCACAGGACAATGGTGAGTAAGATAGTCCAAAATTGTAGCGCTATTGTGTATCGTTTTGGTGTAATTTCAGGGCATCACAGTCAGACAGACAGACATAGAAACAAACAAGATGAGAGTTTTAGTAATATATATACTAGACCAAGTGGGACCAGTTAGGTCTCATTCCCCCAACGCAATATTCCACCATTCACCCGTTCCCCCAGCGCAACCCGTTCCCCCAACGCAATATTCCACCACTCATCCATAGCCCCCAACTGCGCAGGCGCGGCTCATTTCCCCTCATCCCTCAGCACTCCCTCCCCCTCCTCTTCACCAATCCTCTTCTTTCTCCTCTCCTCCTCCCCTCCCCCACTCCCTTTAATTAGGCAAGGCAACTTTAATGAGGCAAGGCAACTTTAATTAGGCAACACAGTTTTAGCATTTCCAAATCCAAGGCAACACAGCTTTAGTATTTCTAAACTATTATTTCAAACCATATTAAGGGCACTGACAGGTCAGTAAAACCACTCACAGTTTAGTGGACATGTGTTCAGTGTTATTCACAGCTCAGACTGTGAGACGTGACCCTCTCGCTCCCCCATCTTGCAGAGATTGACTGAGGCACTCAACACTTCTGGGTTTTATAGACCCTCCGGAAAGGGCGTGGCCTTCAGGAGAGAGAATCTCAAAAAAATTTAAACACTAATAACTTTTATTTTTCTTCGATGGGAAAAATCCTCTTGTCGTGCACAGAGGAGGGGGACTCTGAATAAGATGGCCAAAAATCACAGCCGTAAGTGGCAGCGTTTTTTTCTAAAATCAATATACAGAACAACAGGAAGTGGTCAAGATCAGACTTTTAGTAATATAGATTTATACTAGATCAAGCAGAACCCGTTGGGTGCTTGTCACACGGGAGGCCTTGTCCCTCAATGCAACTTGTTCCCCCAACCCAATATTCGACCACTCGCCCATCGCCCCCAAGGGAGGCCTGGTCCCCCAACGCAATCCGTTCCCCAAAGCAATATTCCACCCAACGCAATATTCCACCACTCACCCATAGCCCCCATGGGAGGCGTGGTCCCCCAACGCAATATTCCACCACTCACCCATAGCCCCCATGGGAGGCGTGGTCCCCCAACGCAATATTCCACCACTCATCTGTTTCCCCAACTCAACCCGTTCCCCCAACACAATATTCCACCACTCACCCATAGCTCCCAACTGTGCAGAGGGTGCTCATTTCGCCTTAGTCACCCTCCCTCATTTTTAAACTTTAAAAAAAAATCCAATTGCACTTGCTAGCTCGCAGAACTCGGTGTATGGTGACTTTCGAAAAAATGCATTTGCCCTTGATAGGGCTAGCAGGGTTCATGGATAGCAACAATGTTGTGAGCAGGGCTACAATCCCATTGTGATGACATAGCTGTAAGCACAGGGAAGACATTTTTCTCAAATTAGGGTTTTGTAAATCTAAAAATGTAAAAAAACTTGTAAAATATAACATCAATCTGAACGAAACATGACACAAACCACCACCGGACAATTATGAGTAAGGTGGTGCAAACATTTTAGCGCTATCGTGTACCGTTTTGGCTTAGTTCCGTGATCACAATGACACACACACACACACACACACACACACACACACACACACACACACACACACACACACACACACACACACACACACACACACACACACACACACACGCGCGCGCACAGAAACAAACAAGATGAGAGTTTTAGTGATAGATAGATACATAGATACATAGATACATAGATACATAGATAGATAGATAGATAGATAGATAGACAGACAGACAGACAGACAGACAGACAGACAGACAGACAGACAGACAGACAGATAGATAGATACCAAGTGGGACCAATTGGGTCCCTGTCACACAGGACGGTTGGTCATCGAACGCAATATTCCACAACTCGCCTATATCTCCCAACTGCGTAGGCGCTGACGTTTTTAAAATTTAAAGTTTTTACAATAACTTGTAAAAAATATGACAAGCTAGATGCAGGAAAAATGTTCCCAATGTTGGGCGAGTCCAGAACCAGGGGCCACAGTATTAGAATAAAGAGGCGGTCATTTAAGACTGAGGTGAGAAAAAACTTTTCACCCAGAGAGTTGTGAATTTATGGAATTCCGTGCCACAGAGAGCAGTGGAGGCCAAATCACTGGATGGATTTAAGAGAGAGTTATATAGAGCTCTAGGGGCTAGCGGAGTCAAGGGATATGGGGAGAAGGCAGGCACGGGTTATTGATAGGGGACGATCAGCCATGATCACAATGAATGGCGGTGCTGGCTCGAAAGGCTGAATGGCCTCCTCCTGCACCTATTTTCTATGTTTCTATCAATATGAGAGCATCGCACTCTCCCTCTTCAGTCCCCTATTCCCCTCTTCCATTATCCTCCCAATCCCCACCCTCCACCAACCCTCCTCTGCTCCCTCCCCCCCTCTCTTCCCCCTCCCCTCCTCCATTACCTCGCCATCCCTCTTCCTACCCCTATCCTCCTCCATTCCCTCTCATCCCTCTTTACCCTCCCTCTTCTTTCCCTTCTCTTCCTCCCCTCCCCCACTCCCTCTCTTTCCCCTACCCTCAGTCACTCACTCCCTCCATAACCCATATCTCTCCCCTACCCCCTCCTCTTCCGCTATCCCCATCCTCCCCCGCTCCACATCTCTTCCCTATCCCACCCCCCCCCCACTCTCGCTCCTCACCTCCCCCACTTTCCCATCCCTAACCCCTCCTCTCCCTCAATCCCCCCAACTCCCTCCTCACCTCCCCAGGATTTCAATGTAAACCACTGCCGGCCCCGTTTTCTCCACCATGTCGCCGCTGTCGGGGGGGGGGGGGCGGATGGGCCGAGCGGTCTGGAGTCGCGGGAGGGAGAAGCCGAGACTGCGGCCTAATCCGGCTCCTCTCGCTCCGGAGCAGCAGCCCCTGTGCTACGCACCTGCTCGAACCCCAGCCCAGGGCCCGGAGCCACGCTACGGGCCCAGTCTGTGTCCGTGTCTGTCCAGCGTGCTTTTATCGGGAACAGCAAGTTTTTTAATGTAAATGAGATCCCATTGTGATGTAATGGTGGGATGGATAAATTAGATCCCATTGTGATGTCATTGTGGGTTGTGGGAAGAGGGAAAAGAACCTTATTAATGCGGACAGAAATTACTCTCAGTGATCAAATTAACTTTTGAGGTGATGGGAGAACTGGAAATCAATTTAGGTCACCAATGATGAATTAATGGGATTTCTTCTATGATCGGTGAGAGCAGTGGGAGGTAGGACACATTTAGATAACCTGATTGATGAAACTAAGAGCTGGCCTTGAGAGCGTTAGCACATTCAAGTCAAAATGCGACAAGGATATGTGAGTCTTGAGCAGAACACAGAGTGCAGGAGGAAAACGGCGAGTCTGGCATCTAGAGAGGGAATGGACAGGCCACGTTTCAGGACAGGATACTTCTTCAGTCTGACGTCGCCTGTCCATTTCTTCCCAGGATGCTGTCTGCCTGACCCAACATGTTCCTCTTGCATTTTATATTTGCTCAAGATTCCAGCACCTGCAGCCTCTTGTAGCTCCATATTTTTTGCCTTTTGTGGGTAATTTTAACTGATTTCATGGATGTAAATTGGCCTATGAGTTTATTTTAAGTTCTAGCTTAGTTCACTGGGGATGGAATAAGATGACATGGATGGAGTTGATGGAAAATGGAGTTACTGACAGACTGCCAGTGTTTTGTCTGAAGAAAATTATAGTTAATCTGTGACTCGATGTTAACCAACCTTTCTAACTCGCTGTGAGCTGTTGGAGATGTTATCTTCAAGGAGCAACATTCTAAAAAGAGAGACAAGAGGGATCTTTGGAAGACTTTGGAGCTAATGGCAAATATATTGGCGGATGTGGTTTTATGAGGTGGAGTATCCACTGGATAGGTATATATGCAACCGCAAGAAATGCAACACCTGTCCCTTTACCTCCCCCCTCGACTCCATTCAAGGACCCAAGCAGTCGTTCCAGGTGCGACAGAGGTTCACCTGTATCTCCTCCAACCTCATCTTCTGCATCCGCTGCTCTAGATGTCAGCTGATCTACATCGGTGAGACCAAGCGGAGGTTGGGCGATCGTTTCGCCGAACACCTTCGCTCGGTCCGCAAGAACCTACCTGACCTCCCGGTGGCTCAGCACTTCAACTCCCCCTCCCACTCCGAATCCGACCTCTCTGTCCTGGGTCTCCTCCATGGCCAGAGCGAGCAACACCGGAAATTGGAGGAACAGCACCTTATATTCCGCTTGAGGAGTCTGCAGCTTGCGGGCTTGAACATTGAATTATCCCAATTTTGTTAGCCCCTGCTGTCTCCTCCCCTTCCTTAGCCCTCAGGCTGTCTCCTCCCATCCCCCAGCCCTCGGGCTCCTCCTCCTCCTTTTTCCTTGCTTCTCCCCGCCACCCCCTATCAGTCTGAAGAAGGGTTTCGGCCCGAAACATTGCCTATTTCATTCGCTCCATAGATGCTGCTGCACCCGCTGAGTTTCTCCAGCTTTTTTGTGTACCTTCGATTTTCCAGCATCTGCAGTTCCTTCTTGAACACAACAGGTATATATACACGAAGGTACACAAAATTGCTGGGGAAACTCAGCGGGTGCAGCAGCATCTATGGAGCGAAGGAAATAGGCGACATTTCGGGCCGAAACCCTTCTTCAGACTGATGGGGGTGGGGGGGGGAGAAAGAAGGAAAAGGGGAGGAGGAGGAGGAGCCCGAGGGCGGGCGGATGGGAGGGTGGGAGGAGACAGCTAGAGGGTTAAGGAAGGGGAGGAGACAGCAAGGGCTAGCAAAATTGGGAGAATTCAATGTTAATGCCATACGGACGCAAGGTCCCCAGACGGAATATGAGGTGCTGTTCCTCCAATTTCCGCTGTTGCTCACTCTGGCAATGGAGGAGACCCAGGACAGAGAGGTCGGATTGGGAATGGGAGGGGGAGTTGAAGTGCTGAGCCACCGGGAGGCACCCCCATCAGTCTGAAGAAGGGTTTCGGCCCGAAACGTCGCCTATTTCCTTCGCTCCATAGATGCTGCTGCACCCGCTAAGTTTCCCCAGCAATTTTGTGTACCTTCGATATTCCAGCATCTGCAGTTCCCTTTTGAACACAGGTATACATACACTCCTGCTGGGCTAGATATTTGGGAAAGGCAGGCATTTACCAAGTGTTGACCCACTGCAAAGAGGTTTACCAGAGTTAGTCGCAGAGGATTCAATTTGTGACTTTGAAAAGTTTGTTTTATATAGAATAGAATGCCTTTTATTGTCATTCAAACAGCTTGGTTTGAACAAAATTGCATTTCTACAGTCTTAGCAATTACAAAAAAAAACAAGACCCACACTTAACACACTTTACACAAACATCCATCACAGTGAATCTCCTCACTGTGATGGAAGGCAAAAGTCTTATCTCTTCCCTTGTTCTTCTCCCGCGGTCCAGCAGTCCAACTGCAACGTCGAGGCGAACTGGGGCTCCCGATGTTAAAGCCCCCGGCGGGCGATGGTAAGTCCCGCGGCCGTTAAGCCGCGCCGGGCCATGTTAGGCCCCGCTCCAAGTCATTTCACCCTGCGATTCCAGCGGGAGAAGTTGCCGTTGCAGGAGCTCCGAAAAGTGGTCTCCCACCCGGGACCTGCGAACTCCCGATGTTACCGTCCACCGGGCCTGCGGCCGGAGCCTCCGAAGCTCCGAAGCCGGGTTGCAGCCACGCGCCACCACAGCTCTCTCCGCTCCGAAGTCAGCCAGCTCCGCGATGGCAGGTCTGCAGGCTCCGCGACTGGAGCCCTCAGATTGGTTCCGGCCGGAGGCCGCCGCCGGCTCCACGATGTTAGGCCCAACGACATTGGAGACCCGACAGGGAAAAAGTCGGGTCCCTGAACAGGTAAGAGATTAAACGGTTTCCCTCACCCCCCACCCCCACATATACACAGCTTTTTAAAAAAAACTAGAATCAAAACATGCATTTAACGAGTCAAAAATAAAAAAACGACAGACGGACTGCAGTCGAGCCGCTGCCGTTAGGCGCCGCCACACCACACCAGACCTGGTGAAGGTAAAGAAAACCTACTCAGACTGAGTTATTGAGCACCATGCTAATGGAAAAAGATTTGGCAGGAAACATTCCTTCCCAGAATTATAGAGGGGAAGAGATGATGTGAGTGCTTCCCATTCCTACTCTATCCTGCAAATAACATTTTCGCTGGAGTGTGCAAATCATTTCATTGCCGGTTTCCAGATTTTTCAAATCAAAAAATTACATATATCCTACTCTGCTACCCACTGCCAAGTCTGGAAGATATCCCATTCACCCCACCCACCCATTGAGTGATTGTGTGATGCATTACATTAGATGTACCATTTTAATGTGTTGATTTTCATTGCTTGTCCAGATGGCAGTGGTTTCAAAATTATTTAAACAATAAAAACTGAAATGATTCATAATGGAAGATGGTTGTTGTAACGGTCCATTAATCCTAACCTTGCCAGTGGCATCCACATATCAGAATAGAAGATTTGTTTAAACTGGCACTAAAGAGAGAAAGACAAGTGACATTATTTATGATCTAAATCATACAGAATTAGAATCTATAATATTGGCTGTGGCAGATTGAACTTGACATGTAACAGATGAGACGTGTGTTATTGGAGTTTATGATTCTAGTTTTCATATCATGACTACTGTAATACATACTAATTATCATTCATAAGGCTTTGATTTACCCTTCCTGTAAACAGAGTAACCCATTTCTGAGTCTACTGTATGTATTTCTGTCACCCAAATTTACTGCACTAAAATGCGTAATGTTTATCCAATAAATCAGCACCGTGCTGATTTGAATTTATAAAGGAAATCCTAATGTGGTTCTGTTCTGTTTCGTACCACATTCCTAACATGCTTTTCTTAAAAAAGATGTTGGTCTACTGATGCTTATTGGCTTGAAATATCACAACAGGGGCTGTTCAACAGAAGCAAAGATTTTTTTTTGGCCAGTCACCCAGCCATATCCGTCATTCCATGAGACCCTGATCCTATTCTTTGCTGAAACACAGAATGTTGTATTCAACCTCCAATCCTGTCCTCACCTGAGACACAGGTTATTTCAGGTCACACTGATCTTGCTTTTTCCTGAAACTCCAGTTCTAGTTCGCTCCAATCCTGTCCTTGCCCGATGTTGCATCGCTTGGTTTATTGATCTGTTCTCATTTTTCTAACATAGAATGTTGAGATTAGCAGTGTCTCTGATTCAAATGAGATCAGCTGACATCACAGAGGCGGCTGGTGTACCCGGAGACCTTCCTAGTGGCTGATCAATATAGTATTTGGGGGGGGGGGGGGGGGGGGGGTTGTGGAAATGCTGCAAAATCAATTTTGTAACTTTTCATTTGCACTTTTTGCCATTTCTGTTAAAACAAATTATTTCTTCCACTGTGATTATACTTTGCATTTCACTTTGATGTAATGATTCTTAAATATGCATTCTTTCCTCCTGTTTGTCTGACGCCTTACATGTTATCAAAAGCTCGGGAAAAAAAATCAGATCCCATTAATTCATACTGCTTTCTCTGTGGCAATAGTTGGATACGGTTAGCATTCAACTTGCACATAAATGATGGGATTTCCTTCTTATTGGGTACACATAATTATAGAGATCATTGAAGTCTACTCTTTCCCCTTAGAATGAATTTTTTTCAACACTCCTTTTGCTTGAATCTAGACATCATTTGGCATCTAAGACATCATTCGATATCTTGGACTAAGACAGTAAAGCCTCTTCTTGTCCTCGTTTTATATTTCTGAAATGAGTTTCCGGACAATCCGGTGGAAGGGAATGTCTGCGGTTTCTTATTTTTAACAACTTTCCATGTTTTCATTTTTTCTCCTCCATTCAGTTCCCACTACCTTATACTTTCCAGATGTCAGACAGACTCCATCTCTGCCCCTCCTTAATTGACCCCATGAATCAGGAATCCATGATGCTGTTTCTTTTTTCCAGTACTGCACCATGCCCATTGAGTAATCTGGTTTACAGTATCCTCTTGCAATTTTGAGTATCTATATTATATTCTTCACATGCCCACAATATTACACAGTTTCTGATGGTTGTCAGATTGAAGGAACTCCTGCAGAACAGGATGACTTCAGCCAACTTGGATGAAGTGATTGGTCAATTAGGAGACATTGAATTGGCTTGCCTTATTTTCCCTTGAGGCCAAAACATTGGAAACTCAAAGCACCAGTGAGATAAATACTGGTGGGATATTTCTCCTGGTTGGCAAATCTAGTACCAGGGATCATCTTGTCAGAATAAGCAAGTTCAGTATTCCAAAAAAACGCAAGGAATCATGGGATTTGTCAAAGGTCATTCGTGATAAAGAAAAAGTGAACGAAGCGCTGGCTGTATAAACTGTGTATAAATTCTTATCTTTATTCATAATTTATGTGTAAAAATATATTTAATCTGAGGAACCGGGGGTGCCAGGGTGTAACCGTGAGAGAGAGAGAGAGAGAGAGAGAGAGGGGGCAGATGCGAGTGTGATTCAGGGGGAGAGACTGGACCGGCGGAGAGACATTCTCGACAGCTCAGCTGCTGTGTGTGTACAGACCTGCGTTTCATCCGTAGTCAGGATCGAACCCGGGTCTCCGGTGCTGCAAGCGCTGTTGAATTGCTACTGGACCGTCCCCGTCCCCTCCTGAGTGTCCCATCACTGTCCGGGGTGACCCTGGACTGACGGGACACCGACCCGGAGCAGTGGCGGCCCCAGGTTTTTGGCCAGCATGGAGAAGAAGTTAACTCCAGCTCAACTCTGCCTGTCCTGCCGGGTTAACCAACATCGCTGGCTGTGAGCCTGGGGCCGCCACTGCTCCGGGGGCCGGTGACCCATCAGTCCAGGGCTGTCTGAACCCTAAATTCTGGAAGTCCTTCCCTATTCTCTTCAGCACTTCAATTCTCTCTCTTTGACCTAGCATTTGGTTTTCTGCCCAATATCTGTCATGTTGACTAGACTTAAAATGATCTAATAACATCCCATGAATTTGTTTGGATAATCTTTGCTTTTGGCTACAGTTAGTGACAGTGATATTCCCAGTTAGAGGAGTGTTTGGGTAGTTACCAAGTAATTTGAGAGTAAAGACTACATTGATATAAGTGATTCAGATTGATTTTACACATCATATTTCTGTAATTATGCTCGGCTTCCTGCATTTTCCAGGAAAATTTGTTTGCTTTTATTGGGGGGGGAAATAGCCATGGTTTCTGTTTAGCCTGCTTATGAAACAAACTCTATTTTCCTGAGTATAAATTACTTTGATAAAAACAGAAGTGAACCTAGACAATTAGCTGTCCTATATAATTATGTAGTTGCCAATCGGCCTTTTCTTTTACCTTGTATATACGCATGATTGGCAGGAAAAGACCAACTAGTCCACCAAGCCTGTCTCGCAACATCTGAAGATACATCTACACCACTCCATCCTAACAAACAGAAACTACGAGAAAATACTGTTTTGCTCTTGGGTGATCAGAACCAGTCCAATTAATCATGTGTACCCAGTATTATCTGTAAAGATACTTCTTTGTGATGTCATTGCTGCCCATTCAGCAATTCTTCACACTCCATTTTGAGGAAGACAGTTGGCACTCACTGCACCAACTAAAGAGCATTCCAGATATTTGCTACCCTCTGGGGCAAAAAGTATGTTAAAGGTGCTGTCTTAAGAGAAGTTATTGTATGTGATGCTGGCCGGTATTGCATTTAGTGAGTCACAACTGTAAAATAAATGAGTTTTAGGCTGCCCTGAATATTATTGAGAGTAAGCTACTTTGTTTTCTGGATACTTGCTCTGTTCTCAAAATGCAAAGTAATCTCCGATCCAACAGCCTTCTTCGTAACCCTAGGTTACAGCAATTTTGAATAATTGCAGCTGATGAATTATACTTTTATGTGTTACTGATTGGGTGTGACTTACACTGCAGGTTGGAGCAGTTGTTGAAGTCAAGAGCCCTGCTGGAACTTGCCAAGAAGCAGTCATCAATAAGCTGACTGATGCAAGCTGGTACACCGTAGGTAAGAAAACAGTAACTTTAAAATACGTATCGTTAGATCTTACTGGTAGCATGCAACAAAAAGGGAAAGAAAAAATATTACGGATTGAGTATCAATAATGGGAATATTGGAGACCATTACCGGATTCTGAAACGAAGAGCAGGGATTTGTTGAAGAAATTTTATATTTAAGTTGATTTGATTTATTTGATGGTTATTTGCAGAAAATGGGTTGACCAGCAAAATATGAAGCCTCTGTAGACAAGGTAGTTGAGGAGAGGTGTATGGAGTATTTGTTGAGGTAATCGTAGTGAGAAAGGAAGTATGAAGAATCTCAGCATTTTTTTAAGTAAATAAATTGCCAGTCATGGATGAACTGTAACCGAGACTGCTGGTGTTAGGTTCTGAATGTTGTCTTTCACTCTTTCTAGCTACAGGGAGCTGCTAGAAAACTGCTAACATTGTGCTGTGTTTTAAAATGGAGAAAGGAATAGTCTTGAATAGTTCTAGGCCAAACAACCTAATCATATTTGAAAATACTGTGATAGAACATCATTATGAATGGCAATCAAAATATTTATCATGGATCTGTATTAGGAAGGTTGTATCTAACTGATAATCACGTATTTTGAGAAGGTACAAAGCAAGGGCAAGAAGGGTAGTGCATTAGATTATATGAAGTTTAGCAAGTTGCAGGTTTAGTAGGTTAGAGCCAAAATTCACTTAGTGGTAGGATACAAAGGCAATGGTTTGCTCGAGTAGTCATAGGCCAAACAACCTAATCTTATTCGAAAATATTGTGATGGATCATCATATGTAGGAAGGCTGTTTATAATCAGGGTTTGTAGGACTGAGCGCAAAAACCCCGCTTATGACAACGATTCAGAGGCATGATTAAGAAATGTAGATGGTGCAAAATTCGACACTTGTCGCAGCAGGATTATGGTCAGCAACTATTTTTAGACTGGGGGGGGGGGGGGGGGGGTATATATTGGCGGTTCCCAGGGATCATAAGAAGGATCATTGCTGTGTTTGCTACACTTTAATAATGTGAACATGCAGGTGCAGGCTTTTATTCTAACATTTGCAAATTACCTGCCTAATTAGGAAATGATGCAAGCAGTGAGGATGATATTTGTGGACCTGTGGAGGCACAGATTGACCAAATTAGTGGGCACATTGTAGATGAAATTTAACAGAAAAATGTTGCAGCTTTGTAGGGTTTTTTTTAGGAAGAATGATGAAGGATATTCAGAATTACATCATACTATTTTAAAGTACGCTCCAAAACTCAAAATTTGCATATATATTTGGAGGTGCAATAAAACTCCAATAATCCAGCACCCTGAGAACTTTATTGCTGGACTGGCAGATTTATATCCCAACAACTTTCAATTTAAAAAAAAAGATATTACACAGCAGTATAATTTTGTTTCAGTGTGTCGGGTGAGTATAAAGAGAGGGTAACAAAACCTGTTTCACATGTGCGCGGTTCTGATGGCTCATAAACTGGTATGGATGTAAGTATAAAATTACGAAGAGACAGACCATGCACCAATTTGTCCACTTGCATAATCTGTCAGATATATTTCAATGCAGACAATTGAGGTTATCCAATTGGACCAAACATTATGCAGATCAGAGAATTATTTAAATTATAAAAAGATTTGGAACAATGGAGGCTTGAGTTTTAGGAGTTCATGTTGTGGATCATTAAAACATAATGATTACTTTGGCATGCTAATAAAAGACAAAAATGTTGATGGAATTTTGGCCCTTGTATTAAGAAGCTCAACAATGAATGAATTTTGTTTGAACCTGACCTTTACCTTTTGAAGTCGAGAGCTTCGTGTAAATATCACCAGCAATTTGTCCTGGACCAGCCACGTCAAAACTATGGGTTGCCAAGAAAGCGTACCAACACCTCTACTTCCTTTGAAGGCTTAGGAAGTTTAGCATGTTCCCAACAACCTTCACCAACTTATCCAGATACGATGTAGAAAGCATTTTATTGGGATACATCACAGCATGGTTTGGGAACGGCTGCATCCAAGACCGCAAGAAATTGCAGAAAGTTGTGGACGCAGCCCAGTCCATCACGCAAACCAACCTCCCTTTCCTTGACTCCATCTACATTTCACCCTGCCTCACCAGGCCACCAACATAATCAAGGCCCAGCCTCACCCCTTCCCTCTTCTCCCCTCTCCCATCAGGCAAGAGGTATAGAAGTTTGAAAAAATATACTTCCAGAATCAGGAACAGTTTCTACCCAGCTGTTATCCCGCAACTGAACCGTCCTCTCACCAGCTACAGTGCAATCCTGGGCATATAGGATAACGTTTATTTGGGCTTCATCTTGCACTAAGTGTTGTACCCTTTATCTTTTATCTGTAAACTGTGGACAGTTGATTATAATCATGTTGGAGACTGGAGGAGCTGCATATCATGCACATCAGTTCCTCGGTGCTCTTCCTGGTTGCAGGCTAGCTGGATTCGACATGAAGCACAGCAATTAGTGTAATCTCTCAAAAAATAAAGCTAGATTTTGGAAATGCACAGCAGGTCAGGTAGCATCTATGAAGAGAGAAACATTTAACCTTTCAAACAAATGACTTTTCATGAGAGCCTCTGGAACCTCTTGTAATATGACTGTCAGTGTCTGGACATTTGCTAGTTGTGTCAATGAAGATTTATAGTTTCTTGGAAATACCTTTCTGTCCACAATTACATTGGGGAAGTAATGTATCCCGGTTGCAGTAGTTTTACTGACTAGTGCTTTGTGTCTGGTTCCAGTTTTTGATGATGGCGATGAGAGAACATTGAGACGGACTTCCCTCTGCCTGAAAGGAGAGAGACACTTCGCTGAAAGTGAGGTGAGTGGAGAAAAAAAGCATTACCAGTTGCCCATTTCATCCCGTGTTTTCTACAAACGGTGATGGTGACTTGTGTTTTGTTTGATGCTTTAGACTCTTGACCAGTTGCCTCTTACTAATCCTGAACATTTTGGCACCCCTGTCATCGGAAAGAAGTCTAACCGAGGAAGAAGGTCCAATCCAATGTGAGTAATAACTTACAACGCATAAATTTGGAAAATGAAAATAAATATTAAGATACAAGCCATTAATGAGCAAACGTTTAGGTGTATTTTTGAATCCCTGACATCTACATTCTTCCGAACCCTTCTGTTCATTTATGCTGACATGTCAAATAGTTCTCTTCGGTGCTGTAAGAAAAACTGTATAAATGATTTACATCTAACCCAAATGAAAAGTTGACTTCCCCTTTATGGGGGTCTCCCTCATTTATTTTAAACTGTTTCAGAGGTCCCTTGTCATTTAAATCATGCAATGAAAAATTACCTTAGAAACTGTTCCATGCTGGAGCATTGACCATTCTGTGACTACATTGTTAGCTATCCTCGGAACATGTACGATCATAGCTTGCAAAGACGTTGCCTTGTCGTTGCTTTCGGAAACGTTTATTAATATTATAACAATTATAAATTAGCACACACCTGTCAACTTGTTTCTATTATTAGCGCGAGCGCTTGTAACATAAACTACCTACTTAAATCTAGCATGTTGTAATTGCATATTTCTTTTTCTTGAGGCACTGTAATACTGTCACGGGTGGGAGAGAAAAAGTGCAGCATAGCAAACATTTCACATTTCTATATTTATAAAGGACAGTGTAAATTTTGTTTATGTAATGTAAATTTACATTCATGGACAGGATATGTGGCATAAAATGTTATGAGTTTGTACGTTCTCCCTGTGACTGCATGGGTTTCCTCCCACATCCCAAAGACGTGGGTTTTTAGGTTTAAGATTCTCCAGTGATGCAGTCTGACCCACTTACTTATTCCAGAAAATATAGACACAAAATGCTGGAGTAACTAAGCGGGGCAGGCATCATCTCTGGAGATGATAGCAGCATAAGTGTCACTATATTGTCAGGCAAGGACTTGTGATGGGGTTGTTCTTTCATCTTGCACCACATTCCTACCATTGCCTCCTAACATTGCTCCTTGCCAGTTTGTGATCACTATACCTCTGCTTCTGTTTTTTTCCTTGGCATTTAAAATTGGAGTTAAGTATAATCTAACATATATAACTAAAACTAAATTGAATTGAAGCAGTAGAAACTAGGAACTGCAGATGCTGGTTTAAATAGAAGGACGCAAAGTACTAGAGTAACTCATCGGGTCAGGTAGCATCTTTGGAGAACATAGACAGGTGGCATTTCGGGTCGGTTTGAAGAAGGGGCCTGTCCTGAAACATCACCTATCCATGTTCTCTGGAGATGCTGCCTGACCTGCTGAATTACGCCAGCACTTTGTATCCTTTTGAGTTGAATGTTCCCAGCTCTGTATTTAAATGTGAGATAGCATCTCCTGTACGATTTAACCACTCTGTTACAGAGGCCTGGCGGTTAGATTGCTTTAGGCACCATGTAAATAATGGAGGTAAGCTTTAAGAAGAGTCTTCACACAGCGGGTGTTGGAAAACTAGACCACTCACTTCCACACTCCTGTTGACGCTGATGGTTAATTAAAATGTTAAGACTGAGACTAAAAGACCAGCACGCAGCGGTATGAAATCAATGTGAAACGATGGAATTAAATACTGATTGGTGGGGCAGGTTGTAAGGTCTGAATGGTGTCCTTGTGTTTTCATTGTCGCTGTAGCTTTGGAGTCCCCTCCTTTATGTGCTGAACAGAAATATTCTGAGATTTCTCCTTTCACTACCTTGCATTGTCACTTGTTTCTTGCCCTTGATACTGCACCAAAGCAAATTGCATTTATGCAATCTCACTGACTGTGCAGGCTATATATACAAATGAATGTAATAAGCTCAGAGTTTTCTGTGTATGTTTTTGCTCTGTTACACAGTGAGGAGATGAATCAGTATATTGTGTCGCCTACTTCACAGTTTAACTACTAGCAGGGAGCCTCATGAGCACGAGTTGACAGTGTGTCTATGAACTTCTCATTCTCAATTCCCTTATGTTTTTCAGTAATGAGGCCATTGCAGTTTTGTATAAATGGCCTTCATAGAGCTGGTTATCGTTTAGCTGCAATGTCATGTTTTGTGTGTTGTTAGTGGCTGGATCCAGGGATAGTTGGTGTAAACAAAACTGTTCTTGATTGGGAGAAGAGCTGCTTTATTTGTAATTGTTTTGTTTGACATCTGAAATGAGCAAAGCCAAATAGAAAGAATTTTACATAGGCTAGAAAGTGAAATTAATAATTCTGGAAGTTGTTAGGTGGACATTCAGTACCTGTAGATAAAGCAGTTAAGTAATCATGTCAGATGTGCTTCTGGAGATTTTATTTTTTGTTCTTGTTTTAACTCCCGTTTCCTTCATGTGATTAATTCTCACTTATTTCTGTGACATTCTCTTTGCATGATTCCTATCATCTTGTTCTAATATCATTTGGAGTTTTTAAACCATCTGTGGTGTACATGTGCCCTTTGTGGTGCCTTGCTGTTCATTTCGCGTAGCTTTCAGTTCTGAAGAAGGCTCCATACTTGAAATGCTGATTTTGCTGTTCTATATATAAAATCTCTGCTGCTGGCAACATTATCTGTTTTGTTTTAGTGTGCCATATTCTCAGCATTTCTGGAAAAGAATATAAATCCAGCATGCGATTGTAAGAATTTTGTGATATTTCCCGTGATTGTTTTCCTGATAACTCTTTTTGGAGTAAAATATGAGTTTGATCTATGACTATAACATTACTCAATGTTGTTAAAATTGGATCATTTTCTGTATAAATATTTTCCAATCTGTTAAATTTGGATGAAATTGAAGACAAAGTTACAGAGCGCATGGCTTCAAAAAATGTTTCCATATCTCCCAGTCTAATTTGGTTAATACATGCACAACAATGCCGTTGTGTTCAAAGCTTTGGGACTATGTTGAGTGAGATTCCTAAGCAGAGTCCCAAAGTCATTGTCTCACAAGTGAGAAGGACCTTTGTCATTTGGGAATGGTTTGTGTATAATCCAATTCTGAAAGATCGATCTTTGCCATTGAATGCAGATATAAAGCTGAAAGTAGCAGTTCAAAGTGTGACCATCCCCTCCAATTAAAAAGGTAAACAAAAATTTAATCTTGAAATTAGTGCAGTATTCTCCATGCACAGGGATGCTCTCAGTAAAGACTCTTTACTTGTGTTTTACTTTATTCCTGTCTGTGGTTTGTAGACCTAACTTAAGAAGTAATTGGATAAAAACATGTTTATCTTTGTAATGTGTTTTGAAAGTCACCAAGTCAAGTCAATCAATTCTGAAAATGAATTGCAACATGATCAAAACACTGGTTGTGATATGCTTTACAAATTCATTAGCATGTTATGAGGGGTTTATTTTGGCAGGGAAGATTATTATGGAATATAAATTGCATGTATCAAACTGCACTTTTAAGATTTTTTTGAGCTGATACTGATGAATCAGCTGAGCGCTTAGTTTCTTAAAATTTAAGTTATGCTTATTCTATTGGCACTGATGGAATGCTGATGTTTATAGTGCTCTTGATCCTGGAATCCAAACACTTATCATTATGTATCCTACCTGACATTTATTCTGAATGCACAATGCCAGGAGCGCAGTACAAATACCCGCCCTTTGCTGGGACTGAGACAGCAATGAAATGGTGCCTGGTTTGGTGTGGAGGGGCTTCCTTATCACAA
The DNA here is from genome assembly GCF_010909765.2 of Amblyraja radiata. Classification (NCBI taxonomy): domain Eukaryota; kingdom Metazoa; phylum Chordata; class Chondrichthyes; order Rajiformes; family Rajidae; genus Amblyraja; species Amblyraja radiata. The sequence continues at coordinate 93,042,758 of NC_045960.1, forward strand.
TCACAATCCCAATCACAATAATACTTTATTAGCCAAGTATGTTTTGCAACATACGATAGTCGCGTCCCCAAAACATTCTCCCGATAGTAAAGTCTACAGGTTGCGGTTGGAGCCAACCCAGGCAACCCAGGTGGGGCTCAAAGTCAGTCCGAGGAGGCCTCCAGCTCCAACGATGTTAGGCCGCAGAACGACCGGAGATGCGATCTGGAAAGCAATCGCATCTCCGGCAAGGTAAGAAACTGAAAAAAAAAGTTTCCTCCGACCACCTCCCCCTCCCCCCATGTAAAACAAACCGGAGAACATTTACACAAACTTTTATATGGGGGCGGTGCTGCATAGATAGAAACGTAGAAAATAGGTGCAGGTGGAGGCCATTCGGCCATTCGAGCCAGCACCGCCATTCATTGTGATCATGGCTGATCGTCCCCAATCAATAACCCGTGTCTGCCTTCTCCCCATATCCCTTGACTTCACTAGCCCCTAGAGCTCTACCTAACTCTCTCTTAAATCTATCCAGTGATTTGGCCTCCACTGCCCTCTGTGGCCCTCAATGCATCTTGACAGAAGAGTGAGTGGAAGCCCTCAGTGGGACCTAGTCAAGGCTGCTCTGTGTATTTGTAGACCATACTTAAGAAGTCTGGATAAATAGTGCCCAATTGTACCATCTTTCTCATTACCTCCCCTTGGATGTGATGAAAGCTGTTGTCGCCCCTTCTTTTTGTTTGTCTGCACAGCTCTTCCCAGTCCAGATATTCCCTGAGGTAATGAGTTCACCAGCCGGTCGGTGACCACCATAGAGAAACATTAGTGTGGCAAAATCTCTGGGCTGGAGAGAGCAAAACATCCAGACAAGAGAGGGCAGGAGATGATTGGGGTGCACATAGGATCCAGCCACTTTGCGTCCCCAGAAATACCCACTCTCTCTGTGTTCACCCCTGCGCTCCACATTTCAATGCTGAATGGCTGCACCGTTGGCCCCATGCCCTCACAGGTAGCCACCACATGGAGTCATGTGACGATACGATCATGTAAAGCATTTCATTGTTGTGGGAGCACTAGCAGGAGCTGATCCCTCAGTCAAAGACCCAGCGCAGCATTGGTAAGGGAGCACAAGAGATCACGTCAAGTTTCCAGTGCTGCGGCTGGTGCATCTTTCTATGTATAATGCTGTTGTGATCCCTTTCCTGCATGCTAAGTTAGGCACTAGCGTACAAATTCTCAGCTATGCCCACTGCATGTACATGAAGGCTGTCGATGCAATAAATGTCCTCCAGTTACCTCTAGCGACCTTAAGAAGCCCAAACTGAGCACAATGGCTGCTGCTTCCCACCTTTACATGGAATTTCCACCTGATTAACTATTTCCTCATCTAAAAGTAACTTTACAAAATCCCCATCTCTCTCACTAATCCCCAATTCTCATATTATGTGCATGCCCTCATTTAGATGTCAGCCATGTGAGTTCAGAGCTTCCTTCATCCCGCTACTTACCCAATGAATTATTCAATGTTGTTTGTTTGCTTTTTTAAAAAAAATAGTTCTGCTATTCGTAGGAACAGCCTTATGTACGCATATCAGACATTAAATTCAATAATGTTATGGGACCTCATATGTAGGGATGTCCATACGTTAGGCTTTCATAACCCAGAAAAAGCCTATATTTAACTCATGTCATAATGTGCTTGTAAATTCTGTCATTGTCCCAAGTGTATACATTCACAATCATCGCCTTCAAATTTTACGCTCTTTACCTTTCGGTAGTGCCCTGACTTGCAATGAGGTTTTTATTATTTTTACATGCCTTGAGACTTTAGATATTGTACATGGGGGCAGAATAATCTAATTTCTGATGTGGTTTCATTGCAGCCCTGATGATGAAGATTCATCTTCATCTAGTGATGAAGATGATGCAAACAGACGATTAAGCGATGAATTAATTGGAAAAATTGTCTGTGTAGAGTGTTCTAATGGAGACAAAAGGAAGACATCCCGGTACCCAGCTCTGGTAAGCAAACTTTTACATTTAAGTTTGCATGTAAATTAAGTTTAAATACAATTGACTATAAATCTGAATTTACCACATTTTGATATGCAATTGGACACTAAATTAGCATTTTACTTTATTGCCAAATGGGTATTACCAGAAAATCACTAAATTGGAACATTGCTGTTTTAATAAATTGTTTTTGTGGTTTTTGTCTCATTTCAAAGTATTATATGTTGACTTGCATATACACCAGCAACTGCTGCTACCTCAACTCACAGCTGCCATCTCGCTTGTACACTGCCCACTGGGAAGTGTGTTAGTGCTTTAAAGTGATTTCTTCATGGCTGGCTACCATGGAAACGGGAGAGAAACAGAGTTGAGAGAGTGGAAAATAGAAAGAGATGGCAATAAGGGGGAGGGTCGAACAGTATGCTTTGAAGAGTCCTGTCCATACAATGGAGCCGTCCAATCAGACACCCTGCTATGATTGGCCTCCATTTTGGCTGTTTCAAAATTGCATTGGAATTTAAAAAAAATTAAATACATATTTTATTTCTAGAAAATAACAAAACTCCATGTCTTCACAATCTTGTTCAATCATATCAATGCATTCTCTTACAATGCAGTACTGTTTGTCTTTATAACAAACATAAAGTTACACAGAGCACAGCCCCTCAGTGTCAGCAGCGGCAGGACCCTAGACTGTTATCCTTCCTCACAGAGCCTTTGTAGTGGCTGTACTGAGCATCAGTGTGTCCTTCATCACGTTTTCCTGCAACCTGGAATTGGCTGGTCAGCATCAGTAAATGTTGGGACATCTCCTAACTCTGGAATGGCAATGCTTTGGGCAAACCACGATTTTTCAGCTGCAGTTGATGTCTGTGGGACATGTGTGTGTCCATGGAAACAGCCTATAAATCAGAGAGTCCTCCGTTACACAGCTGCTCAGGCCTAACCTCAATATGGATCTTTTAATTTCAAAAATAAACTGTATTCATGGAAGAAAATACAGGAAATATAAAACAAAACATAGCTTTATATTTGTCATGTTGTCAAGTCTATACTTGGTGTCCTCAAATCAATCCATTCACAGGAGCCATAGATCACAACAGCTGGTTCCTCTGAGCTTTGATCCTTTCAATGCAAAAGGCAGTAGGCTTTTTATCCTAAACTATGTGATAATCTATCGTGGCCTTTTAGCCTCTCAGCACAGCTTTGGGATATGGGAAGAATCTGCAGCATGTGGCAGAAATTTACAAGGTCACAGAGAGAGCATGCAAACTCCGTACAGAAAGGAATTGATTCTCCGGTGCTGTAAGGCAGTAGAACCAACTGCGGTACTACCTTCCACCCTATGTAACCAAATCATTGAAATGTTGATGAAACTTTAAAATCCAGGATTAACGTTTACCGTATATTCTGTTTTAAAGAAATCATCAGCTGCAGTGATTTAAAAAAAATTAACCAAAGGTTTAACCACAAAACACACACTTGATGACATCAATGTAGAAACAATCCCTCTGCAATGTGTTTATGCACATGTTATTATGGTTTGCTACGTATTCTATCAAATTGATTTATTTTCTTTTATGTTCACCTGCAAAAATCAAAAATCATTGTTTTGTTTCTAAAGGTTATTTCTCCAGATTGCAGTGATGAAGTCACAGTGAAAAAGGACAGTGTTTTAGTTCGCTCATTCAAGGATGGGAAATTGTAAGTCCTTTCATGGATTGGGTTGTGCAAAATGGGACCCGACTCAAATTTATTGACGCACAAATTTAATCCTGAAATTCAATCTTACTGAACAGCACATTTTCAGAGTGCGTTTTGCATTATGCTGATGGAAGCATCATTAAAAACAGAGGCTCTGTCCCGACACGGCTGTGAATTCCTTTTGTTGTAATTGAACATTTAAGTATGTTTAAAAAGCAAAGTAAAACAGCAGTAGAAGTAGGCCATAAATCCCCTTGAGATTGCTTTCTGCTTCACAAAAATATGACTGAGGCTATACCTCAGGTCCATTTTCCCGATGTTCACATTCTTGATTCCCCTTCTTTTCTAATATGTGCTTTTGTTGGTAGCACTACCACATTTTTCATCAGATCAATTCCTGCAGAGTTTTTTTTGATGGATGGGGAGAGATTGAATAAGATTGGATTACATTTGCTGTTTTTTGAAAAAATAAGAATGGTGAAATATATAAGGTTCTGAAAGTGAATTACACCATAGATATTGAATGATTGATATTTCTGGCTGGAAAATCGCGAACTAGATGATCATATCAAAATAAGGTTCCACTATTATGGTAGTGAATTGTAAAAGTAGAGAATTTATTACTCGCGTTGCAAATCTTTTTAATTCTCCATCACAGATGCTTGTGGATGCTTGGCTGTTGAGTATATACAAAGCTGAGGTTGACATATGTGGGGAATAAAGAGTGGTGTGAAACCAGCAGGAAATAGACCCAAGTTACAGGACTGCCCATGTGTCCCTAGAAAATCAATACTGTCATAATTCATATACCAGCGCAGCAAAATTCATAAGATCATAAGTGCTAGGAGCAGAATTAGGCCATTTGGCTCATCTATTCTTCTCTGCCATTCAATCATGGCTGATCTATCTCTCCCTCCTAACCCATTCTCCTGCCTTCTCCCCATAACCTCTGACACTCGTACAGATTCTGTTGTACTCACCCACTATTGCTGTTACTTTGCTCTCAAATGAATTTTTCATTCCCACTATTTCTTTGAAGCAATGTAAATTGCATATACTGTAGCAGAGAGCCTAGTACTAATATCTGTTAAGCACAGACCAACTGCTGTCAACCTGAAAATACCCCTTTTGTGCTCCTTTTGCTTGTCTTCCTGTCACATGGATACCTCCAAATCCACTATCCCATAGATTGTGTAACATTTGGTTGGGAACCTGATCAATTGCCTTTTGAAACTGTTAGTTATATCCTAAAAAAAAATCTGTTTTGCCAATCACTGTTTCCTTTCAAGAAAAACTTGTTTACTCTTCCCGAATATATTATAATTTTCCTAACGTTCCACATTTATCCTGCCTTAATTATGGAGTCCAGTATTTTCCTGACATTTGTTATCAGGCTTATTAAATCCATAATTTCTCATTTTACATGGGCATCAACAAGGCATTTGACAAGGTCCAACATGGAAGTCTAATCCAAAAGCTCAGAGCCCATGGGATCCAGGCAATTTGGTAGATAGGATACAAAGTTGGCTTGGCAATAGGATGGCTGTTTTTGTGACTGGAAGCTTGAGGCCAGTGATGCAAGTATTGGATCAGTGCTGGGACCCTTACTATTTGCAAAAGGTGTTAACAAATGTGGGAGGAATGATAGTTGTTGCAAACATTTGTGGTTTTGTTGGAAGGGAGGATGATAACTTTAGGTTACAGAATTATATTGATCAGCTGATAAACTGGGTGAAGCAAAGGCAGATGGAGTTTAATCCTCATAAGTACATGGTAATGCATTTTGGCAGGTCTAATAAGGGTAGGAAATCTACCATCAATTCATAGATCCCTAAAGGTGACTGCACAGGTAGATAAGTGGTGAGGAAGGCATACACGATGCTGGCCTTCATTAGCCAGGGAATAGAATATAAGAGTATGAAGGTCATGGAAGTTTGGTTAGGCCACAGCTGGAGTCCCACGTGCAGTTTGCCAAACAATAGGATTACACTGAGAGAGAGTGCAGAGATGTTTTCCCAGTATATGGCTGTCAAAGAATGTTTCAGTTACGAGGAGAGACTGAATAGGCTGGGTTTATTTTCCCTGGAACAGAAGAAGCTGAGAGAATCTGAGAAAGGTATACAAAATAATGAGGGGCAGAGGATGACCTGTGAGAAACCATGGACCATAATGGAGACATTCAAAACCAAAGGACACAAGTTAAAGTTGATTTAAGAGCTTGGAGAAAATCTGAAGATTTTTTTTTTCACCCAGAAATAGTACTTACAAATATACAGACTGAGAACGTGGTAGAGCCAAGTACTCTCACGACATTTTAATAAGTGACTCGATGCTCCTTGAATAGCCAAGGCACAGAAGGCAGCTGCAGGCCTGTATTGATTTAGTATAGATGGCCATGATATTTGGCAGGGATACGAGCTGCTGTATGACTGAGATTTCAGAAAGCCTGCTTTCATATCAATGCACCAATTAACCAAACCAAAATTGATCAATTGCAATCATGTATTGTCTTTCTGCTGACTGGTTAGCACACAACAAAAGCTTTTCACTGTACCTCGGTGCACGTGACAATAAACTGAACTGAACTAACCCTTGAGTGGACATAATCTCTGCCTCAGCTACTAATGTGGGAAGAGAATTCCACAGCCTTTCAAATATTGCTTTGATGTTTCATTTGGTCCATTCTGAAGTTCTCGTGTTTGTGTTTTTTAACCCTTTATATGTAATTGAATAACTACCAGACATTGTCCCTGCCTTGCAAAATTATTGTATTACTGTTATATCATCGCACAATGTTGTTCAAAGAAAAAAAGGTCTCAAATTGAAAACTCTTAAGTTTCATATTCACATTCTAGGGTGCATGGTAATATTGTTCAAAGCTTCAACATCTTCTGCTGCTGCTGAATCCAGTTAAAGTCTGACAGGTTTTAAATGGGGGCATCTTATTCTGATTTTTACATTCTCTAACCTTTCTAATGAATCTGGGAATTTCACTACTGAGGTGCTGTCTTTAACATTTCCCATTTCTGCTGTTCACATATTAGATTCCACATTCCTACTGCAACGCTATTGTTTAGTCTCTCGACTCTTCTATTGTTTTGTATATTCAGATAAATAGCATCCAGTATTTGACATTTCTTCAAACTAAATATTCTGCATTCAGTGGAGTAACATTGCCACTGAACTTGATGAAAACATAGATTAAGCAATCTCTTTTGTTTTCACTGTTCTGTCTGGTATTATTCCTGTTGCTGGTCCTCTGTTCCCTATTCGCTATTGTGTGGTTCCCTGATATTGTTCGATTAATGTCCTTGGATGATCTTTAACATGGCATATTAGTAAACAGTTGCTGGAACCTGTTGCTCATATGTAGGATTTGTCTTTCTGCTTTTGCAGCAGTTGTGTTGTCATGTTGCCTCACAAACATAAAGTCGTGGGTTAAAAATGCGGAATCCAAGAATCACATACCTTTGCTACACAAAAACTAACTCTTCAGCCCAGGGAGGTATTTATGTTGTACTCAAAGCTTCCACTGACCTTAATTCTGTGTCTGATTTATTGCCTAGTGTGGCTGTGCCCAGGAAGGACGTTGCAGAATTTGACAGTGAAATGGCCTCCAAATATGATGCAGCTATGAAGGAAGGTAAAAAGAATTATGCCTTGTCATGCAAAACCAATAAGCAGAAAACAGTCATATCCCATGTGCTATAATGCAAGATCATATTTACTAATCACCTCGCTGAGATTTGGTGAGTCCATGTGAAATGATCGAACAGGTGATCAAAGCCACATTGAATCACTGCAATATAAACAAGCTGACAACAGGTGTAGAATTCTGATTGGAATTGAGGAACTGAAGGAGACTATTCAGGCTGTTCAACCTTACTTATAGACCAAGCTGACCTCCAGCTCATCTTCATCTGCCCATCCCATTGACATACCTTTAACATCTTTGCCTAAAAATTGAAATGTTGACCATTTGAAATATTTGGGCAGGATATATGAATACACTTATTCTGTAGTGGCACTACGTGATAATGTTTTATGGCACTATGGAACGTCCAGATCTGAATCCAGAACTGCCCCAGGCTTATATCCTCATAACCTAATGGAAAGCTCTGGTATTCCCATTTGCAGTTTTGTTACTGGTTTAGCTACAGCAGCATTAAATGCAGTAAATAATGTGCAAAAAGTGACCACTCATCCTATTGAAAACGTGTTATCTCTTTGAAAGAACTATCTAATTAGTTCCACTCTTGCCCCTCTCTCTCATGTTCATCAAAATCTTTTCACTTAAAATTTTAATTCAACTTTTTGAAAGTGTCGTTTGAATCTGTTTCGAATCATGCTTTTAGTCCGTGCATTAGAGATTATAAGATTCACTCTGTGCCTGAAAAATCAACAAACAAACTGCAGCTGCTGGAATAAAACAGAAAATCTCAGAAATAATCATCTGGCCAGCAGGCAAGATGATAGAAACCGAGTTACATTTTGGATTGAAGATAGACACAAAACGCTGGGGTAACTCAGTGGGATAGGCAGCATCTCTGAATAGTATGAATGGGTGATGTTTTGGATTGAGACCCTTCTTCCATTATTCTGTGTTCGCACTTCTGGGTGAGATGCTAACTGCATTTCGTTGTCTCTGTACTTGTACACTGCACAATGACAATAAAGTTTGAATCTGAATCTGAATCTCAGATTGGAGTCTGTAGAATGGTCTCGACCCGAAACTTCACCCATTCCTTCTATCCAAAGATGCTGCCTGCCCCGCTGAGTTACTCCAGCATTTTGTGTCTATATCTTCGGTGTAAACCAGCATCTGCAGTTCCTTCCTTCTCCTTTACATTTTGGAATGATGTCCTTTAATCAGAATTGGGGACAAATAAAAAGCATGTTTTAAATTGCAGTGTAGAGATCTGTGAAGAGATTAAAGGAAATGATGATGATTGGATTCAGACCAAGAGGAGGAGAATGATACAAAAGGCAATGATGACAGCAGAGATTGGGAGGTGAAAGCTATTAATTGGAGCTGATATTTCTGAAGGACAGGGAGACCAATGAAATCAAATGGAAAAAATATTAGTGGGACCGTTGTGTACAGAACGGTGCAGTTGCTGGAAATCTGAAATAGAAGTGTGTGCAGGAAAAACCCAGCAGATCAGGCAGTGCTCGTGGAGAGAAAAACTGAGTTCACATTGCACATTGATAACCTTTATCAAACAGCCAGTTCAATTTCTTGACCTGATTTGGAACATTCTCTGCTGCTACTTAATGAGACACAAACTCTACTCGTTCTCCAACACTGACCTCATTAAGATGAAGGCTCATCTAAAATGGGAGCTAATGTCCCAAATTCCCACCAGCATCCTGGGATATCACTTTACTGTTACTAATTATCTCAACGAATTGTCTCGACTTTCAAAACATAGTCATGAGTGTTTGGGTGGGGTTTTCAGCTTTGGACCAGGCACTGGAATTCTTGAGGAGTGGAACCATTCCCCACAATTGGAAGACTGAATTGAAGGAAGAGAGCTCCACCAGTGATGAAGAGGAACATGATGAGGAAGAGGAGAGCAGTGAGGAGGAGGTGAGTCATTTGTTTTAGTCAGGGGAAGGAGTGTGACCCGTGAATACATTTTCTTCACCAATTCACAATACAACAACAATACAATTCAATTTATTGTCATTTGGACCCCTTGAGGTCCAAACGAAATGCCGTTTCTGCAGCCATACATTACAAACAAATAGACCCAAGACACAACATAATTTACATAAACATCCATCACATTGCTGTGATGGAAGGCCAAAAAAAACTTATCTCTCCACTGCACTCTCCCCCCCGATGCAGGGAGAGATTTAAAAGTTACCCCCTCCCCCCCACACCACCCCCACCCCCCCACACACATACCCCAACAAAAAATAACAAAAACTACATAAAAACATAGACATAAAATAATAAAAACGCAGGCGGACTGCAGAGGCCGCTGCTGACGAGAGTCGCGCCGCCCACCGAATTCCTATTTTGAGTTGCAAGTTTGCCTTTTTTTGGCATTTACATCCAATAGGCAATAGGTGCAGGAGTAGGCCAGTCGGCCCTTCGAGCCAGCACAGCCATTCAATGTGATCATGGCTGATCATCCACAATCAGAACTCCGTTCCTGCCTTCTCCCCATATCCCCTGGCTCCGCTATTTTTTAAGAGCCCCATCTAGCTCTCTCTTGAAAGTATCCAGAGAACCAGCCTCCACCGCCCTCTGAGGCAGAGAATTCCACAGACTCACAACTCTCTGTGCGGAAAAAGTGTTTCCTCATCTCCCTTCTAAATGGCTTACCGCTTATTCTTAAACTGTGGCCCCTGGTTCTGAACTCCCCCAACATCAGGAACACGTTTCCTGCCTCTAGCGTGCCCAAACCATTAATAACCTTATATGTTTCAATGAGATCCGCTCTCATTCTTCTAAATTCCAGAGTATACAAGCCCAGCCGCTCCATTCTCTCAGCCTATGACAGTCCCGCCATCCCGGGAATTAACCTTGTGAACCTACGCTGCACTCCCTCAATAGCAAGAATGTCCTTCCTCAAATTTGGAGAGCAAAATTGCACACAATACTCCAGGTGTGGTCTCACTAGGGCCCTGTACAACTGCAGAAGGACCTCTTTGCTCCTATACTCAACTCCTCTTGTTATGAAGGCCAACGTGCCATTCGCTTTCTTCACTGCCTGCTGTACCTGCATGCTTACTTTCATTGACTGATCAACAAGGACCTCCAGATCCCGTTGTACTTCCCCTTTTCCCAACTTGACACCATTCAGATAATAATCTGCCTTCCTGTTCTTGCCATCAAAGTAGTTAACCTCACATTTATCCACATTAAACTGCATCTGCCATGCTTCTGCCCACTCACCCAACCTGTCCAAGTCACCCTGCATTCTCATAGCATCCTCCTCACAGTTCACACTGCCACCCAGCTTTGTGTCATCTGCAAATTTGCTAATGTTACTTTGAATCCCTTCATCTAATTCATTGATGTACATTGTAAATAGCTGCGGCCCCAGCACCGAGCCTTGCGGTACCCCACAAGTCACTGCCTGCCATTCTGAAAGGGACCCGTTAATCCCTACTCTTTGTTTCCTGTCTGCCAACCAATTTTCTATCCATGTCAGCACTCCACCTCCAATACCATGTGCCCTAATTTTGCCCACTTATCTCCTATGTGGGACCTTATCAAATGCTTTCTGAATATCCAGGTACACTACATCCACTGGATCTCCCTTGTCCATTTTCCTAGTTACATCCTCAAAAAATTCCAGAAGATTGGTCAAGCATGATTTCTCCTTCGTAAATCCATGCTGATTCCTGTTACTGCTGTCCAAATGTGCCGCTATTTTATTTTTATGATTGACTCCAGCATCTTCCCCACCACTGGTGTCAGGCTAACTGGTCTATAATTCCTTGTTTTGTCTCTCCCGCCTTTCTTAAAAAGTGGGATAACATTAGCCACCCTCCAATCCACAGGAACTGATCCTGAATCGATAGAACATTGGAAAATGATCACCAATGCGTCCACGATTTCTAGAGCCACTTCCTTAAGTACCCGGGGATGCAGACCATCAGACCCTGGGGATTTATCAGCCTTCAGTCCCATCAGTCTACCCAACGCCATTTCCTGCCTCAGTTATTCCGTCACCCCAGATCCTCTGGCCACTAGTACATCAGGAAGATTGTTTATGTCCTCCTTATTGAAGACCGATCCAAAGTACCTGTTCACCTCATCTGCCATTTCCTTGTTCCCCATAATAAATTCACCTTTTTCAGTCTTCAAGGGTTTGGTCTTAACTAATTTTTTACCTCTTCACATACCTAAAGAAACTTTTACTATCCTCCTTTATATTCTTGGCTAGCTTAACTTTGTACCTCATCTTTTCTCCCCGTATTGCCTTTTTAGTTATCTTCTGTTGGTCTTTAAATGTTACCCAATCCTCTGGCTTCCCGCACATCTTTGCTGCGTTGTACTTCCTCTCTTTTATTTTTATACTGTCCCTGACTTCCCTTGTCTGCCACGGTTGTCCCTTTCTCCTCATGGAACCTTTCTTCCTCTTTGGAATGAACTGGTCCTGTACCTTCTGTATTATTCCCAGAAATACCTGCCATTGTTGTTCCACTGTCATCCCTGCTAGGGTATCTTTCCAGTCAACTTTGGCCAGCTCCTCCCTCATGGCTCCATAGTCGCCTTTGTTCAACTGTAATAGTGACACCTTTGATCTACCCTTCCCCCTCTCAAATTGTAGATTAAAATTTACCATATTATAGCCACTACCTCCTAATGACTCCTTAACCTCAATTTCCCTTATCAAATCCAGTTCATTACACAACACAAAATCCAGAATTGCGTTCTCCTGCCTTCTCCTGCCTTCTCCCTGGTAGGCTCCAGTACAAGCTGGTCTAAGAATCCATCACGGAGGCGCTCCACAAAGTCCCTTTCTTGGGGTCAGTACCAACCTGATTTTCCCAGTCTACCTGCATGTTGAAATCTCCCATAACAACCGTAGCATTACCTTTACCTTCACGACATGCCAAATTTAACTCTTGATTCAACTTTCACCCTATATCCAGGCCACTGTTTGGGGGTCTATAGATAAGTCCCATTAGGGTCTTTTTACCCTTATAATTCCTTAGTTCTATCCATACTGACTCCACATCTGTTTCAATGTCACCCCTTGCAAGGGACTGAATTTCATTCCTCACCAACAGAGCTACCCCACCTGCTCTGCCCACCTGTCTGTCTTTTAGATAGGAGGTATACCCTTGAATATTCAGTTCCCAACTCTGGCCCTCTTGCAGCCATGTCTCTAATTCCCACAACATCATACTTGCCAATTTCTAACTAAGCCTCAAGCTCGTCCACTTTATTTCTTATACTTTGCGCATTCATATACAACACTTTGACTTCGGTATTCACCTCCCATCACACCGCTCACTATTGGCCCTGACCTCACTCTTTTATCCCTTCTCGAACTTTCCTTCCCATTAATTCGGGAGTCTTTTGTAACTTTTCCTTCCCATTAATTTGGGAGCCTTTTGTAACTTTTCCTGCACTCACTTCCCCTTTAACTTCATCTTTATACTTCCAATTTGTCAATCCCATCCATCAAGCAAAATATCCACTGCTCTTTCCATACTGGCAAAGCTTTGGAAATTTAATCTGGTCTCGCAGGGACTTGTATAGCAGTTGCTTGCAGTGGAAATGTGGATGCATAGTATTCTGCAGAATGGAAGTGAAGCAATCCAGGGAATGCATGAGAGATTGGCAGCATCACAACTTTAGTCGAAAGAGCATAATAACACTGCAAGTTGGGAACTAGTGAGAGGGAGAAGTAACATTGTCATAGATGGGAGACAATGCAGCCATTGTCATAAAGCAAGTGTGAAAGGAGGGATCAATGCTGATATATTTACGGTGGGATGAGTAGCGAAGTGGGATGATGAACATAGCTGTTACGGGAGAGTGAGGTGAGCTAGATAATGTGAAATTAAAAAAATAAAAGGAATGATGATAGCGTGCTCTGGATCAAGTACAAGAAGAGTCATGAAAACATTATTACATAGACCTTTTGAACATAATAGCCAGTTTATGGACTGTAAATTTGAATATGTTGGATTTACTTCTCAGTGAAATATAACACTTAAATACACACCCTGTTACTATTGGAACTTTTTTTCACTCTAAATTTAACGTGCAAATAATTGAACAGTATCACTCGGCAGCCATTGTATTTTCACTCGTGTTTTTCCTCTTATCTGTTGTTACTGTTTTAAAGTTTTCTAATGAAAGGTGCTTTTAGTTTTATTTTTTTAAGTCTTGGTTTATTAACCCACCAAACCTACAGTCTGGCGCCTTGCACAATTTGTACACCAAAACTCATTTAATCTCCAATGCAAGGGTTAATGGACATTTTCAATATTAAACACCAGAGCATTTTAATTATTTGTATCCTACTTTTTATCCTACCTCAGCATGACATTTCCCAGCATTTTTGATTGCTTTTAAAAGGATGGTTTCAATTCTTTTGCACCTTACACAGCCTTAGAATGATCCAAAACTCTTAACCTGAATTCCTGATTTGCTACTTTTCATCTTAAAGTTAAAGAAAGGTTTGACTTCCTTTCTTTATACATTTTAAAGTTTTTACTCTTGCCAGTTCATGGTTTTATAACCTAAAAAGCAAATGTTTAATATATTTTTCTCTCTTTCTCCTATATCCTGCCACTGTACCAAACATATAGGAAGAGGTGGAGCCTTTTCCAGAGGAAAGAGAGAATTTCCTGCAACAATTGTACAAGTTCATGGAGGATCGAGGTGAGGGGACTTATCTTGGCATGTTGTTTTAACCTTAAAGCAAGTCCTGTATCAGCTTTTAGGGTATCAGCTAAATGGGATTTAGTTTTAGTGGCATGATTTTTTCAGTCACGTTGGTTTCTGATTTGTGGGTTTGGTTGTGACAAGTATGGGTGATATTGAATCCCTGTAATTTATTGACCATTTTACTGATCAGCCCTTTTCAAAGTGAGGTTCATCTAGCCTCACAGTATGAAACCAAGCTAAAGTTCAAAAATGAATATTGCAGGTTCTCTATTTGTCTCTTAATTGCAACTCTAGTTTATTTTAGAGATACAGTGCCGAAACAGGCCATTCAGCTCACTGAGTCCATGCTGACCAGCGATCCATACACACTAACACTATCCTGCACACTAGGGACAATTTACAATTTTTCCTAAGCAAATTAACCTCCAAACCTGTACTTCTTTGGAGTATGGGAGGAAACCAGAGCTCCCGGAGAAAACAGAGCTCCCGGAGAAAACCTATACGGTCACAGGGAGAATGTAAAAACTCCGTACAGGCAGGACCTGTGGTCAGGATCGAACCCAGGTCCCGTAAGGCAGCGACTCTACCGCTGCGCCACCTTGCCGCCCCCAATTTAATATGTAATTGTTTTGTGTAATTGTGAGATTTGCGTGATTAGGTCCCTGTCAATTTTATTTGATTGTTGTCAATCTCTACTGAAGATCATAGTTTGTAATGTCTATCTTAATTTAATTACAGGTACTCCAATTAACAAACGCCCAGTGCTAGGATACAGGGATTTGAACTTATTCAAGCTGTATAGACTTGTCCATCAACTGGGAGGATTTGATAATGTGAGTAGTTATTATTTTTCAAAAACTCAATAGTAGAACTCCCTAACAGGAGATCAAGTACGTTGTATGCAAATATATGTTTTATGAAAAGTAACGTGTGGCTTTTCGTTAGATGCCTTATTACAGCATTCTGATAAAAGGGGTTTACTGAATAAATGGGTTCCATCTCAGCTCATTGTTGGTGCAAACAAGCTGCTCGGCACCTGCATTGTCTGGCTTGGAGGGTTTCTCCAAAGAGCTTATCAGTTGGTCAGTTTATGGAAGCTTCATCTTTCAGTTTAAGGTTTTGCAGCTGTTCCAATTAGCAGACAATGCTAAATTCATATGAAATTATCAAAACTGAATTTTCATATCCTTTCAATATACCTTTTTGTTAACTGACATTGAGAGTTGGGTAGAAAAAAGGAACTCAGATACTGGTTTTCATAAGACGACACCATGTGCCGGAGTAACTCAGCGGGTCAGGATGCATCTCTGGACAACATAGATAAGTGATATTGCGGGTTGGGACCCTTCTTCGGGCTAATGGTGGGGAGGGATAGAAAGCTGTAAGAAAGAAGGGGCAGCACAAAGCCTGGCAGGTAATAGGTTGATACAAGTGAGGACAGTTGTTTGATAGGTAGATGTTTGGGCAAAAGTCCAGAGATGAAAAGACAGAAGGTGTGAGCAAGGATTGAAGAGCTGTGAATTTTGAAGTCAGAGGAAGGAATATAGGTGGAGGGGGAGGGGGGGGGGGGGGGGTGGTGGAGTCCAGGTGGGGCACAGAGGAGTGGGAATAAGGGAGGGGGGTGTTATAGGGGGGGAAGAAGGCAGAGGGGGTGAAACTCAAGAATGACATTCTTACTTGAAGGTTATGTAGCTACTTAAAATTGGAGAATTCAATGTTCATACCATTGGGTTGTAAGCTACCCAAGCGGAATATGAGGTGTTGTTCCTCCAGTTTGCATCTGGCTTCTCCCTGGTAGTGGAGGAGACCCAGGAAAAAAAAGTCACTGTAGGAATGGGAAGAGGAGTTAGCAACCGGGAGATCCAGCAGGCCGATTTATAGGAGACCACATCGGTAACACCACATGCAGTAGATGAGATTAGACAATGTACACGTAAACTTCTGTCGCACCTAGATGGACTGCTGAGTTTCCTGAAAAGATGTGAGGGAAGAGGTATAGAGATGGGTGTTACATCTCCTGCGGTTGCAGGGTAAAGTACCTGGTTCTTATTGAAACATATAAGATTATTAAGGGTTTGGACACGCTAGAGATAGGAAACATGTTCCCAATGTTGGGGGAGTCCAGAACCAGGGGCCACTGTTTAAGAATAAGGGGTAAGCTGTGTAGAACGGAGATGAGGAAACACTTTTTCACACAGAGAGTTGTGAGGCTGTGGAATTCTCTGCCTCAGAGGGCGGCGGAGGCCGGTTCTCTGGAAACTTTCAAGAGAGAGCTAGATAGGGTTCTTGAAGATAGCGGAGTCAGGGGATATGGGGAGAAGGCAGGAACGGGGTACTGATTGGGGATGATCAGCCATGATCACATTGAATGACGGTGCTGGCTTGAAGGGCCATATGGCCTAATCCTGCACCTATTGTCTATTGTCTTTGGGTGAGCAGGGATGAGTGAACACAGAATTGCAGAGGGAGCGGTCTCTGCGGAAGGCAGAAATGGGTGGGGATGGGAAGATGTGACTGGTGGTGGGAATCATGTTGGATGTGACAGAAACGTCAGAGGACGATGTGTTGGATGCAGTGGCTGGTGGGGTGAAAGGTGAGGACCAGTGTCCGCCAGTCTTGTTCCGTCTGGGGGCAGGGGGAATCATGGGATATGGAGGAGACATGGGTGACATCTGAGAGCTAGAATTTCTCACTGGGTGTTTATTATACTTCAAAAAGATTCAATAGGTTAATATTTCTTTATAATTCTCTCAAATTCTTTCACATTTGAGCAGCAGTACATTTTGCTTAGGTTAATTTTTCAACAACATTGCACACTAGGGCTGGATTTTTTGGTGTTTTCTTTTTTGTTTCAATGTGATGTTACTCATCTACCGCTTTTTGTTTTCCTCCAAGATTGAAAGTGGTGCTGTGTGGAAGCAGGTCTATCAGGATCTAGGGATCCCTGTGATGAACTCTGCTGCCGGTTACAATGTCAAGTGTGCATACAGGAAGTAAGTTTATTGCTTAGGTATATTTTATTAGACATAAACATGCCTAATAAAATCCACACTCCTGAAGGGTGTTTCTGATCTGTCGGACAGGTGTTTGGGGATTTTTCTTCATTTTAGAGATAATTCTTCTGCCATCAGCTGTGGAGGTCTTCCTTGGCCTGCCAGTCCCTTTGTGATCAGTAAGCTCACCAGTGCTCTCTTTCTTCTTAATGATGTTCCAAACAGTTGATTTTGGTAAGCCTAAGGTTCGGCTGATGTCTAACAGTTTTATTCTTGTTTCTTTGACTTTCATTGGCACAACTTTGGTCCTCATGTTGATAAACAGCAATAAAAGTTTCCAAAGGTGATGGAAAGACTAGATGCTGAGAGCTCTCTTATACCTGCATTAAGGAGGCAATTAAACACACCTGAGCAATTATAAACACCTGTGAAGCCATGTGTCCCAAACATTATGGTGCCCTGAACTGGGGGTGCTATGTATAAACACAGCTGTAATTTCTACATGGTGAAATCAAAATGTATAAAAATGTCCTTTAATAAAATCTGACAATGTGCACATGTAATTTTTTTCTATTACAAATCTCAAATTGTGGAGTACAGAGGCAAATAAATAAATGATGGGTCTTTGTCCTAAACATTATGGAGGGCACTGTATCTCCATTAGACCACCCCTTGAATGTTGATTCATTAGAGTTGAATTCACAGTTGATATTTTCATGTAATGGCATTACAGGGTTAATTGTTCCTGTCTTGTTGTTAGTCGATTGTTAAAGCTATTATGTGATCATCAAGAGTCAAGAGAGTCAAGAGTGTTTTATTGTCATGTGTCCCAGATAGGACAATGAAATTCTTGCTTGCAGCACAACAGAATATGTAAACATAGTACATAACGGGACAAAAAAAGTTCAGTGTGTGTATATATACACATGCACACATACTCAATAAATAAACAAATATAATGCAATAATAATAATAGCCTGTTGTAGTTCAGAGCTTATTTGTTGTAGTGTTTAATAGCCTGATGGCTGTAGGGAAGAAGCTGTTCCTGAACCTGGACATTACAATATCCAGGCTCCTGTACCTTCTTCCCGATGGCAATGGTGAAATGAGTGTGTGGCCAGGATGGTGTGGGTCTTTCATGATGTTGGCTGCCTTTTTGAGACAGCGACTTCGATAGATCCCTTCGACGGTGGGGAGGTCAGAGCCGGTGATGGACTGGGCAGTGTTCATAATTTTTTGCAGTCATTTCCGCTCCCGGACGTTCAAGGGTCGAACCAGGCCACAATGCAACCAGTCAGTATGCTCTCTACTGTGCACCTGTAGAAGTTCAAGATAATCCTCTTTAACATACCGAATCTCCGTAGTCTTCTCAGGAAGTAGAGGCGCTGATGTGCCTTCTTTATAATTGCATCAGTGTGCTGGGTCCAGGAAAGATCTTTGGAAATATGCACGCCCAAGAATTTGAAGTTTTTGACCCTCTCCACCATCGACCCATTGATATAAACAGGATTGTGGGTGATCATATGCACCCTTTTGCCTCTTTTTTAACAAAAAAACACCCAGATAACCAAGTTGGAAGGGAACAATTTCTGGAATAAACATACTGTGTTGTAAGTGATGATCTAACAGGGGTGTTGAAAATCGAAAACAGTTTTAATGCGAAACTAAGAGCAACAGCAGGAGAGTTGGTAACCAGAACACGCAGGTTGAAGATAGTTTGCAAAGGGACCAGAGGGAAATGAAGACAATATCTTTTAATCAGCTACTGACCATGATTTGGAATGCACTACATGAAAAGGCAGTGGAAAATTCAGTTGCACCTTTCAACGGGAAATTGAATAAATGCTTGAAAAGGGACATTTTTTCAGGGATGTACGGATAATAGCGGTGGGGGTGGGGTGTGCAGCTAATTGGATAAATCATAAAGTGCCAGCTCAAGCACGATGAGCCTAATGCTCCCCTCCTGTTTTCTATGATTCCATTTGTGATGGAGAACAAAAAGAACTGTTTGACGTGAGGTTTTGCTGTGAAATATGAGAAGTTTAAACTCATGATGTTATCTGCATAAACCAGGAGCTGTTTAATTGTGCATTCTCTTACTGTTAAACTTGAGAAAATGTTAGTAATATTTTTAAATTAAGCTCCCTTTTGAAAGCTTACTTTTGTTTCAAATGATTCGCAGACTAGTTTTATTATGTTCTTGGTAAGGTGTCCCCCTGAAGCTATTAATTATCATTTTTGCGTTGTGGTTTAACATAATTTACAACATTGATTCATCGCACTTCCAAACCAAGTTCAGCAATCCTGTGTTCTCCTCGTCATAATTAAACAGCTCCATGCTTATGGAGATAACATCGTGAGTTGTTTAAAAGATTGAATTTATCTAAAGATTAATGAAGGCAACATCTATTAATACCTCATATTTCACAGTAAAACCTCACATCAGTTGCATGACCTCATTCAGTTTTCCTTTTGCATTCATTAGTCGACATAAAGCAGAAATTTGATATGCTGCAAATCATTTGGCACTCTAGCCAATTTTTAGAATGCTGTATCAATATATGACCATGAAGCGCCTGTCCAAATTATTCATGCTAAACGTGTCCTCCCGTTTGTGTATCCAGCCAAGTGATGTGGAAATACAGCAAGGAAGGAGGCTCGAGAGATGCAAGAGCCGGCACATGCAAGAACCTGGAGCCCAAAATAAATTGCTGGAGGAACTAAGCTGGTTAACGATTATCTGTGACGGAATTGTAGAGTAGATGAGGCCTTTGATACTCTTGTTGGCTTGTTGAAGGGACTAGACATTTTAGCATCTTAAATGTTTGTCTTCTTTTCAGGTATTTATGTGGCTTTGAAGACTATTGCAAGTCAGCTAACATTCAGTTTCCAACATCACTGCAAGCAGACTTTAAAGCAGAAAAACAAAAAAAAGAGTGTGAAAAGGGTCATGATGACCTTGATCACAAAGAAGAAAAAGACAAGGTTGCCAGTATTACATCACCAGTGGCAGAATTTGAAGGCAAAAATGAGAATGAAAGCAAAAGGATTGTGCAGGATGAAGAACTGAAGGGCCAGGAAGCAAAATCCCTAAGGGTAAGTTTTGGAAGATATTTTATTACTTTAATTTGTTGGCTGATGTTTGTGAATTGTTGCAACGTGCAGGGTAAAAATAACTGGAACCCTTTAAATATCTCATGTCAAAGGTGACGATGGCAGTCAGCTGTTATTTTCAATTTTCGCCTTATCAAATGGCTGCTGTCTGGTTACTTTTGTCTTGTTTCATTAAACTGCCAGCAGCTGTAGGATGAACAAAAGGAATGTGTGGCTCTGGAATAATTCTTTAATTGAATTCTTTAATTCTTTAAAGAGTGCAACTCTTTAACAGATGTCCAGGGGCAGACTCTGCACTTTGAGGTTTTTTTTTCTATTGTCTATTGAGTTTATTGCTTGCAACAATGAATGTTGAGGGGAGATTTGACAGATACTCAAATTCCTGAATGAATTTTTTTGAATGAATACAGGGAAACTATTTCCGTCACAAAAGAGGATGTGGTCTAGCAAGTTCTTCACATTGCCCCATAGTTGCATCAGACTTAACCAAGGCACGTCTGTTATTTCTGGGGACGCCTACCACATCTACAGTATGTAGGAGTTCCACCATATGGTGACAGCCATGGTTTATGCTCACCAGAATCTTTTTTTTTGCTGCGATGTTTAAAAAGACTTGTCCAACCTGAGTTAACCCATATTGTGCCTATTTCTGGGGGTCGTGGTATCCACTGGAATATTTGACTCCTGACGTCAATATGATTTTGATTAGTGCTAATGTCTTTTTCCATTCCTCCAAATGATGCCAACAGTGGTGTGACACGCAATTAATTAATGTGATTTTTCAACTGCAAGGTTTGATTTTTCAACTCGAGGTTTGAAAAATGGCAGGTCTTATTGTGTAAAGGAACAATCAGGTTTTACTAATTCCCTTTTCCCTGAAATCATGCTATTTAAAACGACAACATTCAACCTGAACTTGTTTGTCCTCACCGTGATATCACAAGACCTCAGACACAGGCACAGGCCAACATTTCAGTCGTTCTCAGCTTCCTATCCTCGACACTGCGGCTGCTAATCTCTGTCACATCACACAGTTTGCCCATTGTTGTGTTGGGGATGTCTTGCTAACTTCATTCTGGTAGAAAGAATCTCTATTTTCTCTTCGATCCACAAGAGCAGGCATAGTGAGGAAACTGAATTTGTTGTGGCTGCAGACTTCCCCAAAGTGTGGGCTTACATGGACTCCACTCATATAAACCTCATTGATTACCTCCTGCCAAGCAGTAGTTTTTTTGTTGCTTTTTTAAAAAAATAATATTTTTATTAGAAGCATGTACATATCATAATCAAAACACATTTAGTATATCAATTACATATTGTTAATAGATGGGATTCCAGCTATCAGAGTAATAGGGATTCTCATTTATCAATTATATATTAACTCTGCTTCTATTTGTTTATTTTTTTTATAGATAGTGAGAAAGAAGAGAAAAAAACATGATTAAAAAATAATAAAATAAATTATCAATAATACAACTTTGGAGATAGGTCCGTAGATTATAAAACATAACTATTCATCTAATCCTGGGTTCAAGCTTCAATCAGACTTCCGTGCAGGACCAATTTACCCTTTCAAAAAGTTAATAAATGGCAAATAATTCTTGTTTGTCAATTAAGACAAGTCTAGTAGTTTTGAGGGTCTCCACGAGCTTCTTGGACAACATATTGTTCTTGGCAACAGACAGCTGGGTGCACTCTCCTCCCTCCTACCATTGCAACATCTATTCATTGGCCATACTTCACTGTAGCTGGAGGAGTACTGTTTATCTTGTAATATGTCCCTTTAACACTGGCCGCTGAGATAGCAACTGCAAGGCTAAATGCCCGCAGCTTTAAGAATCGTAATAGTTCACTCAAAATATATTGTATTGAAGCTGACAGGACATGATTCATAGAAACCTGATGACCACTGTGAACCATGCTTTTGAAAATCTTGATCATATGACTTCCACAGGCAGCATTATTCTGCTGTTTTAATGCCACAAAAAGCCAATACAATAATGCCCTTTTCTAGACCCAGAGAAATGATAGAAAATACAACTGCTGAGATGAAGAGAAACATATTTCCGCATTGAATTGGTATGATGTGAAATACATTGTCTGAAATAGTAATGGAATAGATTCAATGGTGTCTTTCAAAAGCGAATTGATTAATCATGTATACTCATTGGATGCATTGTATATCAAGGTGGATATACATCGTCAGCCATCAGCCTTGTAACAGGCTGTTGTTTTCCATGTTACAACTGGCTTTAATCAAACGTGCATTATATCAGACCGTGGAACATATGTCTTACCCAAGCAAGCCATCACACACACATAGAGGTTTATCCCATATTGTCAACTTTACCAGAGTCGGTCCTTATTTCATATACTTGACAACCTCAGACTGGCAGTACTGGGGAGTGTTGCACTATTGCAGGTACCGTTTCTACGATGAAAGGCTGAAACAAGGCCTCATTCTCATTTATTAGATGTTAAAGATTTGATTCCAGCTGTCCTGCTAGACTTTTGTTCCTCAAGTAGTATTATCAACTAAGCACAAAATCAGATTTACAGATTGAGATGTTTACGTCTATTATCTTTTGTGGTTGTTGTCTTTGCTTGCAAAACATCAATGCCTGAAATTGATATGTACTTTACTGGCTTTAAAGTACTTAACATGTGTGAAGGTACGAAATGTGCTGCAGAAATGCAGACCTTTTCTCTTCCAATGGATCTTGCTGCTTCTGGTAGCAATTGATACTAGAGATAGTGGGCTTGAATGGCTTCCTTTGATGCATGATCCTGTGTTCATTGACTGGAGCCCAGTCAATGATAGGACCATTAAATGTGGCTTAGTTGCTAAACATCGAATGAGAAGGCAACAAGTTCAATCAGTAACTTGAAAGTGTGACCTCCTTCTGAGAGATAGACCTGGGTACATTTCATAAAACCACTGGGAACTGGAAATACTTGTCATGTGGCTTGCATTATTCTGGTAAAATACTACATCGGGTTCCGCCAAGTCATCATTGAATCAGTGACTTGGTGCTGATAACTCTTGGTCTATTCCATCACTTCTGAGGTACTGTAAAGATCTATCATCAGAACAAACCTGCTCTATCCCACGCCTTTGTATGCAAAAGTGAAACTGAGAGCATATCAACCCTTATCTACTACTCTATCCTGCCACCCTCTACCATCCTCACCCCCTAATCCTGCACTTTGCTCCCTTACCCCTCCGAAACCACCTGAAAATAGAATGGGCCTCATCTTTGTGAGTTAATAACCAAGCTGTTCTATCCTCTCAGGCAAGAAAACGACACCAGCCCGAATGCTTGGCACAGGCACCAGATAGCAGCAAAGTGAAAATTGAAGAAAGTGCGGAAGGGAAAGCAGGTCAAATCTATGATGCCAAAGATGAAGCAAGATTTAAAGTTGAAGAATTAAAAGGACAAAAAATGGTGGATAAAGAA
This sequence comes from Amblyraja radiata, assembly GCF_010909765.2. Classification (NCBI taxonomy): domain Eukaryota; kingdom Metazoa; phylum Chordata; class Chondrichthyes; order Rajiformes; family Rajidae; genus Amblyraja; species Amblyraja radiata. The sequence continues at coordinate 93,066,388 of NC_045960.1, forward strand.
AAACATGGGTGAGTATTCCATAATTTTATAAAAGGAATTACTGAGCATAGTTGCTTATCTCAAGGGTGGTTCATTGGCGTGTACCGGCAACAGAACACCGAATTTCTTACTTGCTGCAGCTTTACAGGCCCATCGATGCAAAACACACAAATAAATATGCAACAATACATTAAATAAATATTCAGTAATACTAGATACCCTGACCATAATAGTGCAAAATCAAATAATGTAATGCAAACTAAAACAAAGTCCTTACTAGATCATAGTTTGCTGAGGTAACATTGTGGTTAGTGTTGTGCAATGTTCAAGAGCCTGATAGTTGCTGGGAAGTAGCTGTTCGTGAACCTTGAGGTCAGGGATTTCAGGCTCCTGTAACTTTTTTCTAATGGTAGTTGCAAGATGAGATTGTGGCCAGGGTGGTGTGGGTCTTAGATGATATTAGCTGCCTCTTTGAGGTAGTGCTTGCAGCAGTTCCCTTCGGTGGTGGGTAGGTCAGTATCTATGATGGACCATTTTCTGCAGTTTCTGCAGATGTAGAGGCTTTTGGGGGTTTTTATGCTTGCTTCACTGTGCTGGGCTGATGACAGATCTTCAGAGATATGCATGCCCAGGAACTTAAAGCTGTTGATTCTCCCCTCCGTCTAATCGCATAGTGAAGCTGTGCTAAAGATTGGGTCTGATGCAAACTAATTTCTAAACCATGAAATTGCTTCATCTAAAGGTGTTAAAGATGTCCTGTGCAATGTGTTTGGGGAAGGTGTGTGAATTGCAAGGTGTGTTAATGAATTGAAGAAAATGTTATACCATACTGTGGAAGAATAGAATGGACTGCACTTCAATGCACCAAAATAAAAGCCTGTTAAAAGCTACTATCGTATCTGCCTCCATCACCACTCCTGGCAATGCATTCCAGGCCCCTAACACTCTCTGTGTAAAAAAAAAACTTGCCCCACACATCTCCATTAAACTTTCCCCCTCCCACCATATAGCTCTAGTATTGAACATTTCCACCCTTGGAAAAAGGTTATGATAGATAGTGTACCCTATCTATGCCTCATAATTTTGAATATTTTTATCAAATCTCCCCTCAACCTCAAATTCCAGGGAATACAATCCAAGTCTATCCAACCTTTCCTTGTAGCTGAAACACTCTAATTCAGGTAAACCTCCTCTTGACCCTCTGCAAAGCCTTTTAATATTTCCTGTAATGGGGCGAACAGAACTGCACACTGTACTCCACACTGTATATTTCCACGCTATATCATTCTATGACTCCAAATGCGACCTAGCCAAAGTCCTATAGAGTTGCATCATGATTTCCTGATTCTTATATTCTATACCCCTAGCGACTACCTTCTTTACTATCCTATCTACTTGTGCTGCCACATTCAGTGCTGCTATGAATTTGGACTCACACTGCACATCAATGCTGTTATGGGTCTTGCCATTAACCGTATATTCTCTCCTTCCATTCAATTTCCCAAAGTGCAACGCCTCATAATCGCATTTACTCGATTTCTTCACCCATTCCTGCAACTGATCTATATCCCGCTGTATCTTCTGACAGCATTCCTCACTGTCTGTAACTCCTCAAAGTTTGCTATCGTCAACAGCGCCTACTTTCTGACCCTAGTACAGATCCCTGTGGAACTACAATGGTCACAGATCTCCAGCTAGAATATCTATCTTCCAACATAATCCTCCGGGGCTGGAAAAGAGTCTCGACCCGAAACGTCACCCATTCCTTCTATCCAGAGATGCTGCCTGTTCTGCTGAGTTACTCCAGCATTTTGTGTCTATCTTTGGTGTAACCAGCATCTGCAGTTCCTACACAATCCTCTGTCTTCTATGAATAAGCCAGTTCTGAATCCATATGACCAAATCATTGTGAATTCCGTACATCTTAATCTTTTGGATCAGCCAACAGTGAAGGATCATCTTCTTCCACCACAGCACCAGATACCTGGCCAGGCTCGTTTCCTCATTAAAAAGTCCAGTATGGTCCCTCTTCATGTCGATCTATTCGCATAGAGACACTCCCTGATTTATGTAAGGGTTATGTTCGATAAACCCTAACGCAAGTCAGATTTTATGCAAGTTTTTTCTACCTTATAAACCAGGTAGAAACAAAGAACTGCAGAGGCTGGTTAATGTACAAAATGACACAAAGTAATGAAGTAATTCAGCAGGTCGGGCAGCATCTGTGGAGAACTTGGATAGGTAACATTTCCGGTCAGGTCTGTTCTTTAGGGTGATTTATGTCTGCTGATTACTCCAGCGCTTTGTGCCATTTCACCTTAAAACTAGTAGCCAATAGTGCTAGTCAGCACCAGTGAGCCCTTCTTCACCAGCTATCGTCCAGAGGCTATATCATGAGCCACAATAACCCTGTGTAGCGGACATGAAGCCCTCGCCATCCTCTCGTTGCAATAACACAGGTCGTTCAGGAAACATGACAACCTATTGTGAATTGAGTACGAGAGTCGCCTATTGCACAAGTCGTGGAATGTTTAAGGAAACCTCCTTGTATACACCTAACAAATTCTGCCCCGTCTGATCCTCTTGCCCTGAGTCTTGTCCCAGTCAATATTGAGGATGTTAAAGTCACCCACTACAACAACCCTGTGGTTCTTGCATCCTTCCATAATCTCTCCACATATCTGATACTCTATTTCCCACTGGCTATTGGATGGCCTATAATATAATCCCATCGGAGTAATTACTCCTTTGTTATTTTTAGCTCAGCTCATAATGCCTCAGTGGACGTACCCTCTCTCTGAGTAATGCCATGATATTCTCCCTGATTAGTAAAGCAGCACCTCCATCTTTTTTACTCCCCCCCCCCCAATCTCGTCTGAAAGGTCAAAACCCGGGCACATTGAGCTGCCAGACGCATGCCTCTCACAACCACGTTTCTATAATACACAGAAGTGTAGTTTTGGCAGAAACTGGAAAGGCTGGTTTTCTGATATTGTTGAGTTCATTGTTGAGCCCCAAGGGCTGTAGCAAACCTAGACTGAAGATGAAAGTAGATAAAAATGCTGGAGAAACTCAGCGGGTGAGGCAGCATCTATGGAGCGAAGGAAAAGGTGACGTTTTGGGTCGAGACCCTTCTTCAGACTCGTTTCGGGTCAAGACCCTTCCGATGTGTTATTCCTGAAGTTTACTTAGGGCATTATTGGAACGTGTAGCAAGATAAAGGCAGAGCAGTCGTAGTGGGTATGTGTTGAGAATTAAAGTGATGGTCAACTGGAAGTTCCAGGTAAACCAATTTGAGCTTGGTTCCTCCATTGTAGAGGAGACTACATTGTACACATTAAATGCAATTGGAAGGAGTACAAATGATTGATTGTTTCACTTGGAAGGAGTGTTTGGGTCCGCAGATGTTGGGAAGGAATGAGGTGAAAGCGCAAGCTTTGCCTTGTCTGTGGGTGCATGGAAAGTACTGTGGGAAGTGGAGGGGATGTTGGTGAAGATCTGAGACTGAACTGAGGAGACGCAGAGGAAATCTCTTCGGAATGCTGAAAGGTACAGAGTGAAGGGCAAGATGTATTTTGTCATGGCATCTTGATGGTGGCAGAAACATGGAGGATAATCCTTTGAATGTGGAGGCCAGTGAGGTGGAAGGAGAGAAGAAAGGGAACTTTGCCATTTCTCTGAGAGGAAGTGCAGGAAACAAAACGGACTGATTGAAGCATGTCAGCTATGGTAGTGAAGAAGCCAGGATTATGGAAAGATGAAGAAATGTCAAAGTTTTAGCATGGTAAGTGTGTTTTCATGACATTTTCCTTTATTTCAGGTTTTGAGCAATTGCTGTGTTCTATGTCACACATTTCCAGCATGTTTTTGTTTTTCTCCTGTGATTTCTATTTACATCTCCTCCAGACCGATCAGTTGCTGTTTGTGAAAGTCTTCTTCACAGCCTCTCAGTTGAGGGGTTTACTTAGCCTTTCTAGGTCTTTTACCCTACCCCAAATCTTCACAGTCATTCATTCCCTTTGCGCTCTCTCTCTCTCTCTCCCCCCCCACTCTGCGCAAAACAAATTCTCCCAGTTCTGACAAACGATCATAGACTAAGACATTACCCTTGTTTTTCTCTTCACAGATGTTGTCTAACCCGCTGAATGTTTCAGCGTTTTGTGTTGTTTCAGTTTTGCATTTTAAGGGAATTTATGCTTTTCAAAACAAAAACATTGACAGTTTTAGATATTTTGCAAATTGAAGGAATTTTGCTGCTGTGAAATCAAGACTTTTGATACAAATGGCATTGTTCAGATTAGCCAATGATTCTGGCCATTACCACATGGCTGTTTTTTCTACGGCAATAAAGCTGGCTCCCAAATTCTTACGTGTGCTGAAATGTAATCTTTGAGTCTATGCAAGTCAATTCTTTTCTACGTTTAACTTTACTTCTATCTTCATGTATTTCCTTTGCTTGTTTATTTATTTTATTTCAATGAACGTTCAATGAAGCACCAGGTTATATCGATAGGTATTGAAAACATAATTAATATTTCAATATGTTTAGCTACTTAACTTTCCAAAACAGCATTGTAATAGCTCCTTCCAACAGACCTCGTTTTTGCTCCCTGTTTTGTTAGATCCCAGCCTCTCCTTTCCATTTCCCCACCCTGTGAAAAAAATATCCCTTCCTGAGGATAATGATCTCAATCCATGTCAGGCATGCCGCATGGAGTCTAATGAAGGATGAACCGGGGAAGTGATTGAGAATGGAATATCATGGTACTTTTCTTAATTTGGCTGTGCTTCTGAACTCATTCTTGGCAGGGGAGAACAGGGAAAGAAGCGCGCCTGCGATAAAAAGTATAAAGAGGAGAGGAAAGGCTAAAAGACCCTTGAACTGAAATGCAGAGGAAAAGGTACTGTGGAGAAAAGTATGAAGAGAACATGCAACAAGGCATGAGAGGAGGGTAGAGAGGAAGGGAAAGGGAGAGTTAACTCGCTCGTGTCTCTTGTCTAACTCTCAATTAAGTCAATTTATGAAGAGGGTAATTCAAGGGTCTGCAATTTATATAAATTGCAATACATGGGAATGACATTTTGTTAATGGGTTTTCCAGCATTTTTGTGTACCTTCGATTTTACAGCATCTGCAGTTCCTTCTTAAACACTTTGTCTACTCCACTGCGAAATCTCAAGGTATGCCTACTTATTTCCTTCGCTCCATAGATGCTGCTGCACCCGCTGAGTTTCTCCAGCATTTTTGTGTACCTTTTGTTAATGGGGACTGTGAGTTTAGAGTTTGAAGGATGAAATATGCAAACAGGGAAGTAGCGATAGGAATGCTAGCACAGGAATAAATAATACAAAGACAAGGAAATCTCTGGAGGGATCATGAGTAAAAGTAGCAGAGGTATTCAAGATGAAGAAAAGGCACAAAAACTGACAATATAGTTAGTAAGATTAGAGATGCCGCAGATGCTGGATTACAAAAAAGACACCAAGTGCTGGAGTAACTCAGTGGGTCAGGCATCATCTCTGAAGAACATGGATAGGTTGAGACCCTTCTTCAGTGATGTTGGGGTGGGGGAGGGGGGAGGGAGCTGGAAAAGGGGAGGGGCAGGACAAAACCTGGCAAGTAATATCTGGAGTTCAAGAAGGAACTGCAGATGCTGGAAAATCGAAGGTACACAAAAATGCTGGAGAAACTCAGCGGGTGCAGCAGCATCTATGGAGCGAAGGAAATAGGTAATGTTTCGGGCCGAAACGTTACCTATTTCCTTCACTCCATAGATGCTGCTGCACCCGCTGAGTTTCTCCAGCATTTTTGTGTACCCAAGTAATATCTGGATATGGGTGAGTAAAATTAGAGTAGGTTTGCTTCTCAAATCAGGATCGGGGAGATTGATGCAGGAATAGGGTGGTTGCACGAAAGGTCACTGGGTCATAGGGCTCGACGCACGGAGCCGCTAAATCCAACTGGAAGACATCCGTCACTTCCGGCATATGTTATTAATGCTAGAAACACGTACTTTCCTACCTGTTAAAAACCGCCAAAATGTTGAATTTTTGCTCTGAAAGAAAATTGTGGGAGTCGTGGTAAGTGTGAGAGACATGTACCCAACTTTAGAATTCTAAACGTGAAGCGAAATGAAGGTATAGAGAAGCGAGAACTGAAGGGACTACAGCAGCTAAAGTGCTTGGTAAACATTGAAAATATCGAGAATTATCGCGTTTGCTCACTGCATTTCATCAAGTAAGGCAATATTTGTGTTTTTTCTTGATTCCTTTGGTATCTAAAAATTCTCAGAAGTGATAAATCTGGCTGTAAATTTTTCTTCAGATGCGTTTTCATTTTGTATGTAAAAACCCACGAGAACCATGGGTGAATTTAAAAATTTACAGCCAGATTTATCACTTCTGAAACTTTTTAGAGGCCAAAGGAATCAAGAAAAAACACAAATACTGCCTTAGTTGATGAAATGCAGTGAGCAAACGTCCAATGTTCGCCAAGCACTCTGGCTGTTGTTGTCCCTTCAGCTCTCGCTTCTATCTACCGTCATTTCTCCTCACTTTTGGAATTCTGAAGTAGGCTAAATGTCTCACACACTTATCCCGATTTCCATAATTATTTACAGCGCAAAAATTGACAATTTCAGCGGGTTTTAACGGGCCCGCTACGCTGGAAACAATGGTAAGTGCCTACCTGCAGTTCATCGCGTGTAATCCATTTGGAGTAGCGTAGCAACAGTACGGGTCATGGGTCGTGACCCGACTGCCGTGAAACCTCCCTATAGTGATATAGCACATAGTTAGATAGTTAGTAATTCAGACTGAGATGGGGTACAGAGTGGGATGGATTGCAAAGATGTCGTAATCATTTGTGTTTTTTTTGGCTCCAGCATTAAACTTGCTGCAACGTTCATTCCAATTGTATTGAGCAGGCTGTGAGCGAGCCAAATGTGAAGACTAATTTGATCTAATTTATTTTAGCTCCAGGCAGCAGGCTTACTTCATAACTGTCAGTCAATTGAAGTGCAAACAAGGCTTTACTCTAATTATATGGAAGATTACTTTAATCAGAATCTTGTTTTAAAATCCCTGTGGAATGTTTGTTGAAGTATACAACTTCCACTTCTGCAGTGTTCCTTGTTTATTGAGAAAGACTTTGCAGTGCTGTAAAGGGAGGGAGAAAATAGAGCAAAAAATCAAAGGTTGCTAAGGTTGCTCGTGACGATAAAATTAATTGAGAAATATATCTTTGGAACTTTTACTTTACGAGATAATGTTTATACTTAGATTCTGGGAGTATCTCATGCAGGAAAAAATATATAAAACATTGTGAATTACCTGTTTTTATGGTGTTTATCCTGGAACGTGTTGTTATTGGTACATCTGACATGTGGGAGTCATTTAAAGGCCAGTTGATCAAAGTACAATCATGTTCCAGTGAGGAGAGGGGATGAGGATAGCAAAGTAAGAGAACTTTGCATGAATAAAGACGTTTTAAATTTGGTCCAAAAAAAAGGAAGCGTATACAAGATTTAAGAGGATTTAAATCCGACAGGAACATTGAAGAATATAAAACAAGGAGGAAAGTACTCTAGCAGCCCATTAGAAGGGCCAAAAGGGGCCAATAAATGTCACTGGTGAGGCAGATTAAAGAAAATCCCAAGGATCTTTATACCTACATTAAAAGCTGGAGGGTAACCAGGGAGAAGATAGGACTACTCAAGGGTAAAGGACGGAATTTGTGCTTTGAGGCAGGAGATGTAAGTGTGGTACCAAACAAGTACTTTGCATCTGCCTTCACCAAGAAGGAGGATATGGAGTTAAATATGTAAAGGCTGTTTGAGATTAAGAAGGAGGTGGTGTTGAGGTTCTTAAAGAACACCAAGGTGGATAAATCCCCAAGACCTAACAGAATGTATCCATAGTTATTGAGAGAGACAAGAGAGATTATGGGATCTTTGACAAAGATCTTTGCATCCTTACTATTCATGGGCGAGATCCTGGAGAACTGGAGGGTAGTTAATGTTGTTTTATTGTTTAAGAAGGGAAGTAGAGAGAATCCAGGGAATTATGTTCGTGAGACTCCTGTCAGTGCTAGGGAAACTATTTAAGAAGATTCTTAGGAATAGGATTTACCCCCATTTGGAAAAGAATGGGTTAGTTAGAGACAGTCAGCTTTCTATGCAACAGTTCATACCTTATACATTTGATTGATTTTATTTTGAGGAGGTGACAAAGGTGATTGATGATCTACAGTGTTGGATTGTAGTAAAGTATTTGATGAAGTCCCCCAGGGTAGGCTGATGCAGAAGATTAAGTTGCACTGGATTACCAGTAACTTGATCGTATGGATTAAAAACTGGCTTACTGGTAGAGGGTTGTGGTTGGAGGAATATATGCTAGAGGTCTGCGACCGGTGGATTTCGACAGGAATCTGCGTTGTTTGTGATAATTACAAATGACTTGAACATAAATGTTGATAGGTTGGTTAGTAAGTTTGGAAATGACACCAATATTGTTGGGGTTGCGGACTGTGAGGAAGGCTGTTGTATACAGCAGGATATAGATCAACGAATGGGTGGAGAAATGGCAGGTGAAGTTTAATCCGAGGAAGCATGAGGTGTTGCACCTTTGGAGGTCGAATAGAGTCATAGAGTGATACAGCGTGGAAACAGGCCCTTCGGCCCAACTTGTCCACACCGGCCAACATCCCAGCTGCCTGTGTTTGGTCCACATCCCTCCAAAACTGCCCTATCCATGTACCTGTCTAACTGTTTCTTAAATATTGGGATAGACCCTGCCTCAACTATCACCTCAGGCAGCTTGTTCCATACACCCACCACCCTTTGTGTGAAAAAGTTATCCCTCAGATTCCTATTAAATCATTTCCCCTTCACCTTAAACCTATGCCCTCTGGGCAAGAGACTCTGTGCATATACCTGATCTTTTCCTCTTATGGATGTAAGGGGAAAATCTCAAATTATTGACAAGACCCTTAACAGCATTGATGTTCAGAGAGATCTTGGGGTCCAAGTCCATAACTCCCTGAAAGTGGCAACACAAGTAGATAGAGTGGTAACGAAAGCTGGACGTGGAGGGGAGACCTGATAGAAGTATATACAACCACGGAAGGTGTAGACAGGGCAAGTTTTTTTCAGAGGGTGGTGGGTGCCTGGAACACACTGTCGAAGGTCGTGGTGGAGGTAGATTATGATAGTATCATTTAGGAAACTTTTGGATGGGCACATGCTATGCAAGGAATGGAGGGATATGGAATATATGCAGGCAGATAAGAGTTGATCTTGGCATCACATTCTGCACGGTCAATGTGGGCTGAATGGCCTGCTCCTGTGCTGCACTGAGTTGTGTTCTATGTTAACCTCAAATACCTGGAATTGAAACCCACTTTTCCCATTAATTTGATGTATCAGATGGTTGCTCCTAACAGACTGAGACTACATCTGTCCATGGAACAATGACAATAAATGAATTCTTTACCAAGCTACTGTGCCTGCAAAATGTTCAAACAAGGTAAACCAGAAAAAAAAATAGGTATAGAAGCACAGGTAGGGCTGCACTGCTGGACCTTAAAGGCAGGAATTGGCAGAACCTGAGAGCTTTATGGTTTATAAGCAAAGATTTGGGCACCTTTTTATTATCTAGTTTGTCACCTCGGTCGGATCTTGTCATCCATGCAACTCAAAAATTATTTGAGTAAAATTATTTTTAAATAAGATATTTAAATAAAAGTTAGATGAAAACTTGAGAATTATACAAACATTCCCGCATTGTATAGTTCTAATTCAAGTTTAAAAGTTTTTCTAATGGTGCTAGTATTGGGTATATAATGCATGGTGAACATTGTGTCTTTGTGTGGCAGTTGTGGCGTGCAGTGCTGAGGAAGGATTTTCTCTGTCTCTGTCACCTCCCTTGGAAGGTGACAGATCTTCCAACTATCACATACTTTTCAGTACCATCCTTCGGGTGTGCAGTGTCTGCCCATGGCTCTCTGCACCATTGCAAACTGCTTCAGCTGCTTAGGAAATGTGGAGTCCCCTCATGTATTTAAAATAATACTGCATTAAATGACTTCCATATAATAACATTTTTAAACAACACTTTTAAGTGGTAATAAAAGGTGGTCAAGAGTTGTTTATCCTTTGGGCATACTTTCAGCACAAGTTTCCACTGTTATATTTTACATTATAGTTACTGCAGAAGGAAGCACGGTGTGGGTGCTCAGCATTAGTAATATTTTGGAAAGAGAAGCTAGTACAACCATACTGCAGTATTTCACCACATCACAGTGGCCATTTTTAATATTCAAAAGGCAGTTGTTAATATTGTTTTAAAAACATACATGTCTTTCATTTGTCCGGGGTTAGGGATGAAAGCAGTAAAGAGGATGAGGAAGATGAAGAGGATGAGGAAGATGAAGAGGAGGAGGTTGGTGATGATGGTGAAGAGAGGGAAGATGAAGAGGAAGAATTTGAGTGCTACCCACCAGGAATGAAAGTCCAAGTGAGATATGGTCGAGGGAGGAACCAGAAGCTCTATGAAGCCAGCATTAAAGATTGTGACGTGGAGGGTGGAATGGTCCTGTACCTGGTACACTACTGTGGCTGGAACGTGAGGTGAGTTAGAAGTATAAACCGCATACAGAGTTGTTAAAGGGGAAGGTCAATGCAAATTAAATCACTCCATTAATATGGCGCATCTTCCTTCTCTTTCCTAATAGTCTTGTTATCCTTCTAGCCTGTAGACTTCCAGTTAGTGCTTTGGAACTTGTGCAGGAGGACTTGGGTTTTCTGCAGATCTAGTGAACATTGCCCAGCACTTTTCCTTCTGTTGCTGTAATATTTTACCACCCTTGAAGTAAATTGACGTATTTGCACTTTTACTCTCTGCCTTGCTGCTGTAAATTACGCTGTTAGTCCCGCTAAATGCTAGATTCCTGTACTGGAAGCATCATCGCATTAACTGCAGAGACTGACTTTTTTTTCAAATTTTGTTGACCCTCCCTCATTTTCCATTGCTACTGGCTCGGAGATGCTCTTGCTTGATGTGAAGTGTTTCCATTCCTTAATCAAGGGGGCAAGGAAACTGAGCATAATAAAAGCATTACTTCACTGAACACTATCTACACTGAACACGTCATATTAACCAACATCAACATGCATTCGAAACACCATTTTAATGTGGAAAAGTACCCCAGGACTTTTCACAGGAAAACCAAGAAACCTAAGGAAATAATGGAAGTTATGACCACATACAAGTGAAAATTTTAAAGAGAGTCTCAGAGAAGTAGGCAAAACTGGAAAAAGTGGGCCTATGGGAGAACCTAGGCAGTTGAAGGCACTGCTGCCAACATTGGACTGACACAAACGAGGCATGTGCATGGAGTCTGATTTGGAGAATCTTGAAGATTGTTTCTTTGTGGTTATAGATTCTAGTAAATAAAAAAACTTAGATGGGGAAAAAGAAAGGAGGGCTGAGGCCCTGGGTATAATTTAAAGATTGCATTGAAAATTTGTATCCTCCAATCTGGATCCTTGATTCTATTCTGAAGAAGGGTCTTGACCCGAAACGTCACCCATTCCTTCTCTCCAAAGATGCTGCCTACTCCAGCTTTTGGTGTCTATCCTTGATTCTGACACTGTGATAAACCTCTGGCATAATCATCTTGGGTTAGGTAACCAGTGGTTATGAGAAGGTAGTACCTTGTTGTCTGAACGCCAGATGCCTTTCAACTGCAGAAGCCTGCATGGGTTCGCTGGTTGCTTTGCATCTACGGCAAAGAAGGGAGCAAACCAATCAACCTTTAAAAACATCCTTCTTCCTAACTAACAGAATTGAGTGGTTGAATTTCAAAGGGCAGAAGTAGTAACTACTTTATCCCATCGGTGCCCGAAGAATGAGGCATGTGTAGTGCTTCTAACTGTTAAATTGAATGTCTGACGTGTTCCTTAAATAAACTTGCATTTGGTTTGGCTTTTCACTGAGGAAATGAGTCAAAGAGTCACACAGCATGAAAACGGGCTCTTCGGCCCAAATTGCCCACACTGAATAACATCCTATCTACACTAGTCCCATCTGCCTGCATTTGGCCCATATCCCTCCAAACCTGTCCAATTCATGTACCTGTCTAAATGTTTCTTAAATGTTGCGATAGTACCTGCATATTAAACAAAATTCAACTAAGCCACAAGAGATAATACCAAGCAAAGATGTTTAAAAGCTTGGTAAAGGAAGGAGATCAGAGAGATTTGATATGGAGTTTGGGGTTGGAGGAGTGATGAGAAAGCAACAATTTGCAGGTTGGGGGGAGAGTGGTGTAAATTAGAAAGGACAAGTGGCCAGAGTCAGTAAGCACTGAAATCTTGTTAAGACATGAAGAGAGGCACAACCGTGGATATGTTTGAACATTAGGATTAAAATTTGGGAGCTAGCACAGATGAGCAAGAGTAATACTGCATGTATGGAACTTAGTGTGACTTAAGATGCCAGCACAGTGAGAACATGTTTACTCATGAGATGGTTCTGCTCACTTTGCTTCTCAGAAGTAATATGCGGATTCAGATTAGTGTATTATCATATGACCAGAATGCAACGAAATTCCCTGTTTACATGTAGTTTATATAGTAGATAGCATTCAGTAATGGTATTAACAACAATGAATATAACAACAAATGCAAAACAGCAGGATGTAAGATTGCAGTGCAATCTGAATTAGTGTAAAAAGATAATGGAATAACCGAATGAGGTAGAGCTATAAGAGTAATAGCAGCACCTCCAGGAAGAGGATGTGAAAGTGACATTTGGTTAGGAGTTTGATAGCCACGGGGAATAAACTGTTCTAAAATATGGTCATCTGGGCTTTCGAGCTCCTGTATCTTCTCTCAAAAGGTAGGAGAGAGAAAATGGGAATGGGCAGGATGGCAGACATCCTTGACAATACTTTCAGCCTTCCTGATGCAACGGACCGTGAAGATGGACTGGATCGAAGGATGTGGTGAGCTTGTGATGGACTGAGTGTAACATTCTCTGCAGGTTCAGGTAGTCAACAACAGAGCAGTTGGCATATCAGGCTGAGATGCGTCAGAATACTATCTACAGCACATCTGTTGCAGTTTGAGAGAATCCTCTTGGACATGCAATTCTTCTTAGCTGCCTAAGAGTAAATGCGTTTACTGATGGGAAGGTTCACTAAGTGTTGAGGCACTAGCAATTCAGAGCTCCTTGTGCAAACAATCTGCTCTGTTTTTAACCTGAAATGTTGTGTGGAGCCTGCATTGAGGGTGGGTGAAAGTGTGGCTTGTCTCCCTCTGCTCTGTCGTAGTGGTGTAGAAGTAGCTCAGCTCTGTATCACTCTCCCTTTCAGAAAAGGAAGGTGTGGAGTTAATGTTTTTTGGGGAGAATTAAAATGGAGTTGAAGCTGGGAGCAAAATTTACAATTCCTCTGGTTGTTTTTTTTAAACTACCGCAGTATTTTCTTGCACTGCTCTCCCCCCCACTATCCCAACCGATCCCTCCCACAGCTCTCCAGAATTTTTGACCAATCTGTTAACAAGCCATTTGATGATTTTCTACCCAAGTGGAAAAATGTTTTGTTGCACATATTTGAGAATTTCCTTAAGTTTATAATTCGAGCAAATTGGTTCATTGGAATAAATTTTAGAACCTATTTGAACCCTATCAAAAAACACATTTTGCTAATTTGTTAAAGTTCCAGAAAGCCATTCTGCAGCATGGTTGTTTTTAACCCTGGCTTGTTTACTTTGACAGTGGCATTACCATGCATGGGCTGTTCAATTGTTTTTGTGAAAAGAAAGATATGCATGCTTATTTTTACCAATTAATTGGGGAAGTTATTTCAAAGCATTGCTCACATATTTAGTTTGCATGGACCAGTTAAAGAAAACGTTATGTTAAATTAATTATTCTCTTTTTTTTCTATGTTGAAGTGTTGTTCAAGATGACCATGTTGTTGGAATTCATATTGACATGGCAGCAACTTTTAATATTCATTTCTGTCTGAGGCTCATAGCAGGATTAAGCACATTTTAATGCTAAATTATATACATGTCTTGTATTCTCTCATTTCAAGTGAGCTTTGCTTTGATCATAAGTGTTTACACTGCCGGTGGATTCACTCACACTGCACTTCCAGTGGGGAGCCAATTGTGATACGTGAACCTTTTGTACTACTTGTGCTAATCATTCCAACACATGGTGTGAGCTTCCTTTTTTGTTTTTCAGGTATGATGAATGGATTAAGGCAGATAAAATAGTGCGACCTGCAGATAAAAATGTTCCAAAAATCAAACACAGAAAGAAAATAAAGGTAGGCATATTAATATCAGACACCTGACATATAAATATTCTGTAAAAGAACAACTAATATATTTAAACTGTACAAATGATGTATCATGGTCTGATCATGGCCCTGTTGAAAAATAGTTAGGTCTGTGCATTGGATTTCAAAGTAGTACAAATATTGCAATTAGACCATTTATTCTCAACAAATGACATTGTAACCCTGTGATATTGTGTTCTGTATTGTTTTATTCCTGTTTTCTTTAACTAGTTAACATGATCACTGCTTTAATTGCTTGACTTACATAACACTTTCCACAGCGTCCCAATGTCCATTCAGAATTTTGAAGTCTTTTGTCCTACAATTCTAACAAAAATAGCTTCTTTTTTTATAATATTGTTTATATTTTCATTTCTTCCAGCCAGTTAGCATTCTACTTCAATGTAACGTCTCCCTTAGTTCAATATCTCTTCAATTGTAGGGAGCAGAAGTAAAAATTGATAATGTAACAATCCCTGATTTTCAAGAATGAATTCCAAACAAGTTGCCATCCCTGTAGATGCTTGTAACCGTGGGCGTTCTGATGCATGAGCATATCAGGAGAATGTTAATCAAGGGGATAAAGGACTAAACATGCTCAACTAATGCTCAACATCTATATGTTTATGGCTTGCTGAGCAGACGATAATAAATTTGTGTGATGACTTTTATAATATCCTGATTTGCTGGTGGTTTCTAGCCAATTAAATCTATTGAGGTATAATCTGGAAAGAGGGTAACCAATTTGCGAACTGTGGAAGGTCCCACAATGTCAATGAGATATTGACCATATCATCTGTTTTAGTAGTCTTCAGAGGTTTGCCAATTCCCACAGCACTAACACAGCACATGCTTCAAGCCTCCACACATTTACTTCCCTGTAGACAGGAACCTGGCTGCTCATTTGCATTCTAAAAGATAAACACTATGATCACATCAAAACAAGTTTTCTCAAAACAACTCAACTCAAAATCAGTAATCCAATATCCTTAAACCCTTTAAAAAAATAGATCATTTTTAAGAAAAAACAATTTAAAAATTATTCCGTTGTTCCAATCTATCTCCCCAAATTCATAATTTCAAATTCCTAGCATAAATGTATACTAATCACAATTTTCCCAAATTAACATTTTTTCTCCTGTGATATTGGCTCCAATCTCATCTCACTCTAACCGATGCCAAAAGCATTCATGTCTCTTTTTGAACTCAGTTCAAAAGATAAGAAATAGGAGAGAAAAAAACTTCAAACATCAATAATACAAAACAAACTGCATATTTGCATCTCTCCTCTGTTTAAGAGTTAAAAGAAAGCAAAGAATCATTTAATTTCCACATAAATAGATAAGCATATCCAAAGAACAAAGGAAAATAAATTAACTGTGTGTGGCTCCACCCCCACACAACTGCAACTTATTAAAGAGACACTATCTCTTAAAACATTTTTTTTCTGGGACATTCACTCACATGTTGCCACACCTCATGCCATATGCTAAATCTCACAGATATTCACACACTTTAAAACAAAATTCTCACTCAAAAGTAACACAATTATACACACCTCATGGAAATTATTCAAAATCTTAAAACTTTGATACACCCAAATACACTCATAAGCTTGCCCACCATTCCACACGTGATGTACTGAATTAACATGGAATTTTCACAAAGGAAAATGATCACAATTAAGTTTTGAAATTGTAAGGTATATCTCCATTGTTTTCCCTCCTTACCAGCATTCGTAAGGCAATGTATATAATATGAAAGAACGGACAGAAAAACATCAGTTACACAAACTTGTCCGAGAGGGGCGAGTCAGAGGCCCATCAAAGAGTCAATGGCGCAGCCCTCTTGTTTCGAAAAATCGCGCTGCACGCTAGAGGCGTCCCTCTGTATTAACTTTACATTACCCATGTCTTGGCAAGGTCATTCTGTCTACTAGAATCTTTGATTATGTGGGGACCAATGTGCAAAATTCGCAAGCTAGGGCATTCCCCTGGAAGACTTTGTCACGCCACTCGTATGGGCATTGCACTTAACAATGGCCAGGTGGACTGGGAGGGCTGAGGCTAGCAGTGTGGCTAGAGCAGTGGCCAGCGTGGTCTTTAAGTTGTGAAAGTTGTCTTCTTGTTGGAATGAGAGAGTTAAAATGAAAAAGAATTAACCAAGCCCAGAACAGAAAACACTCATCTGCTAGGAATGGGCATTATGATTCATAATGGGATGGTCCAATTCCCTGTCAGTCAGGATCCTGGGCGCTGTGATTAGACAGTGATCCAGATTGTGATTGGTCATACTCCCTGTCATTCAGGATCATGCCACGCCCCACAAACCGTTGGGTCACTCACAATCTCTCCCCTGTCTCTCTAAACCCCCCCCCCCCCTCTCTCCCTATGGGATCTTAGTGTGGTAGCTCCTGCCGCCAGGACATACAGGGGAGGTGTACACTAATCCCAACTTTGTTCCCCCTTCCCTCCCAAATTTGTTCCTTATCCCCCCTCTTCCATAAACAGGGTCGCCATGCCAGACAATGGGTCCCCGGGGATATTTCGTTTTGGCGCCTTTTTTCATTTTACTAATTGTCACTTAATTTGCGACTCAATCAGGTCTTTACTTTTTTGGCCTTTCCCTGTTGTTTTATCATGCCAATTACATTCTACTTGTAACACATCCCAATCCTTAGGTATACCATCCTTTTTCATCTTTTCTGCCTTTTCAACAGTTTCTACATTCAATGTTCCTCCGACTGACCAGGATTCATCTCCCAAACGTTCGGTTAACTTATAACTTAATATTTTATAGTCTTTGTTATTTTTAGGATTCAAATAACACATATGTTGGACGGGTGTTTCCCCGTCACTTTTATCCAGATTATTCCCCATAGCCGCGAGTTTCTCTCTGCACAGCAACTTCTCAACCTAGCCGTGAGTTTCTCGCTGCCGGCAACTTCTCAATCTAACCGCGTGTTTCTCTCAGCCCGGCTACTTCTACTTTCCAAGTAGTAAAACACTTTACCGGCTACTCTCCTAGTAGCAAAATACCTTACCAACTATTTTCCTAGCAGCAAAATCTCTTACCAACTACTTTCCAAGTAGCAAAAATTCATTAATCTACGACAAACCTTTTTAGTTTGCTCTATCCAATCGCCGACTACTCTCCTCGTAACAAAATACATAATTTACGACAAACTTTTTTAGTTTGCTCTATCCAATCGCTGACTACTCTCTTGGTAGCAAAATATATGCACAAATGGTCTTACCGTTGTCTGTATTAAGGACTTCAGCGGGGAACCAGCTCAACCGCTGGAGAAGGACCACAGATGTTCCCGGGAGATTCTACGGGAGTCGATCTCAAATTAGAGCTGTTTTCTCCCTGTCCGATCCTGGTCACTCTGTAGCCTCTTACACAGTCATCTGTTGATGGTCCCAGTGAGATCCTGCCGACTACGCCAATGATAAGGTTCACTTCTTAATAAACAGACAACTCACAAAAACGTTAGGTAAACCAGCTCAAGCTTTACAGATCATCGGCCGGCGGAAGTGACGGGGATATACCAGTCAAGTAAGCAACAGACACTTGACTTCCCCATGCTACCACTTCAATGAACAAAGCTTTGCATGGTGTTTTATACTGTGTGCGTGCGTCACTTAGTCACATTCCAAAGATATTAGTCATGGTCTAAATGTAGCCAATATACATCACTACCAGACGCGTCTGAGCTTGTCTCTTATCATTTAGTAGACACATTTCAAAGGCATCTTATCAGTTGGTACTTCCAGGACAAGACATTTCAAAGGCATCTGTCTCTTATCAGATGATACTTTCGGGGCAAGACATTTAAAAGGCATCTTATCAGTTGGTACTTACAGGACAAGACATTTCAAAGGCATCGGTCATTGTCTCAATATACATCACCTGAGACAAGCCATGTTTTACTACTTGGAATACAAGCTACAACCTAGTCAAGTATTCCACCATGTATTTTTTATATATTTAAAAACATTTAACCTTTTCATGTTGCCTCCCTGGTTCCATGGTCCAGGATGTCTTGGAGCGGGTACATGACATATAAGGGAGAGGGTGAGCAGCCACAAGTCATTGTGCATGATGGCACAAATGACATGGGTAGGGAAATCAATTTGGTCCTACAAAATGAATATAGAGTTAGGTGAAAGGATAAAAAGCAGGACCTCCAGGATAGGATCAACAGATTGGTTGCAGAACAACGTGCTGGTGAGGGTAGGAACATGAAGATAGGACAGATTAATGAGTGGCTGAGGAGTTGGTACAAGGGGCAAGGATTCCGATATGTGGACATTTGTGTTCTCTTCTGGGCAGAGGTGACCTGTACAAGAGGGATGTGTTGCACCTGAACTGGAGGGAAACAAATCAAAGTCAGTCAATTTTATTCGTCACATACACCTGAAGGTGCAGTGAAATGAATTTGCCAGCAGCGATACACTTAAAAAGAACACAATACACAATATGATTTAACACAAACATCCACCACAGCATTCTTCACTGTGGTGGAAGGCACAAAGTTCAGCCAGTCCTCCTCCCTTGTTCACCCGTGGTCGGGGCCATGAATGGCCTGCAGGTTTGTAGGTTAATTGGCTTCGGTAAAATTGTCCATAGTGTGTGTAGGATAGTGTTAGTGTGTGGGGATTGCTGTTCGGCGCGGACTCGGTGGGCCAAAGGGTCTTTTTCCGCGCTGTATCTTTAAATTAAACTAAATTTAAAAATACACTATCTATTTAAAAGGAATTGGGAGGGTGCCCGAACTAGCATCGGCAGACAACACATATGGGCAAGAGAATAACTAAGGAAAGGTTAGGGCACCAAGGGTACAACCTATGCATGGAGTTGGGAAACTTAGATGAGGTGAACAGATGAGATGACACACTTCTCGGCTGTTATCACTGTTGAAATGGTCATTATAATTATAAATGGGTGAAATTCTACGTTACCATCAGAAAAGAGGGGATAATAGGTATCTTAGTGGAAGTAAAAGGTGGCACAACTAGTAAAGCTGTGATCTGTCCTCTGGTGCTGTCTATATGGTGTTTGCCAATAGCTTTCTTACGAGTGCTATTTTTCACCCTCATCCCATAGGCATGCAGGTTGGAAGGTTAATTGGCTGCTGTAAATTGCAAGGTGTGTTGGTGAGTGGTAGAATCTGGAGGCTCGTAATGGAAATATAGGAAGAATAGATACAGGGAATCCTAGTTAAGAATGAGATTGCTTAGTTAGCCAACATACAGTGCATTCAGAAAGTATTCAGACCCCTTCACTTTTCCACATTTTGTTGCGTTACAGCCTTATTCTAAAACAGTTTAAATTTTAAATTTTTTATCATCAATCTACACACAATACCCCATAATAAAAAAGCGAAAACAGGTGTTTGGAAATGTTTGCAAAATAATTTAAAAGAAATAACTGAAATATTGCATTTATATAAGTATTCAGACCCTTTACTCAGTATTTTGTTGAGGCACCTTGGCAGCGATTACAGCCTCACGTCTTCTTGGATATGATGCTACAAGCTTGGTACACCTGTATTTGGGTAATTTCTCCCATTCTTCTCTGCAGATCCTCTCAAGCTCTGTCAGGTTGGATGGGGAGCGTCGATGCACAGCTATTTTCAGGTCCCTCCAGAGATGTTTGATCAGGTTCAGGTCCGGGCTCTGGCTGGGTCACTCAAGGACATTCACAGACTTGTCATGACGCCACTCCTGCGTTGTCTTGGCTGTGTGCTTAGGGTCATTGCCCTGTTGGAAGGTGAACTTCTGCCCTAGTCTGAGGTCCTGAATGCTCTGGAGCAGGTTTTCATCAAGGATCTCTCTGTACTTTGCTCCGTTCATCTTTCCCTCGACCCTGACTAGTTTCCCAGTTCCTGCCGCTGAAAAACATCCCCACAGAATGATGCTGCCACCACCATGCTTCACCGTAGGTATGGTATTGGCCAGGTGATGAGCGGTGCCTGATTTCCTCCAGACATGACGCTAAATGGCCTTTCCCTTATTTTTAAACTGTGACCCCTGGTTCTGGACTCCTCCAACATCCTGCATCTACCCTGTCCAATCCTTTAAAAATGTTATGTTTCTATGATCCCCTCTCATCCTTCTAAATTCCAGCGAATACAAGCCCAGTCGACCCATTCTTTCATCATATTGTCAGTCCCGCCATCCCGGCCATTAACCTGATAAACCTATGCTGCACTACCTCAATAGCAAGGATGTCCTTCCTCAAATTAGGAGACCAAAGCTGCACTCAATACTCCAAGTGTGGTCTCATCAGGGCCCTGTACAACTGCAGTAGGACCTCCTTGCTCCTATACTCAAATCCTCTCGCTATGAAGGCCAACATGCCATTTAGCCTGGTAAGATGTTGCAGAATCTTAACTACATCCTCTCATAGACTGGTGTATCTTTCCTGGGGTACACTGTGCAGAATTGAATATCATAATACAAATGCAATTCAGGTAAATTTGCACAAAAATAACACCTGATACCCATGGCTATCTGGACTACACTTCTTCCCACCCTGCTTCCTGTAAGGACTTCATCCCCCTACTCCCAATTCCTCCGTCTACGCTGCATCTGTTCCCAGGATGAGGCGTTCCACACCAGGGCATCTGAAATGTCCTCATTCTTCAGGGAACGGGGGTTCCCCTCCCCCACCATAGATGAGGCTCGCACCAGGGTCTCTTCCATACCCCGTAACACTGCTCTCTCTCCCCATCCCCCCACTCACAACAAGGGCAGAGTCCCCCTAGTCCTCGCCTTTCACCCCACTAGCCGTCACATACAACAAGTAATCCTCCGTCAGTTTCGCCACCTCCAACGTGACCCCACCACTCGCCACGTCCTCCCATCTCCCCCCATGTCTGCCTTCCACAAAGACCGCTCCCTACATAACTCCCTTGTCAATTCTTCCCTTCCCTCCCGTACCACCCCCTCCCCGGGCACTTTCCCTTGCAACCGCCAGAGATGCTACACTTGTCGCTTTACCTCCCCCCTCGACTCCATTCAAGGACCCAAGCAGTCATTCCAGGTGCGACAGAGGTTCACCTGTATCTCCTCCAACCTCATCTATTGCATCCGCTGCTCTAGATGTGAGCAGATCTACATCGGTGAGATCAAGCGGAGGCTGGGCGATCGTTTCGCCGAACACCTCCGCTCGGTCCGCAATAACCAACCTGACCTCCCGGTGGCTCAGCACTTCAACTCCCCCTCCCATTCCGTATCCGACCTCTCTGTCCTGGGCCTCCTCCATGGCCAGAGCGAGCAACACCGGAAATTGGAGGAACAGCACCTTATACTCCTTTTTCCTTTCTTCTCCCCCCCCCCCCCCCCCCCCCCCATCAGTCTGAAGAAGGGTTCTGGCCCGAAACGTTGCCTATTTCCTTCGCTCCATAGATGCAGCTGCACCCGCTGAGTTTCTCCAGCATTTTTGTGTACCTGACTTATAAAATTTGAAGAAGGGTCTCGACCCGGAACATTGCCTATTCCTTCGCTCCATAGATGCTGCCTCACCCGCTGAGTTTCTCCAGCATTTTTGTCTACCTAATTTATAAAATACATTGCTGTCTTGGGGAAAAATATATTTTGCAAAATAGGGAATGTTGATGTCCATCTGCATTTCAGAGTAAGATGGATAAAGAAAAGGAAAGGAGCGATAAAAAAGATAAGGAAGATAAATCTCCAAGCAAGTCAATGCGTGTCCGCCGGCTCTTAAAGAGCACAGCTCATGCTGTGGCGTCAGACATTTCCCCCAAAATAATTGGAGCTGGCGCGAGGAGCTGTGAAGCAGACATTTCTACAATGGGCATCATCAATGGAGTGCAAGGTAATAAATAACTTTTGAAAAGGGGCACTTGAACGTTGTGAGGATTTATACTTGTATCTTAGATTGGTTGATTAAAACAAGATAATATTTGCTAAATGCTTTACTGCAGTACTCCCGAACAATGTAAGAACAATATATGTTTCTGACTGATATTTGGAAAAAACATTAAGCACCCTGATAAATTTTATTCCCAAAGTGATTGGTAAATGATCTGAGACTAATCTCAAGGGTGAAGTTCTACTCTGGTAAGTGGTGGAAATGGCAATAATGGGGCTGTATGATTTGTATTCCTTACTTTGGTTTCTGGGTGGGAATGTCATGAGTTTGGGTCTCACTCAAGACATTAGGAGATAATGTAGCCTATCACCTTCTGCTGCTGGAAGATTGTGTTGCACTTTCCTATGCAGAAATATTAAACCAAAGCCTGTCTTCCTTCAGAGGTTGTGCAGGATCCCAAGCACTATTTTGTAATCAGTCACGGGTCATTAATAGGTTTCCCTTGTGAGCTGGACAATAGCTATCTGTCAACCAACATCATGATATCAATGCATTTGGTCATTTATGTGATGCCATTCATGTTTGCAAGGCTTTCTGTGCATTAATTCTCTACTGTATGTTCTGCACCATTATCCAACTACAAAGTGTAGTTTATAGCTGTAATGGCCTCTGGAACATCCTGTGGTTGTGAAAGGGGACTGTAAAAATACATTTTCATACATGACTTGTAGAAACCTGAATGAGTGAATGAAGATTTGAGGGGCATTGGTTGTGAGGCTGCAATAATTGCAGCACATCTTTGCATACATTGAAGAAGATAGACTATTCCAATAGCTAATACTTTTCAAAAATGATTTTAACATTTGTGGAAGAAGAGGGAGAAGATTGATGGGCAATGATGGGGACAAGTGGGGTAGTCTGATTCATGCTTGAGTTGGAATTTATAGGGAGAAAGAAAGGAATGTACTGCTGGTAAAAAAGAGAATGGGAAATGACAGTTGTACAAATGAAGTGAGAAAAAAAACTTTAGGAACATCTGCTTTTAAAAAAAAAATTTAAATTAAAAAAAAGGCCTTGTGGATACTTTGGTCCACCTCAACAAAGTCACTGGAACATAGTTTTTTTGCAAATGTTACATGCACATTTCATTCATTGTATCCTTAATTCCTTTGCTAATAAATGAATTACAATCTGCATAATTATATGTATGTGTACATTGTAATCACATTAAAGTAGGATCAGGCTGCACATGCCACCTTTATGACTTCCTCAAAACATATCCAGTATCAAGTCACCAAGTGGCTGCATTCGGTAAGGCCCATGCAGCATCATTGACATTTTAACCTGTTATTAGTTTGTTTTAGTGAGTGTGAAATATCATCAGAACACAGAAGATTCACCTAATTTGTTACAATTCATACCGAGGAATCTTCTGTGCCTGCCTGCCTGAGTAGATGGAAAAAAGCCTCAGTTATTGGTCTCAACCTATATCATGTACAGATGCTCTCCACCATGTTTAGGTAGTTTGCTTAAACGTTAGAGCAAGTGTAACACCCTAAGACAGGAGCCCAGCTCAAAAAGACCAGAAATTAAAGCAAACAAATTACTGCAAATGCTCACTGATAATGTTACACATTGAAGACCCATTAATAGAACTGAAAGGTTAAGCACAGATGCTGCCTATACCTGCTGAGTGTTTCGAGCATTTTCAATTTTCACAGTTTATGGTTTACTTAAACCAAGGCTTCGTGTGGTCTTAAAATCACAAGGTCAACAGGATTTGTCCTAATACAACGGATGTTGCACATCTAGAAAGCAATATTCCAATAACATGGGTGTTCTGCTATGTCATGGTGGTGGGAGAGGAAAATCTAAACTTTTGGTTGTGTTACCTTTTTGCTGTCATATTTCAGGTACATAGTTATTAATTGTGGCTATTTTGAATCAGAAGGTAGACAAAAATGCTGGAGAAACTTAGCGGGTGAGGCAACGTTTCGGGTCAAGACCCTTCTATTTCCTTCGCTCCATAGATGCTGCCTCACCCGCTGAGTTTCTCCAGCATTTTTGACTACCTTCGATTTTCCAGCATATGCAGTTCCTTCTTAAACATTTTGAATAAGACGGTTCATTTGAATGATACAGATAAAGGATTTAAAACCTATCGGTAGGAAGAGTAGCATACCACTGGGGTTTGAAGACTCATTTATTTGACTTTTTTTATTGACAGGCTCAGACAGCTCTGAAGAGAGTGATGATGATGATGACCACAGTGAGGCCACTTGGAGAAAAGGCCTAGAAGAGGATGCAAGGATTCAGGAAAGTAATGAGACAACCTTCGAGGACCAGAGGAGCATTCCACTGGCCGGGCGGCCGGGCACGCCTCCCACTGGCACCAAGTTGGGAAACTTATCAGACTCTCTAGATTGGGTGAGAAGAGGCAAGTGCTCTGAGGAGGATGAGGAGGAAGGAGAGGAGTCCACAAAACTAACGGGACAGAAAGAACTGGGTGAGAGGCGGATAAAGTCACATGTGAAACGTGCCAGGAGGAGAAAGGTAGGTGCTGAAGACTGGGTGAAGACAGAATCGCCAAATCGCAAGGGTGAGAGGTCGAAGGGCAAGGAGTCTCCCCTCAACAGCACAAGCAGCAACACCAGCTCCGATGAGGATGAGGAAAGAACTGATGTGAAAAATGGCACCACTAGAAAGCATAATGGTCTGCAGGAAAAGAGGAAACCACTGCACGTGACCCAACTGTATTCTGGTTTTTCAGAAGTGCCTGAGAAAAGGGTCAAGCTTTTAAATAACTCTGAATTAAGGGCTCACAACACAAAAGTAAAGGACCGAAAAGATGTGTGGTCAAGCATCCAGGTCCAGTGGCCTAAAAAAGTTCTCAAGGAGCTCTTTTCCGATTCTGATACTGAGACCACGTCATCCCCACCCGTGGCCCAGGAAGAGGCAAAGGCAGAGACATTGGCTGAAACTGCTAAAGAGGAAGAGAGGCTGCCACATGTGGAAGCAGAAACAGCTGCATTAGTTATCTCCCCTGTCAAACCAAATGAAGAGAAGCCAACAGAAAAAGTGGACAAGAAGGGTGAGATGCCCAGCAGTGGCAGCAACTCTGTGCTCAATACTCCGCCCACCACCCCTGAGTCTCCTGTCTCGGTTACAGTGACAGAGGCCAACAGACCACAGCCAAACACAGTGATCCCTCAAAGGCTGGTTCCTAGCCAGGAGGAAGCCCAGAGTGTTAAAAGCGAGACTGACAGCACGAATGAGGTTGATAGTATGACCGGGGAGATGCAAGAGGGACATTCTGAAGGCAACGTCTCTCCAACTGGATTTGACGCTAGCATTAGCTCAAGCAGCAGCAATCAGCCAGAACCAGAGCATAAGGAGAAAGGTAAGGCATTTGTTCAACAAACCAATTATTTCAAGAATTTAGTTGGAGGTCTGAGATTCTTCTCTATCTCCTGACAGTGTGCGTGAATATTCATGTATGCACAAAAGAATGTGAACATGTGACCAAACATGTGTATGCCAACATTTGCATTTATGATCTTTTGTGGTTGAAAAGCCTGTTATAAATTAGCCATATTTGTGGTTCCAGAGTTATTTTTGGCTCCATTGAAAGCAAATTAATTTATTGTCCCAAGTTTGTGGCAGTAATGTTCATGTTTGATCCTTGATTGGGAAGATTGATTGCTGAAAATGGAGTACGAGGTAATGGGATCATTGTGAAGTTGTAAATAAAGTGCAAACTAATGCTGACGACTGTGACGTTAACCAATAATTTAAGATCAAATTTCACAAAAAAAATTTCAATTGTCATTTTCTATATTTCACAGAATTTTATCGCTTTCTTTAAAATTAACTTCCATCATACAGGCATTGTTCACAAGGTGGCATTATTGCTTGTCCGCATTTCCTGGATGGTGCAGAGTTACCTTGAACAGCTGCAATCTCTCCATGACAGGATTAGCTTGGAAGTTACACAATTATGATTTAGTGACGATGGAGGAACAACATTATTCATTTCCATGTAAAAAGACCCTGCATTCTGGGAGCAGGAACCTGCAGGTGGTGGTGCGTCAATGTGTCTTCTGCACTTGTCCTTGTTGCTAGAAGTCACAGGTTTGAATGGTGCTATTGATAAAGCCTTGATTGATTGCTACACTGCTTTTATATCCACTGAGGTTTTCACAGCTAGAATATGTGTGCATGACGTTATCACGATTGAATTGTTATCATTAGGTGAAGGTGGTGTCAAGGTTGATTGAAAACATCATGGATAAGATGAGATACATACAAACATAGAAACATATGGATTGTTTCCACTGTTGTCAAAATCCTGTCTCAGTAGTGGAAGAATGTGCTTTGTACAGCATCGTGCCCATGCCAAACATGGATAGGCTAGAGAAGAAGCACATCGGCCTACCTTTCCCCAACTTGAAATCATAGAGTCGTACAGCACAGAAATGGTTCCTTTGGCCCATCCACCACATCCATGCTCATTTTATCCTGTCCGTCTAAAGTTGCTGACATATGCACACATGGATCTAGTGGCAGGAGTCTGTGCACATGGCGTTAATTTGATTATAAGTTATCTTCGGACCAGTGACTTTGTTAAAACTTTTTTAAAATATCAACGAAAAGGCAAATTGAGTTAGATCTCACACTGGAAGATCAAATATCCAAAATGTCACTTTGTATAATTTTGGAGCATATTTGCTGTAGTGCTGGCCTAAGTTTGAATACAAGACCTTGCATTTCCAAAGTACCTCATTGCTTTCTCAAGGATACCCAACATCTGAAGAAGGGTTTCGGCCCGAAACGTCACCTATTTCCTTCGCTCCATAGATGCTACTGCACCCGCTGAGTTTCTCCAGCATTTTTGTGTACCTTCGATTTTCCAGCATCTGCAGTTCCTTCTTGAACACCTAACACTGGTTCATCAAATGTACTTTATTGTTTAGGCGGATGAACCACAGCTGAAAAATGGATCACAGTGCTTGTTACACCATGTTTGTGGAAGTTAGAACAGGAATGGTTGTGGCCCATTACTCTGGAAGAGATCACAGCTTGTCATGCAGAGCAAATATTCGTTGTACCATGTGCTTGAACAAAGTATATAAAGAAAGGATGGAGGAGATAGCAAATATTCTACAATTCTGCAGCACAGGAGCGATGTTGTATGGTACAATGCAGCTGGAATTTTAGATTTTCATTTGCTGTGGAATCTGGAGTCCCAATTATTAGTAAGTAAGTAAGTTTATTGGCCAAGTATTCACATACAAGGAATTTGTCTTGATGCTCCGCCCACAAGTAACAACATGACATACAGTGATAGTTACGAATGACTCAGAAAACACTAAACATTAATAATAATAAAACATTAATGATAAAACACCATTGATCAAGCATGTGAACTAACAAAATACCAGATCAAAGGGAGGCTACAGATTTTTGGTTGTTGAGTAGAGCAACTATTCGTGGATAAAAACAGTTTTTATGTCTGGCTGTGGCAGCTTTGACAGTCCGGAGTCGCCTTCCAGAGGGAAGTGATTCAAAGAGTTTGTGGCCAGGGTGAGAGGGGTCAGAGATGATCTTGCCCACCCGCTTCCTGGCCCTTGCAGTGTACAGTTCATCAATGGAGGGAATGTTGCAGCCAATGTAGACTGCTCTTGGGGAGCGGCAGTGAGGAGCGGCCTTGTGAGGGAAGTGCCCTGTGACAAAAGTGTGAGTCTTTGGCTCGAGAGTCTTCGAGGAGGCTGCTGAGGAGAGGAGACCACGCAATACGCTTGAGAGGTAGAGACGAAAGAAGGAGATGTCAGGCAAGCTGATTCAGTGTGATGCTTGCAGTATGTGGGAGGTCAAGGATACCGCTGGTGCCTCTGGCTGCTACAAATGCGAGAAGTGCACCCAGGTAGAGCTCCTGAAGGGCCGTGTTGGGGAACTGGAGAAGCAAGTGGATGACCTCCGGTTCGTCCG
Source organism: Amblyraja radiata (assembly GCF_010909765.2). Lineage (NCBI taxonomy): Eukaryota > Metazoa > Chordata > Chondrichthyes > Rajiformes > Rajidae > Amblyraja > Amblyraja radiata. Next base: position 93,094,546 of record NC_045960.1, read on the forward strand.
AGAAACGGAGTCGTTCCTCGACAAGTCCTACAGTACGATTGTTACACCTAAGGTACTGGAAGAGAGAAGGTGGGAGACAGTGAGAAAGGGAGGGAAGCATGGAATGCCAATGTCCCCGGGTGTTGTACCTCTTGTGAACAGGTTCACCCACTTAGAAGCTGTCGGGACAGAAGACGTGTTTACACTGAGCGGCGGACTGGCTTGCGATGCGAATAGGGCTGTTGAGCCAGAACCAAAAAGGCCTAAGGCAGGCAACGCCATTGTAGTGGGAGACTGTAGTGAGAGGTACGGACAGGGGTTTATGCGGCAACAGACGGGATGTGAGGATGGTGTGCTGCCTTCCTGGTGCCAGGATCCAGGATGTCACGGACAGAGTGCAGAAAATCCTCAAGGGCGAAGGTGAACATCCGGAAGTGGTAGTGCATGTCGGCACAAACGATGTCGGAAAGAAGGGGATGAATATTCTGCAGCGTGACTTTAGAGAGCTCGGAAAAATGCTGAAAAGCAAGACCTCCAGGGTTGTTATCTCTGGTTTGCTTCCAGTTCCTCGTGCTGGCGAGAGCAGGAACAGGGAGATACGGGACCTGAACGTGTGGCTGAGGAACTGGTGCACGGGGCAGGGATTTAGATTCTTAGATCACTGGGATCTGTTTTGGGGTAAGGGGGAACTGTACAAAAGGGACGGATTGCATCTTAACAGGTGTGGGACCAGCATTCTGGCAGGCAGGTTTGCCACTGCTACACGGGTGGTTTTAAACTGAATAAGGGGGGTGGGGTGTCGAATGGGATAGTGGAGGATGGAGTTAAAGGGAAAGGGTTTCTTAAATGTGTGAGCGTAGAGACAGAGGGGTATAAAATGAGGGTAGAAGCAATAGGTAGCAAGGTGAAAAGTAAAAGTGGCAGGCAGACAAAACCAGGGCAAAAATCAAAAATGGCCACTTTTCAACATAATTGTATAAGGGTTTAATTGTAAAAACAAGCCTGAAGGCTTTGTGTCTCAATGCAAGGAGCATTCGTAATAAGGTGGATGAGTTGAATGTGCAGATAGCTATTAATGACTATGATATAGTTGGGATCACAGAGACATGGCTCCAGGGTGACCAAGGCTGGGAGCTGAACATCCAGGGATATTCAATATTCAGGATAGAGAGAAAGGAAAAGGAGGTGGGGTAGCGTTGCTGATTAGAGAGGAGATTAACGCAATGGAAAGGAAGGACATTAGTTTGGAGGATGTGGAATCGGTATGGGTAGAGCTGCGAAACACTAAGGGGCAGAAAACGCTGGTGGATGTTGTGTACAGGCCACCTAAGAGTAGTAGTGAAGTTGGAGATGGTATCAAACAGGAAATTAGAAATGCGTGCGACAAAGGCAAAACAGTTATAATGGGTGACTTCAATCTCCATATAGATTGGGTGAATCAAATTGGCAGGGGTGCTGAGGAAGAGGATTTCTTGGAATGTATGCGGGATAGTTATCTAAATCAACATGTACAGGAACCAACGAGAGAGCAGGCTATTTTAGACTGGGTATTGAGTAATGAGGAAGGGTTAGTTAGCAGTCTTGTTGTAAGTGCCCCCTTGGGCAAGAGTGACCATAATATGGTTGAGTTCTTCATTAGGATGGAGAGTGACATTGTTAATTCAGAAACAATGGTTCTGAACTTAAAGAAAGGTAACTTTGAGGGTATGAGACGTGAATTGGCCAAGATTGACTGGCAATTAATTCTAAAAGGGTTGACGGTGGATATGCAATGGAAGACATTTAAAGACTGCATGGATGAACTACAAAAATTGTTCATCCCAGTTTGGCAAAAGAATAAATCAGGGAAGGTAGTGCATCCGTGGATAACAAGGGAAATCAGGGATAGTATCAAAGCGAAGGATGATGCGTACAAATTAGCCAGAAAAATCAGCATACCGGAGGACTGGGAGAAATTCAGAGACCAGCAGAGGAGGACAAAGGGCTTAATTAGGAAAGGAAAAATAGATTATGAAAGAAAACTGGCAGGGAACATAAAAAACTGACTGCAAAAGTTTTTATAGATATGTGAAAAGAAAGAGATTAGTTAAAACAAATGTAGGTCCCTTGCAGTCAGAAACAGGTGAGTTGATCATGGGGAACAAGGATATGGCGGACCAATTGAATAACTACTTTGGTTACGTCTTCACTAAGGAAGACATAAATAATCTGCCGGAAATAGCAGGGGACCCGCGGGTCAAAGGAGTTGGAGGAATTGAGTGAAATCCAGGTTAGCCGGGAAGTGGTGTTGGGTAAATTGAATGGATTAAAGGCCGATAAATCCCCAGGGCCAGATAGGCTGCATCCCAGAGTACTTAAGGAAGTAGCTCCAGAAATAGTGGATGCATTAGTAATAATCTTTCAAAACTCTTTAGATTCTGGAGTAGTTCCTGAGGATTGGCGGGTAGCAAACATAACCCCACTTTTTAAGAAGGGAGGGAGAGAGAAAACGGGGAATTACAGACCAGTTAGTCTAACATCGGTAGTGGGGAAACTGCTAGAGTCAGTTATTAAAGATGGGATAGCAGCACATTTGGAAAGTGATGAAATCATTGGACAAAGTCAGCATGGATTTACAAAAGGTAAATCATGTCTGACGAATCTTATAGAATTTTTCGAGGATGTAACTAGTAGCGTGGATAGGGGAGAACCAGTGGATGTGGTGTATCTGGACTTCCAGAAGGCTTTCGACAAGGTCCCACATAAGAGATTAGTATACAAACTTAAAGCACACGGCATTGGGGGTTCAGTATTGATGTGGATAGAGAACTGGCTGGCAAACAGGAAGCAAAGAGTAGGAGTAAGCGGGTCCTTTTTACAATGGCAGGCAGTGACTAGTGGGGTACCACAAGGCTCAGTGCTGGGACCCCAGCTATTTACAATATATATTAATGATCTGGATGAGGGAATTGAAGGCAATATCTCCAAGTTTGCGGATGACACTAAGCTGGGGGGCAGTGTTAGCTGTGAGGAGGATGCTAGGAGACTGCAAGGTGACTTGGATAGGCTGGGTGAGTGGGCAAATGTTTGGCAGATGCAGTATAATGTGGATAAATGTGAGGTTCTCCATTTTGGTGGCAAAAACAGGAAAGCAGACTACTATCTAAATGGTGGCCGACTAGGAAAAGGGGAGATGCAGCGAGACCTGGGTGTCATGGTACACCAGTCATTGAAAGTAGGCATGCAGGTGCAGCAGGCAGTGAAGAAAGCGAATGGTATGTTAGCTTTCATAGCAAAAGGATTTGAGTATAGGAGCAGGGAGGTTCTACTGCAGTTGTACAGGGTCTTGGTGAGACCACACCTGGAGTATTGCGTACAGTTTTGGTCTCCAAATCTGAGGAAGGACATTATTGCCATAGAGGGAGTGCAGAGAAGGTTCACCAGACTGATTCCTGGGATGTCAGGACTGTCTTATGAAGAAAGACTGGATAGACTTGGTTTATACTCTCTAGAATTTAGGAGATTGAGAGGGGATCTTATAGAAACTTACAAAATTCTTAAGGGTAGATGCAGGAAGATTGCTCCCGATGTTGGGGAAGTCCAGGACAAGGGGTCACAGCTTAAGGATAAGGGGGAAATCCTTTAAAACCGAGATGAGAAGAACTTTTTTCACACAGAGAGTGGTGAATCTCTGGAACTCTCTGCCACAGAGGGTAGTCGAGGCCAGTTCATTGGCTATATTTAAGAGGGAGTTAGATGTGGCCCTTGTGGCTAAGGGGATCAGAGGGTATGGAGAGAAGGCAGGTAAGGGATACTGAGTTGGATGATCAGCCATGATCATATTGAATGGCGGTGCAGGCTCGAAGGGCCGAATGGCCTACTCCTGCACCTAATTTCTATGTTTCTATGTTTCTAATAACCTTCTCTGCTGATCGAACGATTCGCTGCAACCTCCGGTGCCGTGCTTGGTGGCTGAGCCAAACCGGACCATGATGGAGAAGGTGAGAACAGACTCTACAATGGCCATGTAGAATTGGACCATCATTGCCTGTGGCAGATTGTATTCAGTGAAGACTCAAGAGATTGCAGATAGTGGAATCTTGAGTTAAAAAAAAACTGCTGGAGGAACTCAGTTGGTCAGTGGCTTGTTTTAAAGTATACCTGTTACATTAAATTTGCAAATATATAATATATCTTCAAATGTCACCAATCGCTCTGCAAGAAATATTATTCTATGAGCTCTCAGTATATACATTAGATTACAATGCAATAAATGTTGCTTGATCGTGTATCCCACAAGTGTTAAGTGGAAGGGATTACAACCCTTGGTGTGCAATACTGGGGTGGGCCTTTTACTATAGCCCTTACTGTGGAGTATTGGATGGCTGCACTGATCTTCAGCATATCCCTCAGTATGTAGCTCTGAACCATGGAATGCTCCAGTCCACAGTCTTCTGTGGCCTACTCTTCACTCTGGAAGACCAGTGAGTTTAGAGCCACCAAAGGCTTCTTCACCGCTCATAATCATTCAACAGACATGGATGTTTGTCTTAGTGTGTGTCCTCGGGAACACATAAAGCACAGAGTACCTACTCGGGATGAACCTTGACAAAGACTACTGCATCCTTTTCTGTGCGTGTATGAAGGTTCCGCTCAAGTAACCATCCAACAGGAGCACCAGCTCACTTTCCTGTCTTGGACGTTCTATGCAGAAAACAACCCGATTGACTTATGACTGAAGATGTTCTTTTGCTCAGTCTCTTATAACCATATAACCATATAACAATTACAGCACGGAAACAGGCCATCTCGACCCTTCTAGTCCGTGCCGAACACGTATTCTCCCCTAGTCCCATATACCTGCGCTCAGACCATAACCCTCCATTCCTTTCCCGTCCATATAACTATCCAATTAATTTTTAAATGATAAAAACGAACCTGCCTCCACCACCTTCACTGGAAGCTCATTCCACACAGCCACCACTCTCTGAGTAAAGAAGTTCCCCCTCATGTTACCACTAAACTTCTGTCCCTTAATTCTCAAGTCATGTCCCCTTGTTTGAATCTTCCCTACTCTCAGTGGGAAAAGCTTATCCACGTCAACTCTGTCTATCCCTCTCATCATTTTAAAGACCTCTATCAAGTCCCCCCCTTAACCTTCTGCGCTCCAAAGAATAAAGCCCTAACTTGTTCAACCTTTCTCTGTAACTTAGTTGCTGAAACCCGGGCAACATTCTAGTAAATCTCCTCTGTACTCGCTCTATTTTGTTGACATCCTTCCTATAATTAGGCGACCAAAATTGTACACCATACTCCAGAATTGGCCTCACCAATGCCTTGTACAATTTTAACAATACATCCCAACTTCTATACTCAATGCTCTGATTTATAAAGGCCAGCACACCAAAAGCTTTCTTTACCACCCTATCTACATGAGATTCCACTTTCAGGGAACTGTGCACAGTTATTCCCAGATCCCTCTGTTCACCTGCATTCTTCAATTCCCTATCATTTATCATGTACGTCCTATTTTGATTTGTCCTGCCAAGATGTAGCACCTCACACTTATCAGCATTAAACTCTATCTGCCATCTTTCAGCCCACTCTTCCAACTGGCATAAATCTCTCTGTAGACTTTGAAAATCTACTTCATTATCCACAACCCCACCTATCTTAGTATCATCTGCATACTTACTAATCCAATTTACCACACCATCATCCCGATCAATGATGTACATGACAAACAACAGTGGACCCAACACAGATCCCTGTGGCACCCCACTAGTCACTGGCCTCCAACCTGACAAACAACCATCCACCATTACTCTCTGGCATCTCCCATTCAGCCACTGTTGAATCCATCTTGCTACTCTACCATTAATACCCAACAATTGAACCTTCTTAACCAACCTTCCGTGAGGAACCTTGTCAAAGGCCTTACTGAAGTCCATATATACAACATCCACTGCTTTACCCTCATCAATTTCCCGAGTAACCTCTTCAAAAAATTCAAGAAGATTAGTCAAACATGACCTTCCAGGCACAAATCCATGTTGACTGTTCCTAATCAGTCCCTGTTTATCCAGATGCTTATATATATTATCTCTAAGTATCCTTTCCATTAATTTGCCCACCACTGACGTCAAACTAACAGGTCTATAATTGCTAGGTTTACTCTTAGACCCCTTTTTAAACAATGGACCAACATGCGCAGTACGCCAATCCTCCGGCACTATTCCCGTTTCTAATGACATTTGAAATATTTCTGTCATAGCCCCTGCTATTTCTACACTAACTTCCCTCAATGTCCTAGGGAATATCCTGTCCGGACCTGGAGACTTATCCACTTTTATATTTCTCAAAAGTGTCAGTACTTCCTCTTCTTTGAATCTCATAGTTTCCATAGCTGCTCTACTTGTTTCCCTTACCTCACATAATTCAATATCCTTCTCCTTGGTGAATACCGAAGAAAATAAATTGTTCAATATCTCCCCCATCTCTTTTGGCTCTGCAGATAGCTGTCCACTCTGACTCTCTAATGGACCAATTTTATCCCTCGTTATCCTTTTGCTATTAATATAGCTGTAGAAACCCTTTGGATTTACTTTCACCTTACTTGCCAAAGCAACCTCATATCTTCTTTTAGCTTTTCTAATTTCTTTCTTAAGATTCTTTTTACATTCTTTATACTCCTCAAGCACCTCATTTACTCCATGTTGCCTATAATTATTGTGGATCTCTCTCTTTTTCCGAACCAAGTGTCCAATTTCCCTTGAAAACCATGGCTCTTTCCAATTTTTACTATTTCCTTTCAACCGAACAGGGACATAAAGATTATGTACTCTTAAAATGTCACCTTTAAATGTCCTCCATTTCTCTTCCACATCTTTCCCATAAAACAAACTGTCCCAATTTACTCCTTTTACATCCTTTCGCATCTCCTCAAAGTTAGCCTTTCTCCAATCAAAAATCTCAACCCTAGGTCCAGTTCTGACCCTCTCCATAATTATATTGAAACTAATGGTATTGTGATCACTGGTCCCGAACTGTTCCCCAACGCATACCTCTGCCACCTGACCCGTCTCATTTCCTAACAGGAGGTCCAGCACCGCCCCTTCTCTAGTAGGTACTTCTATGTATTGCTGCAAAAAACTATCCTGCACACATTTTACAAATTCCAACCCATCCAGCCCATTTACAGAATGTGTTTCCCAGTCTATGTGTGGAAAATTGAAATCTCCCACAATCACTACCTTGTGCTTACTACTAATATCTGCAATCTCCTTACATATTTGCTCTTCCAATTCTCGCTCCCCATTTGGCGGTCTATAATACACCCCTATAAGTGTTGCTACCCCTTTCCCATTTCTCAGTTCCACCCAAATAGCCTCCCTAGACGAGCCCTCTAATCTATCCTGCCAAAGCACTGCTGTAATATCTTCCCTGATAAGCAATGCAACACCTCCACCTCTTGCCCCTCCAATTCTATCACACCTGAAGCAACGAAATCCTGGAATATTTAGTTTCCAATCACAGCCCTCCTGCAACCATGTTTCACTGATCGCCACAACATCATACTTCCAGGTGTCAATCCAGGCTCTAAGTTCATCCACCTTTCTTACAATGCTCCTAGCATTAAAATATACACATTTAAGAAACCCACCCTCCCTTATTCTCTGTTTATTGTCTTTTTCATCTCATTCCCCTACATTTTGGGTCAGAGTGCTACCATTCTCTGCCTCCTGCCTCACACACTGACTGCTAGCTTTCCCAATTTGAGTCCCTCCCCCCAACCATACTAGTTTAAAGTCTCCCCAGTAGCCTTTGCAAATCTCCCCGCCAGGATATTGGTCCCCCTCGAGTTCAAGTGCAACCCGTCCTTTCTGTACAGGTCGCACCTTCCCCAAAAGAGGTCCCTCTTCTCTTCTTGAATAGTTGGATAGCTCACCATGATCCAACTGAATGTAATGTTCCATGGTATCCTGTACAGACCCATCTTTCAGTATACTGAGGACACCAGCATATGGTGATGCTTGATGCTCATCTACTAAAGTTCAATGCAACCACACACAGTGATAGCCATTGGATTCAAGGTCATGCTGGGAGCAGTTTTTGCCAATTTCTTTGGAGATTGATGCTTTGTAAGTAAGCAACATCCAACTAGAATCTCCAGCGAAGATGGCTCGGGTGACTGATGCAGGGCAAGCATGGGATGTGGGCTTCACCACACACTCCAACAGTGATGGCACTTTGTGTCCAATGGAAGTCCTTTCCTGTGATTGAGAGGAGTGGTGCTCTCCCAGTCTGCTCTACCTTTCCTTGGCACATGCTTGTCAGAACCATGTTTCCATCAGCTCAGTTCATCTGGACTAACAGTGAAGGGGGATTTAGCATCAGTTGGACCAGTGAACTTGACTTTGAATGATAAGGAGTTGGCAACAGTTCTACATCTCTCCCTACTTTCTGTTCCTATTGATAAGATATAAAATGCAGTGCTGACTCACTGTCATTTATTTAATGTAATGTGTGAAGAAAGATTGGCCCATCCCAATGAGTGAGCATTGATTTACAAAGTTTGACTTATCTTAAGTTAAACAGTTTTGAGCTTGTTCAGGAAGCTCCTGGGATTGAGGTGATGTTTGGCGTTATCTCCCTCCCGTAATTTGGGAAAAAGTCAACTGAGGTTCTCATTGACCACCTCAGCTGGCTGTTCATTTGTGGCGCATTTAAATGAGTAGTTTGGCTATTGCTCTGATGTCTGGCTGTTATCCTGCCAGTAAAGAGAAATGTGTGCTAAAGTAGGGCCTTTCACAACTTTATGCCTCCTCAAAATGTTTTACAACCAACAAAGGACTTTTTGAAGTTGATTAATTGTTGTGGGAAACTTGGCAGCTAATTATGGCTGCAGAGCAAGCTTCCACAAACAGTGATGAGACAACAACCAGATAATCTGTTCTTATGAATTTAGTCGGTGCATAAGTATTGGCTCAAATACTGAGGAATACTGAGGATATTAATGATTTGGACGAGGGAATTGAATGCAACATATCCAAGTTTGCGGATGACACGAAGCTGGGGGGCAGTGTTAGCTGTGAGGAGGATGCTAGGAGGCTGCAAGGTGACTTGGATAGGCTGGGTGAGTGGGCAAATGCATGGCAGATGCAGTATAATGTGGATAAATGTGAGATTATCCACTTTGGTGGCAAAAACAGGAAAGTAGACTATTATCTTAATGGTGGCCGATTAGGAAAAGGAGATGCAACGAGACCTGGGTGTCATGGTACACCAGTCATTAAAAGTAGGCATGCAGGTGCAGCAGGCAGTGAAGAAAGCGAATGGTATGTTAGCATTCATAGCAAAAGGATTTGAGTATAGGAGCAGGGAGGTTCTACTGCAGTTGTACAGGGTCTTGGTGAGACCACACCTGGAGTATTGCGTACAGTTTTCGGCTCCTAATCTGAGGAAAGACATTCTTGCCATAGAGGGAGTACAGAGAAGGTTCACCAGACTGATTCCTGGGATGTCTGGACTTTCATATGAAGAAAGACTGGATAGACTCGGCTTGTACTCGCTAGAATTTAGAAGATTGAGGGGGGATCTTATAGAAACTTACAAAATTCTTAAGGGGTTGGACAGGATGCAGGAAGATTGTTCCCGATGTTGGGGAAGTCCAGAACAAGGGGTCACAGTTTAAGGATAATGGCGAAATCTTTTAGGACCGAGATGAGGAAAACATTTTTCACACAGAGAGTGGTGAATCTCTGGAATTCTCTGCCACAGAAGGTAGTTGAGGCCAGTTCATTGGCTATATTTAAGAGGGAGTTAGATATGGCCCTTGTGGCTACTGAGTTGGATGATCAGCCATGATCATATTGAATGGCGGTGCAGGCTCGAAGGGCCGAATGGCCTACTCCTGCACCTATTTTCTATGTTTCTATGTAAGCTCCTCGGCCCTTCATCAGAATAGTGGCTGTGAAATAATTTATATTCATCTGAGACGGGAGAAGCCGAAATAAACTGTTTCTTGGACAATGCAGCATTTTTACAGAGTAGCACAAACACTAATAGCCCAGACTTTGGGCTTGAATGTCTAAATTGGCTTGTACCCGCAATGTATACAAGTTGGCAGCACTGGAAATCATGCAGATGCAGGCATTGATTTAGAAAAAGACAATAAGACATTCAATGAACAGGAGAAACATAGCAAATAAACGTCATCACTTTGAACTTGTGCAGCATGCTATCAGAGATGGTGGGCGGGGAGATTAGTCCATGTAAAAGGAAAATTCAAGTGTCATAGATACGTGCAAAAAATTGACAAAAATTCACAGGAAGGGTGAAGAGATTGAACTCTGGAACAGCTCCCTCATCTCCTGGTGCCAGGAGTTATTGTGAAATGGGTATAATGAGATAGAGGCGAAAAAGATGGTGTTGAAATGGAATGTGTACAGCAACGATCTTCAGGATGGGACTGCGGCTAGTGCTGAATGGCCTGCTCCTGTTTGAATGCCATTTTAATCAACTTTTACCTTTAAGCCTCCATAACTGACCAGGGATAGTAATCATCTTAAAACCTGCTTGTGTTCAGATTTGTGTGCTGAAGCCAATTTAATGGGGTTCAGGTGACACAACAATTGCTGAAAACACCCAGCAGGTCAGGCAGCATCTATGGAGCCAAAAAACAGAATTTAGGTCATCAACTGGTAGCATTAACTCTGTTTCTCTTTCCTTGGATGCTATGAGATCTTTTGAATCTTTCTAATAGTTTCTGTCATATTTTAGATTTCCAACATGTGCAATATGTTGCATTAGGAGTCCAATTATTTGCTGCAAATTTGAATTTCAGTAGAATGACACTGTTAATAATGGTGAATGTCAATGATAACAAACAGAAGACGGGTTTTTATTGTGCTTTCCCTTTCCCTTTTTCAAAACATCTAAACAGCTAACAGAATCAAGGGAAGGTACACAAAATTGCTGGGGAAACTCAGCGGGTGCAGCAGCATCTATGGAGCGAAGGAAATAGGCGACGTTTTGGGCCGAAACCCTTCTTCAGAACAGAATCAAGGGATATGGGGAGCAAGCAAGAATGGGGTACTGATTTTGGATGATTGTGGAGTGCTCACAACAATCTCTCTCTGAACACTAAAAAGACAAAGGAGATCATCACTGATTTCAGGCGACATAGAGCGGAGCTCAGGCCACTGGAGATGGGGGGCGAGGAGGTGGAGAGGGTGCCTAGTTTTAAATTTCTGGGGATCAACATCAGTGAGGATCTTAAATGGTCTATGAACTCTGCTATAGTTGTAAAAAAGGCGCGAGACTTTACTTCCTCAGAACACTGAGGAAGGCCCATCTGTCTGCTAAACTGCTGGAGTCTTTCTACCGCTGTTCGGTAGAAAGCATACTGACTTATTGCATAACTGCCTGGTTTGGGAACTGTTCAGCAGCTGACAGAGCAGCTCTCCAGAGGGTGATAAAAACTGCCCAGGGTATCATTGGACTCCCCATGCCCCCTCTGGAGGACATTTACCACTCCAGATGCCGCAGCAGGACCTGTAATATCGTGAAAGACATTACACATCCTTGTCACCACCTTTTCACACTGCTGCCCTCAGGAAAAAGGTACAGGTCGCTAAAGTCACGCACTGCCAGACTCAAGAACAGCTTTTACCCATCAGCAATCTTGGAACTGAACTCTGTCTCGGGAGCGGGTTATGGGGAAGGAGGGGGGGTGGGAGACAGTGTTAATTTATGTAAATGTGAATCCATGGGTGGGTTTGGGGAGGGAGGGAGTGTAAAACGTATGAGTATGTGAATGTTTGAAGTTCTTTTAAATGGAGAGACACAGTAATCTCGTTGTATGTGACACATGCAATGACAATAAAGCATTCTGATTCTGATTCTGATCACCCATGATCATATTGAATGGCGGTGCTGGCTCGAAGGGCCGAATGGCCTACTCCTGCACTTATTTTCTATGTTTCTATCTCAAATGGTTTGCACTCACTGAATCACTTAAGTTGTAGTCACTGTTGCAGTATGGAAATGTGATGATTCCATTCATGTGAGGACTGCCAGCCTAATAAATAACAATCTTCAGCTTAAATAAAAAGCTTAAATTGTAGGAAGAATATGTGCAGGTAGATTTATTTTAATTTGTGAACTGAACTTTCTTGTTGTTTTAATGATTAACTGCCAATGTCCCATGCAGTATATTGTGGTACTAGCATGGTAAAAAACAGAAAAATGCAGTTTGTCTTGCTATTATATAGTACAATATAATCTCCTCAGGCTGGTCCAAATGATGCATCAGTGAAATACTTATTTCATGTATTCACTGTTGAGATCACCAAGTTGCATATAGCAAAGCTGCACATTCGACAGTGTCCCAGTAATTTGTTTGAGGATTTATTTGTTCATGTATATTGGTGAGGACACATCTCCGCAACAGAACAAGATGGAACTCCTCTTGCATTAACATGGACATATTTTTCTAATCATTTTGCACACTGATATCTTGTTTCTTGCAATCTTTCACTTCTATTGTCTTGCAGAAATTCTGTATAATTGATGTTTAATATATGTTTTTGTTTGCCCGTGTCTATATGGTGCTGTTGCAAGCAATATTTTCATTGTACCTGTACTTCACTGTGCATATGCTTATATATGAAAATAAACTCAACTTGACTTGAGAATCTTACTTCTCTTCAAAGTATTGGCCATGACATCTGGGAGGGAATGTGAAACTTGGATTGATTGTTTTTGAAAACTGTCATTTCCACCACTCACTCAGAACGGGCATTTTCATGTAGTGATCAGATCTAGCTCTAAACCAGTTAGTTACCTTGTCTCTTACCTTCCAGCAGTGATTACAGTACAATGACTTTGAAGCACAAAGTATTTTTAATGAAGGCATGGTATAAATTTTACTTTATTGGTTCATTTCCACTCTAACAGTATTCTGTACTACTCATAATAATACAGAGATTCTGCATAGTAAAGACAGTGAGCATAATGCCACCTTATAAACGCTCATAAGGTATTGATCAATTCTTATCAAAATCATTATTCAATTGTTGTGCAGAAAGCTTTCTTTCAGCAGATGCTGGGGGATTTATGAGTCCATGATTGCTCTTAATTGAGAAATTCCGTTTTTTTCTACACGTCCCAAGAGAAGATTGACTGTGCAAAACACAAAATGCTGCAAGGAACTCAGCGAGTCAGGCATCCTCTGGGGAGGGAATGAATAGGCGACACTTTGGGTCGGAACCCTTCATCACACTGCGACAAGAGTTTTACTGAATCATTTCATCATATTTACAGGAATATTTACTGGAACTCCACCAAAATTCCTAGCTTTTGCATTTCTCCCTTTGCAGCCTCGCAGTATCAAACTGTTTAAGCCATTATCAGGCCCATGACAACTAGCATAATAGGGTTTAATTATGATAAATGTGGGATCTACATTTCAAATTCAAATAGCAATGCAAGAAAGACATTCATTGTTGTAGCACCTCTCATGACCTCAGGATATTCCAATGTCATTTGCAATAAAATAAAAATACAGCCAAATGCCAAAGCTGGGGAAGTGCTGTGTTGTCAGAGGTACTATCTTTCATTTGAGATATTCAGTCGAGGCCCTGTCTGCTCTACTCAGGTGATTAGCAAAATCTCCGGCACTATGAAAGGACAGGGGAGAATCTCCCCAATGATCAGGTCAACATTTATCCCTCGGGCAGCATGGCTGGAGCATATCATCTGACCATTCATTTTGTTTGCAGTGTGTGGGATCTTGCTGCGTTCCCTGCATTACCACAGTGACAACATTTCAAAAGTAATCCATCAGCTGTGAGGCACTTTGAGACGTCCTGAGGATATGATAAGCTGCTTTATATAAGCAAGTTCTGTCTCACTGCCGAATTGTGGATCAAAACAGCAAGCTTGGAATGCCTGGGTTCGGGGGAAAAAGCAGACAGAAGTGAAGGTTTGAGATTTTAAAATGAAAACTTAAATGCAGTTCATGCATTGAATGTACCTGCCTTTTCCTATAATCGAAGCTCGTAAGAATGGCTCAACTCACATGACTGGTGGGCTGTTTTTACACTGGGACTCTGTTACCTCTTAGATCCATTATCCTAAGTCATGGCAGATTTCTCCAGATTTTTATGCTTATTTCCCTCTACATATAGTTGTAGCCATTTACAATTTACAGTTTCTCTACTCTTTTTGTTTCCTTGCAGCATGTCCATCCCTTTTTCCAAGTGCTACCCTCCCCTTTGTTCAATCATTCCTGTGCTCCAATCAATTCACGTTTGCTCTTTCCCAGTCATTCTTTTCAACAGTTCCATAGTATCTTTTAAAAACTCCTGAATCTTTCAACATCTGTTAGTTATGATGAGACTGAACCAACCGATGCAGCAACGTTGTTTCTCTGTTCACTCTGTGTCCACAGCAATTTCTGTTTTTATTTCAGATTTCCAGTTTCCGAGGTTTTTATTTATTATTCCTGCTTTGTACTTACTGCATAATCTCATAGCTGTTGGTTGAAGTTGATGGTTCCTTGCTGTGCTCTGAAGATGCTACGTCTTGCCGAGTGCATCCTTCATGCAGAAAATAAACTTGCAAAGACTGCAAAGAAGAAATGAAGAGGGTCTCTTACGATGGTGGGAGGAAGCTCACTTACAACAAAAACACTGACTCCTCGCCATTGAGTTGCATGTCTTGATTGTGTTGTTTATTTTACGCAGTTGACAAAGGTGCCCTCTTGTGTACATTCTCTGGTACAGCTAATCCCATTCTGATCCAATCTGGCTGCATAGCGTTGTTGTGAAATGTCAAGCCTTCTGATGTTTGAATGTAAAATGCTCGTGTTAGACACATGAAAACAGATGGTCCATTAATGTAATGCGATTAAATCAGAGTGTTGCAGTCTGTAGTTTCATTGTAAAACTATTACATTTGCCAATCATTTTTGTCCATATTGAAGTATGGTAGAGAAGATTTAATAACGTCGGCATTTATATTGGGCATTAAGAATCAGAGTGATTTTGCCCATCCTTGTTTGATTTTCAATTCTTCAGACATGGGCTCTAATTTTGCTTGTGTTTTCATTTTGTTCCAGTTGCATCTGGTCATAAACGGCCAAAAGATGCTCAGGGAGGAAGTTCAACGAAGAAGCAAAAACGCAGCCACAAACGATCAGGGATCAACAATAAAAAGAAAAGTCAAACTGGTGAGGATATCTAATTGTTACTACTTTTATAAAAACATTGTGTGTGTTTTCTTCTGACTATGAGCATGCTCACTCAAGAAGAAAATACAGAAAAACAATGGAAGTATTCAATGAAACAATGCTGGAAATGTCCAGCAGTTCAGACATCATCTGAGGGAGAGAAATTGAGTTAATGTTTCAAGTTGACAATTTTCAATTCATTTCTTGGATCAGTTAAGGGCCTGTCCCTCTTTCCCGAGTTACTCAGGAATTCTCCCGAGTTTTCCCCTTGATTCAAACTCGGAGAATGTCCGTAGCGAGGCCGTAGGAGTCCGTAGATATATCGTAGCGGCTCGTTATGCCAGCCGTAGGTACTCGGGGCATCAGGTAAGTCGGGACGTTTTTTCCAGCCCGATAAAAAACTCGGGAAAGTGGGACAGGCCCTTTACGCTGCTACTTTCTCCATCACACTCTATTTCATTTCAGATTTCATTTCAGATTAGATACACAGTTTCTTGCCCAGAGTAGGTGAATTGTGGACCAGAGGACATAGGTTTATGGTGAAGGGGAAAAGACTTAATAGGAATCTGAGGGGTAACTTTTTCACACAAAGGATGGTGGGTGTATGGAACAAGCTGCCAGAGGGGGTAGTTGAGGCTGGGTCTATCCCAACGTTTAAGAAACAGTACATCCAAATAGTATTCATCCAATACAATGGGTTTTTTGTTTTGTTTTACACAATAATCTTCTATGTGGGATTTTATCACCTTCCTGAAAATCTAAGTACAGCATGTCCATTGATTTTCCTTTATCTTATTCCTCCAGTTACATCCTCAAAAAAAACATCTGTAGATTTGTCAAACACAATTCCCTTTCAGAATGCAGTATGTGTCAGCCTTGCCAGAAAGTTACACATTTTGTGAATGAATAATCAGAACCATTTATTTGGTGGCTTACTGCCAGTTTTGTCTGCGCTCAGAACATATTCCTTCACTCTATCCATAGTATAGGATGGACAACAATAAGAGGAGAGACTTGCTGGAATTATTTATTCTTCCTATAATTTATTTCGGTAAACATGATTTCTGACTTTGTCTATATTATTGCTACTTGTTTTGTTTTAGTTTGATTGGAGGAGGTTTAAACCATCTTAGGATGTAATGTGAATAGTTTTATTTACTTTTCTACCACATTTAATAGACCACACAATTTCCTAACTGCTCCCATACCAGTTCTTTAAAAAAATCAGATCAATTGATACCAATCTCCTGGCCTGACCCTGGGAGCTTGCTGTTTCCCCACACTCTCTTTAATGTTTTTTACCATCAATTTAATAGTGGAACAAGATCTTGGATTGCAGCAAAGTCCAGGCTAATTCAACAAACCTTAAATCATATAAGCGCACAGAGGTATATTGAGCATATGCCAGCACATTGTATAGCAATTCAATCGCCCTCCTGCTTCTTTTCGATGGAGGTCCAAATTGTATTCCATCAATGGTCTATCCAATTTACTTTTGAATGCCTCTGTTAACCCTTGCAGGTGTAAATCCTATATGTGCAGAAGAAAATGCTTTTTCTTTGCATACCTTCTGTATCCCTTGCCTATCACTTTAAATCTGAAACATATTCCCTTGAATAAGAGTAGCTACTTTCTATTTACCTATCTAAATCCCACGTGATATGTACAACATCTCTCAACGTTTCACTCCAAGAGGCATAACCTCATCTAACCTTGTGGCTGAAATCTTTCACCCCTAAAACCATTCTGGTAAATCTCTACTGTACTCTTGAGTACATTCACGTTTTTCCTGTGGTATCCACGAAGCTGCCTCTGGTTTCCGGCCTCTTGGTGGGCCGAAGATTTCAGATTCAGATTCAGATTCAAACTTTATTGTCATTGTGCAGTGTACAGTACAGAGACAACGGAATGCAGTTAGCATCTCCCTAGAAGAGCGACATAGAATATGAGCAATAAATAAATATATTTATGTGCATACAGTCTTAGTAGTGCAATTATTTTTTTCCTGGTGGAAGGAGTGTCGGGGAGGGGGGGGGGGGGGGGTGATTGGCAATCACCGAGGTACAGTGTTGAGCAATGTAACAGCCGCAGGGAAGAAGCTGTACCTGGACCTGCTGGTCCGGTAAGTACTGAGACCCTACCTGCCCTCACAGGTTTTTGCAAAGAATCCTAAGTCACTAATTCAGCAAGAGCCTTGTTACCTGGCAAGTATTTATCCTTCTATCAACATCGGTTTATGGAAAGATCATCCAGTGATTTATCTTGTCACTTTATTGGAGTTTATTATGCCCTACACTGCAAGGGCCAGGAAGCGAGTGGGTAAGATCATCTCTGACCCCTCTCACCCTGGCCACAAACTCTTTGAATCACTTCCCTCTGGAAGGCGGCTCTGGACTGTCAAAGCTGCCACAGCCAGACATAAAAACAGCTTTTTTTCCACGAGTAGTTGCTCTACTCAATAAACAAAAATCTGTAGACTCCTTTCGTTCTGGTATTTTATTTAATTCACATGTTTAATCAATAATGTTTTATTATTAATGTTTAATATTTCATGTATCTTCTTCCATATACATCAATGATTTGGATGAAGGGATTCAAAGTAACATTAGCACATTTGCAGATGACACAAAGCTGGGTGGCAGTGTGAACTGTGAGGAGGATGCTTTGAGAATGCAGGGTGACTTGGACAAGTTGGGGGAGTGGGCAGATGCATGGCAGATGAAGTTTAATGTGGATAAATGTGAGGTTATCCACTTTGGTATCAAAATCAGGAAGGCAGATTACTATCTAAATGGCATCAAGTTGGGAAAAGGGGAAGTACAACGGGATCTGGGGGTCCTTGTTCATCAGTCTACAAAAGTAAACGTGCAGGTACAGCAGGCAGTGAAGACAGCGAATGGCATGTTGGCCTTTATAACAAGAGAAGTCGAGTATAGGAGCAAAGAGGTCCTTCTGCAGTTGTACAGGGCACTAGTGAGACCACACCTGGAGTATTGTGTGCAGTTTTGGTCTAATTAGAGGAAGGACATTCTTGCTATTGAGGGAGTGCAGCGGGACTGTCATATGCTGAGAGAATGGAGCGGCTGGGCTTGTACGCTCTGGAGTTTAGAAGGATGAGAGGGCATCTTATTGAAACATATAAGATTGTTAAGGGTTTGGACATGCTCGAGGCAGGAATTATGTTCCCGATGTTGGGGGAGTCCAGAACCAGATGCCACAGTTTAAGAATAAGGGGTAAGCCATTTAGAACAAAGACGAGGAAACAATTTTTCTCACAGAGAGTTGTGAATCTGTGGAATTCTTTGCCTCAGAGGGCGGTGGAGGCCGGTTCTCTGGATACTTTCAAGAAAGAGCTAGATAGGGCTCTTAAAGATAGTGGAGTCAGGGGATATGGGGAGAAGGCAGGAACGGGGTACTGATTGGGGATGATCAGCCATGATCACATTGAATGGCGGTGCTGGCTCAAAGGGCCGAATGGCACCTATTGTCTATTGTATCGTTCCTAACTGTCATTAGGTCATGTTGTCACTTGTGGGCAGAGCACCAAGGCAAATTCCTTGTATGTGAATACTTGGCCAATGAACATTCATTCATTCATTCAAATTTATGGGCTACATTTCCTGTTATGCAAAATGTATTGTGCTTCACAAATAGCACTTTGGGTACCCTGAGACCACAAAAGGTAGTATGTAAATGCATTTTTCTCTTTCCCTGTACAGCAAACAGTAGTGATAGTGAGGAGATGTCTGCGGGTGAAAATACTGCCAAATCTGTACAAGTGAAGAACAATTCCTCCGTCGTACCAGCGGCAATCAATTCTCTGCCAGGAAGTACATCTGCCACCAAAGTACTGACCCTTGGAAAATCTCCTCTGAATGGGGAGAAGAATGCCACCCAGGAACAGGGCAGCAGGTCTTCCAGAACATACAAATGGAGTATTCAGATGGGTGAGTCTGTCTCTGACAGTAAAGTAATTCAAGTAGATTCTTCTTGCATAGTAAAGTGGAAAGACCAAGTTTGGGGTATTATTTAAACTTTTAACCCTTCTTTCCTACCCTCCTTTCTCAGTCTGATCTTTAATATTCCACTATTACAGCAGTGAACCCAGGTAATTCCCGTCTTTTGAATAGACTGCAAATCAGCTGTGATGGCTAATGGAAAGTAAACCATTAGACAACTGACTCCTCCTTGTGGCACCGATGTGTACAACAACTTTGTAATCATATCCATATCGATCTGCAGAGTATGAAATATCCTTAAGTTATTTCTCATCAGAAATATATTCAACGGGGTTCAGGGCCCAGAGAATTTTACTCACAATAACAAAGTTACTTTTCCATAGAATTTTCAACACATAGGCCTTTTTAATAGCTGCAAATTTATCTTTATTTATACTCCAAACTAAAATTACTAAAGGCTGTATTGTTTAATCATTGCACAAATGTCAATAGAGAGATTATTGTTAATAAGGGAGTTCGGTATTCCGAGAAATGCAAGGAATCGTGGGATTTGTCAAAGGTCACTCACTATTAAAAAAAAAAGCGAATGAAGCGCTGACTCTATAAACTGTGTATAAATTCTTATCATTATTTATGCTTTATGTGTAAAAATATATTTAATCTGAGGAACGGGGGTGCCAGGTAGCGGGAGAGCGGGGTGCAACAGCGAGAGAGATGGGGCCGATGCAAGTGGGAGACGGGGAGAGACTGGACCGACGGAGAGACAGTCTCAGCAGCTACGAGCACACAGATCCGCGGCTCATCCGCAGCCATAATCGAACCCAGGTTCCCGGCGCCACACGTGCGGCCGAACCGCTACCGCTCCGGGTCGCCCCTGGACTGCCGGTCAACCCGGCGGGACAGTCCAGGGCTGTCGGGTAACCCGGCGGGACGGGCAGAGCCGAGCTGGAGCCACGCCTCCCCCACCAAGTCCGGGACCGCCAGGGCCATCCCCAGACAGGAACGGGACACCCGGGAGGGGACGGGGATAGCCCAGCAGCAACTCAACAGCGCCGGCAGCGCTGGAGACCCGGGCCAGACCCCGACCACGGACGAAACGCAAGCCTGCACACAACGCAGCACCACAGTTGCTGAGAATGTTTATAGCGAGTGACCTATGACCTGGGCATGCGCAGTCGGAATACTGAACTCGCCTATTGCAGGGCCCATCCTCGGTGAAACTGACAAACATTTCATGAGAGATTATGCTGCCTGATTACTGCGGAGGATGTTCCATCGAATAACTTTTTATCGAGACAGCAGTTTTTCTGCTTGTTAATTTCCAAAGTAACTTTTAAGTGGTTCTCTAGTTCCCAATAGAAATCGTGTTACAACCAATTTAGTGCACAATCGACTGGATAGCATGCAAACAAAAGCTTTTCACTGTGTCTCGGTACTCTAATAATAACAATAATAAACCAAACCAAACCACAATACAAATGGAGATTCCTAAATCATTAATGGTGTTATATCCGATTTGCATTATGAAAATATGCATTATAGTAGAACTACCTTTACTTAATTTTGCAACATGAACTTATTCCCTTCTTTTAGCTCCATCATGAAGTAGTCTCTGTTTTAGAAATCCAGGCAGATATACCTTTGTAATGTACTATGTCACTATGGATATAATTCTTGCTGGCGTGCATCTACTCAAGGCAACCTCACTGGACAATTTGTTGCTAATCTCTGCAACTAAGCTTACTTGTGAAAACTGTTACTATTGATGAGTATCGTACCTTTATCGCTATGAGCTGGTGTACACTATCTGTCTCGTAAACTGCGCTTACACACCTGCACTTGGTAATCTTCGCTCTTTAAACCCCACCTTTTCAGGTAAGCATTAGGTAATGTGTTAAGATTGCTAATGTGACTCGGTGCCAAATGTGATTGGCTAATGTTCCAGTAACATTTGTTACATTATAGCTGCCATATCAATGAAAATTGCTGTTGATGTGTTCAAGATCGCTAATGTTTCAAATAAGTGATTACCACATACATGTGTAATGTAAACCTTTCCATGGGACAAGAAAATCACTATATCCCAATTGCATTCTCTAACGCTTGTCCTTGAACCTTCTAGGTATGGCACCTCAGACAAAAATCTGTGTCAGGAAAAAAAATCCAATCTTTCACTCCAATGCTTCTGCCAGTAATTTAAAGTCTGCCACCTGGTTACTAGTACCTGTCTTCTAGGAATTATATTCTGCCTATTCACTCCAATATAGGCCCTTAGCAATTTTATATATCTCAATAAAATCTTTCATCGAACTCCTTTATTTTCCAAAGGAATAAAACACTTGTCCACCCAGTTTGCCTCTCCACTACCTTCAGGTTGTTTCCAGCACAGACAATGGACAATGAAAGAAAAACTTCCCATAGGAAGGCATTTTCATTTATAACATGGGAGTCAATGGGGGGAAAAAGGGAAATTGCGATTGGGAAATCACATTGTGCTTATATACAGTTCCTTTAACAACCTCAAGATGTTCCAAAATAAATAACAGCCAATTAGTTGCTCTCTAGGACTGCAACCCCTCCTAACATGGGGATACACTGCACCTTCCCAGGCTGCATTTTATTTGCCACTGTTACCACACCAATGCATGTTATTTATTATTTTAACGCCTCTGTCTTCAGCTGATGTTGAGAATATGAATGGTGTGGAACGCATCACATTTCTTCAAGAGAAGCTACAAGAGATCAGGCGACATTACCTCTCCCTAAAATCAGAGGTGGCCTCTATTGACAGAAGAAGAAAGCGCATGAAAAAGAAGGACCGTGATAGTAAGTTGAGAAGTACCCTACACTCTCACAATTTGTATGGTCCTGTAGGGTAAAGCAGATTAGGGTATTGAATCTGCTGTACAAATGGAGATGTGTTTGCAAGTAGAGTCATGACAATGAAAGGAGGGTATGTTGCAGGTAGTCCCTGTATAACTATCTGATCTTATTGTCCAAGCAGACACTGAGCAAAGAAGCAGGGAATGGAGATTTAAAAAGCCCTTTGGATATCCATCAGCGGAGAACCGAGTCTCTGTGTTCTACAATGAGGCACATTGTAATAGGCTGGCACCATAATTTGGGAGAGGGGGAAATCAAGAGTTGCGAATGTATAGACCCTTTAACAACCTCAATATGTCCCAAAATAAAGAAGTCAAAATGTAGTGTATAGAAAACGTGGCAACCAATTTATGAACAGCTAGATGCCATAAAATGTGGATACAAGGAACTGCAGATGCTGGTTTACAAAAAAAGACACAAAGTGCTGGAGTAACACTGGGTCAGGATATCCATGTCCTCCAGAGATGCTGCCTGATCTGCTGCGTTACTCCAACACGGTGTATTTTTTTGCTGCAGTTTGGATGAGGGGGGACCTCATTGAAATGTACCGAATAGATAAAGACGGATAGAGTGGATGTGGAGAGGATGTTTCCACTAGTGGGATAGTCTAAGACAGAAGGTCATAGCCTCAGAATTAAAGGATGTTCCTTTAAGATGGAGATGAGGAAGAATTTCTTTAGTCAGAGGGTGGTGAATCTGTGGAATTCTTTGCCACAGAAGGTTGTGAAGGCCATCAATGGATATTTTTAAGGCAGAGATAGATAGATTCTTGATTAGTACGGGGAGCAGAGGTTATGGGGAGAAGGCAGGAGAATGGGGTTAGGAGGCAGAGATAGCTCAGCTATGATTGAATGGTGGAGTAGACTTGCTGGGCCGAATGGCCTAATTCTGCTCCTATCACTTATGACCTCATGACCTCCATTATTTATTTAACTGTCTATCTCCTTTCTGGACTGGAT
The DNA here is from genome assembly GCF_010909765.2 of Amblyraja radiata. Lineage (NCBI taxonomy): Eukaryota > Metazoa > Chordata > Chondrichthyes > Rajiformes > Rajidae > Amblyraja > Amblyraja radiata. Next base: position 93,117,540 of record NC_045960.1, read on the forward strand.
CTGAGAGTACTGCAGTGCTTTGATCATATTAGCTGAAGGATTACTTGCCTCCTATTCCAAGCTGTTTCATGTGCACTTAGTCCAATGTTGCTATTGCATTTGGTTGACTGCTCATTTTCCAGTGGATCAAGTGCTGCTGCAGGCATGCCCTCTGCACTCTGATTGTGCCCTTGGCCTGACATAATGGTAGATTGAGAGGTATGTCAGCCATGAAGTGGCCTGGAAGGGTACACTCTGTGCCCTTGTTGACGGTGGTGTTCCCTTCGAGTGTTGTTCAACGTGAAAGAGCACAGATTCCTTGGTTGAGGGAATATGGTAGGTGGTAATCAGGAGGAGGGCTCCGTGACCATATTTGATCTAATACTACGAGACTTTGTGGAATCTGAAGTGAATGTTGATTACTTCCGAAGCTGCACTCTCTTGCCTGTACAGCCATTCTGATGGATCTGTGCTGCTGATTAAGCCAAACTTTTTTAGGAATCGCTGAAGGGGTTGAGTGCCACATTGTCTGCAAGCTATGGCTCTATGATGATGGCTGTTGCTCGACTTGTCTGGGGCACAGCACTCCCAGTATACAAACCCAGAGGAGTGAGGTGGATTTTGCAAAGTTCAGTGGGTAGGGAGTGACTTTGCTATGTCTGAATTCAATGCCAAGGTAAATGCCAGGTGATTTGCCTAGATCTGTCCCTCGTTTGTTAAGCCTTTTCAGAGCAATTATGTTATTGCAATATTCCTTGTATGTTTTATTGATGTTGGTTTTCGGATACTGGGTCGAACTTCATTGCTTTTTCTCATATTGTACCATGGGATCTGATACATCTCATGGAGTCAGAGGGATACAGCACTAAAGCAGGCCCTTAGACCACCAAGTCTGCACCCTACCACTCATCCTGATAGCCATATATTTTTTTGTTATTATCCCCACATTCCCATCAACTCCCTCAGATTCTACTACTTAGCCACAGATCAGGGGTAATTTACAATGCCCAATTGAGATACCAACCTGCATGTCTTTGGGGGGGGGAACTGAAACACCCGGAAGAAACCCACACAGTCATAGGGAGACCATGCATCTCCCCGCCCACAGACACTACCGGGACAAGTCAGGACCATAGGGCATCAACTCTACCAGCTACTCCATTTACCTGCAGGTAGATACAAATGCCAGCACAAGGCAGAGACTGCTCTCCACTGTCCTGGGTAATGTTTGTTTCTCAATTATCACCAAGGCAGACTATCTGGCTTATCATCTCGGTGTTTATGCAATAATTCTGGGCACACTTTGATCATTATTTTTCCTGTGTAACAAACCAATAATAGCTTCTTCAAAAAAACGTCCTTGTCTGTAAAGTCCTTTGACATGTCGGGGGTTTTTAACTGCTCATATATATAAATGCAGTAATTTTATTTCAGCTTTATGTACAAATTTGCTTGGGAAGATGCTCAAGGATGTCTTTTGTTTTCCCTAATCTGCAGCAAATGCGACTGTGACGACGGCATCCTCCTCTTCCTCGCCTTCATCCAGTTCTCTCACAGCAGCCGTTATGTTAACGCTGGCCGACCCGTCCGTATCCAACTCATCACAGAATGGGCTGTCGGTAGAATGTAGGTGATGAAAGGACCTCCCGACGCACAGTGCACTTAAACGGCTCCCGGGGCTACTTTTATTTTATTTTTTATTATTAATATTTTTTTTTAAAAGAGACGCTGGATGGAGGCACAAAGAAAAAATACAAAGCAAAATAACAATTCAACTAGCACTGTACGCCACAAGAAAAACTGCTTCTCAGCAAAACTAACAGCACTTAAGTGCACTTTCATGAAGATGTAGAAGTACAATTTAGTGTTCTGTCGGAGCAATAACCATTTGCAGTCTGCCTGGGAATCTTGTAACTGTTGATGGACGGGCCTACCATTATTTGTTTTGTGGGTGGGAGTGCGGTTGCAAGAAGGACGTTTGCCTCTGTGTGTTCCTTGTTGGAAGATTCCATGCACAGCACACTATTTTACAGGGCCGATTTTAACCAGTTCAAGTAGTGTTGGCGAGATTTGTCTGCTACAGCCCCCTCCACCCCCACCCCACCTTACCATATCCTCCACTCCCATTGAAGCCGGACCACGTGACGATCTCTGGTGTTGATTTGATTCACTTTTACTGCACAAGCTTGCTGTTTCTTAAATGAATTTTACTGTTAAGGTTTTTAAAACTCAAAATGGAAAATTGCTTGCATTATTTTGTGTAACACAAGCACAGGTAATTCAAAGATCACAGCGGGCAGACAGTGGTGGAACATAGTGCTTTTGGCATCAGCCTTCAACGTGTAACCAAAATGCGGATGAGATTCCTTCCTGATTACTGCCTTGTGTTTACAGGTTCGATCTAGGGGAAAGGTTACTGTGAGTTTTCCCTGACCTGTTCAGTTGGAGAGGAAACCTATTTTGTCATTTTTATATAAAGTCATTGATATTTTTTCTTTAATTTTGATACAGAACATTTCGTCAAAAAATGAAAGAAAATACCTAACAAAAACTGTTTAAAAAAATCTTTAAAAGAACTGTGTATAGTGAACATTGTACTTGCCAGCCTAAAAGATATATTTATTCTAGGGAAATGATGACAAGTTATATTTTTGTGTTTTTTTTTCCTTGTAAATGAAAAGAGGATTTTTTTTCTTTTTCTGAAGACATGAATACTTGGTTTCTAATGTTTATTTTATCATCAATGAAGCAGTCCAAAACCTGGCTTTGTTCACATCTTGGTGATGTAGCAGCTGCCTATCTGCTCTCTTTGGGATCTGCTGTGATTATTAAGGTAGAGTCAAAGGATTTGAAATCAAGATACACAGTTCACAGCCATGCCCTGGAATAAACAAAAAATACCCTCTGCCTGTTTTTTGTTGTTGTATGTAACAATAGGTCTTGTCTTTGTCCAACACATGTACTTACCAGTGAATCTTTACTTTTTATAATGCCTTTTGTATATTTAGAACACTCCCCTACCATCCACCCTGTCCCCACCCACCAACCCCCTTGGAATTGTATTTAAAGAGCAGTGCTATTAATGCACTGCACGTCTCTGTACAGACTGTTCACTGTTTTGATGATAACTTTGGTGTACCTTGATTCAAAGTTAGCATGTTGCTTTTTATCTTTTTTTTTAAAGTATCAAAAAGTGTTGACGGGGGTGTGTGTCTTTTGCAAGACCTGCAAGGTGGTTTTATGTTTGTAGCTGTTGGGTTTTCTTTGCCTCTGAATTAACACAGGATCTTTGTAGGAAAAGCCTATTTGTTTGGTCTGTGTAGCTTGTGCTCTTAAAAACAATTTTTGACAATGGTTTCAGAATATTTTGACCTTGTACATGACTGTAGGACCTTTGTTTGACAGCTCAATGTACTTTAAAAAGAACTTATTAAAAGTTATATAATATTTATTAGATTCCAAACAGATTGGAAATTATGTAATTTATTGTAAAAAAAATGTAAGCAAATTGAAAGGCTTCCATTTGAAATAAAATGCCATAGTTTGTGAAAGTTTTTTTTCTCGTACACCAAAATTGAAGTTATAGTTTAATATATGTGTTGCGTAACCAAGGTTTCAATTTGCAGTGTCAGCGTTCGACCTTTGTCCAGCACACAGCAACTGGGGAGTCACACAAAAAACACCGTCCCTAACCTCCCAAACCCTGGGGTTCTCAACTATGATTCAACATATTCCTGGCAATTTCACCATGTTTCTCTCCTCTAACAGTCCTCCCTTTTGATCTATTTCAAAAACATAAAAGGGAGTATTTCAAAAATATGGGAAAAATACGATTTTCCTGCTTCGATTTCCTGCTAACTAGAACAATCCTGGAGAATTAGTAACTCCAACTGCCTCTCCACCTTCACCCAATTCCCCAACTCATATAACCAACACCCATAAATAGTTGCCCATTCGCTATAAACTGGTTTAGTAGTGAATTTTATTAAAGATTTTATGAGGTAATTTCCCCATGTTTATACAATCTTTATACATATGCATTTCAAGAACAGACATTAACACAAACACTAGCTGAATCAACTATCACACTTATACCCAAAATAGATAAAGATCTAGAAGACCCGGGATCATACAGAGCAATCGCCCTGTTAAATACAGATCAGAAAATACTAGCGAAAACGTTGGCAAGAAGATTAAGTAAATACGTTAATAAATTACATTCGGATCAAACGGGATTGAAACCCAAGAGACACTCGTTTAATCATTTGAGACGCCTTTTTAACATAATGTACTCACGCAGAACTAAAGAAGACTTATCAATTATTTCATTAGATGCAGAAAAAGCATTTGACCAAGTAGAATGGAAAAATCTTTTCACAGTACTGCAAAAATTTCAGATGGGAGAAAATTTTATTTCATGGATAAAATTGTTATATGATAAGCCGACTGACAGAATACTGACTAACTATATACTCTCTCCTAAATTTCAGCTATCCAGGGGCAATAGACAGGGATGTGCATTATCACCCCTGTTATTTGCCCTTGCGATTGAACCTCTAGGGGAAAGTATAAGAGCACATCCGAACATTCACGGCTATAATACTAAATAAATAATAAAATATCATTATATGCAGATGATGTATTATATATCACCAATTCCCAAGTTAGCATTCCAAATATATCTTATAGAGGAATTCGGTTCCTTTTCAGGATATAGAATAAACTGGAACAAAAGTGAAATTATGGCAATAAAACCTCAAGAGCCGACACATCTATTAAAATTCCCTTTCAGAATTGCTACGGAAAAAGTTAAATATCTGGGTGTTCAGGTAACCAGAAAATATACTTCGCTATTCAACGCAAACTTCCCGCCTTTAGTTACTAAATTAAACGCTCTTATTCAATTTTGGAAAACACTTCTGATTTCTCTAATAGGCAGAATAAATGCTGTAAAAATGATCTTCCTCCCACAAATTCCCTATTTATTTCAATCAATCAATCAATACCTACCTAAACATTTTTTTTTAAATCTTGATTCTCGGATTACAAACTTTATCTGGGATTATAAAACACATAGAATTCATAAACGACATCTATGTAAACCCAAAGAAATGGGCGGATTGGCTCTCCCCAATTTCTTATACTATTATTGGGCAACGGATATTAAAAATGTAATTTACTGGCTGGATAACTCATGCCAACAGGTAGACTGGTTAATAATGGAGAGAGAGAATTGCTCGCCTTTTAATATAGGCGCGATCGATCCTTCTCTCCCCAACAAAGTTGAAGAACACACTATATGATAAAAATCCGATTATTCACAGCACGCTACGAATCTGGAGACAAGTAAAATCAACTTTTAAACTAAGAAATGTATCTCTTCTCTCACCAATAGCTAATAACCCTTTGTTCAAGCCATCTATTATAGATAAACGTTTACTTATTGGGAAAGACTAGGAATTAAAAAACTTGGAGATCTCTACAAGATGGGAACTCTCTGTCATTTCAGGAATTAGTCGAAATACCACCTGAAAGGTAATCAATATTTCAGATATCTTCAAATTCGAGACTATTTGAAAACATAGACCCATGACTACCAAACTCTGCTGCCAGATATATTAGACGAATGTATGAATAGAAACTCGGAGTCAAACAATTTAACATCATTCATATAACACCCTTCTAAATATTGAAATCCCATCGTTAGACGCAATAAGAAGAGACTGGGAAGAGGAACTAGGCCTAAAAATTCCAAAAGACAGATGGGGAGAAAATCTTTTATATATACACAACTGTTCGATTAATGTTAGACATACTTTAATTCAATTTAAAACACTGCACAGACTCTACTATTCAAAGACTAAATTGAATAAGATATTTTCAAATGTATCTCCTATTTATGACAAATGTCTCCTTCAAGAAGCAACTATAACACATTCCCTCGCCTCTTGCATAAAACTACATAACTTTTGGAAAATAATTTTTGAAATTTTCTCAAAAACATTAAGAACAAAACTGGACCCCCACGCGGAACTGATTATTCGTGGAACATCAGAAGCCTGCCCTGAGCTATCAATATTTCAAAGACGTTTCCTTAATTATGGCCTGATAACGGCGAAAAAATGAATACTTAAATTCTGGAAAAACACATCTGCCCCTACTCTTAAAATGTGGATTACAAACATGTCTGAGACGCTACATCTTGAAAATATGAGACTAGTCCAAGCAGAAAAACCAGAGCCGTTTTCGAAGATATGGACACCATTCATTGATTCATTACAAGGATAGTATGGTGCAACACAATTTTGGAATTAAATCGAATTACAGGTTGGGTGATGGGTGGGAAGAGAAACGAAGCAGGTATATCGTCACTTTTTATTTTTATTTCTGTTTTTGTCTTTTTATTTCTTTACGTTTTTCTTATTTATTTTACTACACTCTTTGGCTACACCAATTTGGTAGTCTAGGGTTCTATTCTTGCACATTCACTTTCTCTCTCGCTTTTTCTCCTTTCTTCTTTCTCTTTAGCTAAAAATTAAAATTGAAGCTGTACAATAAATGTATTGTCATATGCCCGCGGTTTATACTTTTGTACACTGCTTCTCATAAAAATAAATTGAAAAATATATTTTTCTTTTAACGTGACAAGACTGGTGTATAGACCACATACAGTCCTTGACAGAGACAGTCCCGGATGTAATGGCATAGCCTTTCTTTGCCTTCTCAGCCATTGTGGTGCTTCATCAGCCACCATCACTGTTGAGGTTTTTCCTTGGGCCATACTTTAAGAGCCTCTTCTCAACCTGCCCGCCATGGGTGACCCTGCAGAAACATACCTTCAGACTTTTAGCTCACAGGATCTTCGGCACTTGCAAGCTTCTCCACTACGACGTGGTGACCCTCGGTGAAGGTTCCATCAAACCTTCAAACGTGCAGTCTATCAAATCTACACAAGCTCATTGAGCCCTTTCATAAATGTATCATCTCATTCACGTTACTGTAACCTATTTTCTCTTGCACGCCCATCAGCTTCCCTGGATCTTCTGGTTACCTAACCACTCTAGAACCACACTAGAGTCAATGTATAGTGGCCAAATAATATACTAGCATAGATTTGAATGTAGGACGAAGCAAGAGCACATGGGCCAAGCCCACATACTTCCAGTGCCCGCCATAATGTTTGGGCCAAAGACCCATCATTTATTTATTTGCCTCTGTACTCCACAATTTGAGATTTGTAATAGAAAAAAAATCACATGTGGTTAAAGTGCACATTGTCAGATTTTAATAAAGGCCATTTTTTATACATTTTGGTTTCACCATGTAGAAATTACAACTGTATGTATACATGGTCCCCCCATTTCAGGGCACCATATTGTTTGGGACACGGCAATGTCATGTCAATGAAAGTAGTCATGTTTAGTATTTTGTTGCATATCCTTTGCATGCAATGACTGCTTGATGTCTGCGATTCATGGACATCACCAGTTGCTGGGTGTCTTCTCTGGTGATGCTCTGCCAGGCCTGTATTGCAGACATCTTTAGCTTATGCTTGTTTTGGGGGCTAGTCCCCTTCAGTTTTCTCTTCAGCATATTCGGCATACTCAATTGGGTTCAGATCAGGTGATTGACTTGGCCATTCAAGAATTTACCATTTTTTAGCTTTGAAAAACTCCTTTGTTGCTTCAGCAGAATGTTTCGGATCATTGTCTTGCTGTAGAATGAACTGCCGGCCAATGAGTTTTGAGGTATTTGTTTGAACTTGAGCAGATAGGATGTGTCTATACACTTCAGAATTCAATATGTTACTACCATCAGCAGTTGTATTATCAATGAAGATAAGTGAGCCAGTACCTTCAGCAGCCATACATGCCCAGACCATAACACCCCCACCACTGTGTTTCACAGATGAGGTGGTATGCTTTGGATCTTGGGCAGTTCCTTCTATCCTCCAACCTGTGCTCTTCCCATCACTCTGATATAGGTAAATCTTCGTCTCATCTGTCCACAAGACCGTTTTCCAGAACTGTGGTTGCTCTTTTAAGTACCCATATTTCCCGGCAATGAAGGCGTACCTGCGTCGAAGATGCGACCCCAATTTAAGTTGCTACATTTTGAAAAAAGAATGGCGGGACAGGATCAAGGGTTTGGTTTAGTCCAGGGGTTGGCAACATCGCCTGCGTGCCCCGGGACTGGCTTCAGTTCCCAGATCCTTCGCGTCCCTGGGACTGGCTTCAGTTCCCAGTTCCCAGGTCGCCTGCCCCGGGACTACTAGAGAGAGGGAGCGAGCCCGGGACAGAGCAGCCAGCCTTCCGCACAGTAGCCACCACTTCCAAAAGTTGCGCCTGTGCCGAAGGACACCGTGGCTGACTGGCGGGCGGGCCGGCAGTAGTCGGTGAGGTGGCAGCTGGATCCGCTGTCCGGTCCCGGCGGCCGCTCGCAGCCACCCGAGCTACTTTCCTCCCCTGGCCAGACTCCCCACACGCTGTGAAAGGAACTCTTCCCCCCCCCCCCCCCACAGCGGCGCTGCCCTTTTACAGACGCTTCCCACTTTACAGCCGCTTCCCATCAGCTGCCAGCAATGAGGGATAGACTTGGCATTGTTCTCGATGTTGCTGTACTGAGGGATAGCCAAGTCTATCTTGGCTAACAACTTAACCTGCGGCCTCCAAGACGCAGGTACATTTTCGTGCCTTATTTTGGGGTAAAAAATAGCGTGTTCATTGCCGGGAAATACGGTACTTCTTGACAAACTGTAACTGTAAAATGGCCATCCTATTTTTGCGGCTAACCAGTGGTTTGCATCTTGCAGCATAGCCTCTATTTCTGTCTTCTGCGGACAGTGGTCATTGACAAATCCACAAATGACTCCTGAAGAGTGCTTCTGATCTGTCGGACAGGTGTTTGGGGATTTTTCTTTATTATAGAGAGAATTCTTCTGTCATCAGCTGTGGAGGTCTTCCTTGGCCTGCCAGTCCCTTTACGATTAGTAAGCTCACCACAGTGCTCTCTTTCTTCTTAATGATGTTCCAAACAGTTGATTTTGGTAAGCCAAAGGTTTGGCTGACGTCTCTAACATTTTATTCTTGTTTCTCAGTCTCATAATGGCTTCTTTGGCTTTCATTGGCACAACTTTGGTCCTCATATTGATAAAATCTGACAATGTGCACTTTAACCACATGTGATTTTTTTTTAAATTACAAATCTCAAATTGTGGCATACAGAGGAAAATAAATAAACAATGGGTCTTTGTCCCAAACATTATGGAGGGCACTGTATATGGAGAATGTGCAAACCCCACATGGATAGCACTGGAGGTCAGGATTGAAATTGGATCACTGGAGCTGCTCCCAGTCTATCTTTCCACCATTCCTATTGCACCGGAATAGGGGCTCAATTCAAAATGTCAAGATCAGGACTGATTTTGTTTTGGGTATTGGTTCACCATATAATGTAGATGGAGCTGAGATGCCCAATGATGAAATGGGTTCAATTAGTATCATGCTCTTGCTGTAAGAGTTCTAAGCCAAGTGTCCACAACAGGGCTCCATTATCCCATTGATTTCATCCTGTAACCTTCAACATGATCAACCACAATACTCTTCCCCTTCACAGCACTTTTCAATTCACACTTGCCTGTCACATTGTAACCAATCTATGCTATCCCACTTTCTCATCACTCCCTACTCACGGGCAATTTACAGAAGTCGATTAACCTACAAATCCACACATCTTTGGAAATTGGGAGTACCGAGGAGAATGTGTAAACTATTGAAGGTCAGGATCGAACCAGACTCTGGCGCTGTAAGGCAGTAGCTCTGTGCCTTATATGTCCCCTTTCCCTGCCTCTGAATCATCTGTTCAATTTCTGCTGTGACAGGCCTTTCCTTCAAATTCATAATTCACAATATACTAATCTCAAATATATGGCCAATGTACATTGAATGTGCACAATTCGTAAAAGGCTTGAGAAAGTTGAGGTGGAATTGATATTTCACCTTTGTGTCATATTGGACCTACCCCAAAATAATGGTTGGCACATTCAGGGAGGACACGAGAAGAAATGTATTTACCCAGAGGATAAAGTTTAATATATTAAATTCTGTAATATTTGAATCCAAGATAGGTGGAGACTCAGTTGCTGAGAATACAGGTATTTCGGCTATAATGTGTGTTTCCACAACATGAGTTGGATAAAAGATACATGATGAATTAAGGCGCAGTATTTGTATTATGTGGAAGATACTTACAGCGGGATTTCAACCAAGAACTACAGATCCACTGAAATGCTTTGGATTTACTCCAAATACAAAAACACTCCAAATATTTTGGAAATTGACAAGCAGAGAAAAAAACAGTCTGAGGGGAAATCTAACCTTCCTGTTGCAATCAAGCACCATTGTCTCTTAAGAACACGATCTGAAGCAAAGGTTTCACGGGGGGAGCATTGAAATTGACAAGTAATTGCTCTATTAACACTTGTCAAATGACACTATTATAATGTAAGGTACACAAAAATGCTGGAGAAACTCAGCGGGTGCAGCAGCATCTATGGAGCGAAGGAAATAGGCAACGTTTCGGGCTGAAACCCTTCCTCAGACTATAGATTATAATGTCATCTAGACTTCAGAAATCCAGACTTCAGATTATAATGTAACACAACATATAGCCTTTGGTTATTTTTAGCTTGCAGTAACATAAATAAACTGGTAGTTATTAAAAAAAACATATTTATATAATAGTATTCTAAATATAGACCTACCATCGACAGAGGTACTTAGAGAAGATTGGGAACGGGAACTAATGATAAAAATTACGAAGGTTACATGGGAAAAGTACTTGATATATATTCACAAATGTTCGATTAATGTAAGACATAATCTAATTCAATTTTAAATTTTATATAATTATATTATTCAAAAACAAGATTGAACAAATTTTATCCAAATATATCCGCCATTTCTATCCCAAAATGCAACGATAACACACTCCTTAGTTTCCTGCATAAAACTTTATAGATTTTGGAGTGATATTTTCGAAATATTTACAAAATTATTTAAGATAAGAATGGAACCTAATACTGAAATGATTATATTTGGCGTAATGGAAGATGGGAATAAATTGAACACATCTCAAAATTTATTTTTTAACTATGGTTTAATAATAGCAAAAAAATTAATACTTAAATTTTGGAAAAATACATCAATACCAACGCTTAAAATGTGGATTGCAAGTATGTTGGACACCGCACATCTTGAGGAAATGCGATTCCTCCTAATGGATAAATCGGACCAATTCATAACGAGTTGGTCTCTATTTGTCGTCTTTTTGGAATCATATGGTGCAACACAATTGTAAAAACTAACTGTTTCAGGACTGGACGAGGGTTGGTCAAGATTATAAACAATGATCTCCTTACCTTTTTTTTAAAATGTTTTATTCTCTTTTTTCTATTTTCTTTTTCTCAACTTTCTTCACTCATTCGTCTTTTTTCTTTTTCTTCACACACTATATATCTCACGTCTTTCTATCCTTTACTATCTAATTTATTTTTTTATTATTCTAATCTTTCTTTAATATTTAAAAAAAAGGAAGTTGTCTTCCCAACCAATTGTTCAAGCGCTTTTGATTGCAACATGCGCCTTAATTTAGTTCAACAAAGAAACTGACAAGTTACTAAAGACACTTTGGTGCCATATGATTGTACTTACTTCTAATGAAATAAAAAAAAGACCTTCGTTTTTTGTTTAAATACTACAGGAAAAACAACTTTGTTATTGTCCTATTTCACCCATTGATACAATTGGGTTTTTTAATTTCGATTTTCTATAACACGAGGGAAGCAACCATCATCTAGATGTCAGGGTTGAGTAAGGTCTGAGCCACCGGCCTGGACTGCAGACGGTCTGACCGTCGCCACCACAGCGGGGCGAGGGCGAGGGCGAGGGCGACCGGAGCGGAGGCGACGATCAGTGGGCGCTGCCGGCAGGACCACAGCCGAGGGGCCGAGTGGCCGAGTGGAGGCCCGGAACCTGCCCGGGGGGAAGTGACGGGACGGGACGCAGCGCGTGCTTCCGGTGTAGGCTGCGCCGCCGGGGAGATGGCGGTGACACAGAGCGGAGAAAGGTAACGGGAGGGAAGGGAGCGGGGAGAGGAGAGAGTGGGGAAGGGGGTGGAGGGAGAGTGGGGAAGGGGGTGGAGGGAGAGTGGGGAAGGGGGTGGAGGGAGAGAGTGGGGAAGGGGGTGAGAAGGAATGGGAGGGGGAAGAGGATAAGGAGTGAGGGGATGGGCGAGGACATGGGGTGGAGGAATGAGGGAAATGGGTGGAGGAGTGAGGGAAGGTGGGTGGGGGATTGGGGAGAGAAGGAATAGATGGGAGAGGATTGGCGAGAGCGGTGGGGGAGGTTTGGAGAGGGGCTGGGAGGAGGCAGGCTCGGATTGGAGGGTGGGTGGATGTAATGGGTGTTTCAGTGGTCTGGCAGGGTTGTGGGAGGGAGGGTGGACTGACGAGGGACTGGAAAAGAATGAAAAATTCTATATTATCTCCAATATTTCCTACAACTCCTTTTACAATCTTCGTTTTCCCTCCCATTCAGTGCCCTCATTAAATTATCAATTAGGTGAGGTCATTTCTAGTTGGTCCACACACGATCTTGGCCTCACCCTATCTGTGATATTCTCTTGTATAGAAAGGAACTGCAGATGCACGTAAATATCGCAGATAGACACAGAGTTCTGGAGTAACTCAGTGAGGCAGCATCTATGGAGAAAAAGAATGAGTGACTCTGAAGAGGGGTCCCAACCCGAAACATCGCTCATCCTTTTCCTCCAGTGATGCTGCCCGACCCACTGAGTTACTCCAGCACTCTGTGTCTCTCTGCGACATTCTCTTTGTCTTTTTACTCGCACACTTCCACCTTTCCCCCTTCCTCTCACCTCCTACATCTGAACACTAACTTGCTTTGTCCCTTTCCCAGTTTCTACAAAGTATCTGAAAAATGAAAGACTTAAGAGTTAACTCTTCCCACAGATACTACCTGTGTTTCTTATGTTTTCTCATTTTATTAATATATGGTGGAAGTGGGTCCTGGGTACAGGGGGGCCAGAGCATGAAAGTAAACAGAGGCAGGAAGAAGAAGTGGAGTACTGGCAGTTATGTGTTGGCGATTAGGGAGAAGGGTGCTCTGGGGAGATAAACATACCTGCCGAGGGTGACGCAGCTGTGTGAGAGGTTGAAACCACTGTTTTTTTTAATCTGAAATGTCTTGTTTGAATTGGTGGAAATTAATTTTCAATGGTGTACTGGCAAAGTACTGAAATGGACAATTTGAAGAGCTGTGGTGGAGAAGGGAATGATAGAGCAAGTTAGAAAGGGACTATGGAGACATCAGAGAGAAGGGGCTAGGGAGGGAGAAAAATACATTTTCTATAATTTTGTATTATATATTATCTATGTGTATTGCAAGTAAGAATTTAATTGTTCTGTTGCCAGTACATATGACATTAAACACTCTTGATTTGTTTTATTCCTCTTGCTGTGCACTATCAGAAAAAAGAGCAGCAGGGAAAGCTACACAGTGGGCCAGGTGGCAGACAGTCTGTCCTGTAAGCAGACGGCTAAGGGCAAGGCATCTCCGCTGATGCTTCTCTTCTCCACGCCCTCAATCTCCACGAGCCAGTCGTTCTTCACTCCTGTTCTGGAGCGTAAGGTAATCACTGTGTTATGTGGTTAGAATTGTGCCCTGGTTTCAGCTCTGCCAAACCCAAATGTAATCACAGTCCCAGATCTTGCGCTTCTGTGCAAACTCGCTTGCTGTGTCACAGCTAGACTGGCAGCAGAAGCACTCCCCTAATACTTAGTACAATATAGTACCATGGCAACACCTCTGGATAATGGATCCGAAGGGCTGGCTGAGAGTGAGTTCCAAAATTACTGCTCAAAGTGAGAATTTTATAACGCACAGACTAGATGGACCAAAAAGCCTGTAGGATGGAAGTTCGTTCAGAGTGGGCGGCATGATGGCACAGCAGTAGAGTTGTTGCCTTACAGTGCCAGAGAACCGGGTCCGATCCTGACCACAGGTGCTGCCTGTGCGGAGTTTGTACATTCTCCCTGTGATGTGCGTGGTTTGTCTACGGGAGCTCCGGTTTCCTCCCACACTCCAAAGACGTCCAGTTTTTTAGTCTAATTGGTTTGTTAAAATTGGAAATTGTCCCTAGTGTGTGTAGGATAGTGTTAGTGTGCAGGGATGGCTGATCAGCGCTGACTTGGTGGGCCGACTGGCCTGTTTCCGTGCTGTATCTCTAAACTGAACGAAACCTGATTTTAGTTTAATCCCTGTTTGTTAGTGTCCAAAGTCCTGAACCCAGTTGCATTAAAGGTATGCTGGTCTATCAAAGCAAACGCAAAATGTAGTCAGGGAATCTTATAAATTTGCTTCTGATCCCCAGGCAATTAGACTGTATAGTTAAACCAATGGCATCATTCCAATTACATGAGTTATTATGTGAAGGAGCTGCTGTAAATTGCCTCTGCTGTAGGAGGTTGATTGGAGAATCAAGGGATATTTAATAGGCCCATGAAAAAGACTCTGAGTTATTACAAAATAAGCAGGTGAATGAGATTGATGTGACTATTCTGAGTGCTGGCAAAGATTAAATGGGCCAAAAGCCCTTGTGTGCTGTAAGAAGGTAGGAGAAGATGCAGAGCATGGTAGAGGTGGTGTTTGAGGTTGGAAGGACAATCTGGGCGGTGAGGTTTGCTTAAGGTCAAGTAAAGTCGTCCAGCTCTTTTCTGAAGGGACAGCTTCTGTAGAGGTGAAAGGGCAATCAAACCAGATGCAACTGTGACTTCCAAGAATAAATTGGACACATGCATGGAAAACTGCTGGCACATTCTGGCCGAGGAGGCGAGTTTGGTAACTGTTGGCACCCTCCTCCCCACCCCACCACCACCCTACATTTCAAATGAAATGCTAAATTTAAGCCCATCTACTTTAGTTTTGTTTAGAGATATAGGGGGGTTGCACGTAAGGTCACTGGGTCATAGGGCTTGACACACGTACTTTCCTACCTGTTAAAAACCGCCAAAATGTTGAATTTTTGCGCTGTAAAATATAGTGGAAGTCGGGGTAAGTGTGAGAGACATGTACCCAACTTTAAAATTCCAAACCTGAAGCGAAATGAAGGTAAAGAGAAGCGAGAGCTGAAGGGACAACAGCAGCTAAAGTGCTTGGTAAACATTGGCTGTGCAGATATCGTAATTGAAAATATTGGGAATTATCGCGTTTGCTCATTGCATTTCATCAACAGTAAGGCATTATTTGTGTTTTTTCTTGATTCCTTTGGTATCTAAAAAGTCTCAGAAGTGATAAATCTGGCTGTAAATTTTTCTTCAGATGCATTTTCATTTTGTATGTTAAAAACACACTTGAGAACCATGGGCGATTTAAAAAATTTACAGCCAGGTTCATCACTTCTGAAACTTTTTAGATGCCAAAGAAATCAAGAAAAAACACAAATAATGCCTTAGTTGATGAAATGCAGTGAGCAAACGGCCAATGTTCGCCAAGCACTCTGGCTGTTGTTGTCCCTTCAGCTCTCGCTTCTATCTACCGTCATTTCTCCTCACTTTTGGAATTCTGAAGGCTAAATGTCTCACACGCTTATCCCGAAATCCATAATTATTTACTGCGCAAAAATTGACAATTTCAGCTGATTTTAACGGGCCCGCTACGCTGGAAACAATGGTAAGTGTCTATCTGCAGTTCATCGCGTGTAATCCATTTGTAGTAGCGTAGCAACAGTACGGGTCATGGGTCGTGACCCGACTGCCGTGAAACCTCCCTATAGTGTTGAAACAGGCCCTTCGGCCCACTGAATCCATGCCGACCAGCAACCCCCACACACATACACTATCCTACATGTACAAGGGACGATTTACAATTATACCAAGCCAATTGGCCTGCAAACCTGTACGTCGTTGGAGTGTGGGAGGAAATGGGATCTCCCAGAGAAAACCTATGCAGGTGATGGGGGAGAACGTACAGACTCCGTACAGACAGCACCTGCAGTAAGGATCTAACCCGGCTCTCTGGCGCTGTAAGATAGCAACCCTACCACTGCGCCACCGTGCTAGTTGTGCATCTTGAAGAAGAGCATGCGTACAGGCCTATATTCATTCTGTGATTGCTATCACCAAGGTTAGTATCTCACTGCTAATTTTGGGGTCTTGCTGTGTATAAATGATCTGCTGCTCTCTGTGACAACAATGACTCCACTTCAGAGTCCTTTATTGGCAGAACAGCATGATGGAATATCCTGAGGTCATGGAGGCACTTAGGAAGCCCTAGTATTTTCATGCTTATCCTTTCGACACTAAGAAAAATGAATCTATTAGCTTCTATGATGCAGTGAGTTGGGATTGTGTTCTCCATTCCAGGTCAGTGGTAAGAAAAGAAAGATTCCAGAGGATGAGCCTGCTGTTGGAAAAGAGGCCAAGCTACAAAAGTTGGGGAAGAAGACCGTCCGACGGAAGGTGCCCACAGAGGCTGAGCAGATTTTGGCCCAACGGTGAGCATTCACTGACAGTAGGAGATCGCTGGGTCCAGTTAACTTCACAAATCAGCCTGGAGCACCCTGCATTGTTCTGGCACTGTGTCATGGAATGATGAGAGAGGCACTGGAAAATCTGTAAATAAAGGCTGCACAAGGTCAATACTAAAACCACAAACTTATAACTCTCAGGAAAAGTTATACAGGCAGTGGCTGTTTTTTTGTAGAAAGAAAATATTTAAGGGTGGCCCAATACCATTACAGGTGCACAACCTTTTATCCGAAAGCCTTGGGACCAGACACTTCTCGGATTTCGGGATTTTTCGGTTTTCCGAACGGAAGGTTTTTAGCGTAGATTTTAACATGTGTCTCAGTGGTAGAGTGCTCGGCTCGTGGCCGCAAGGTCTCGAGTTTGCGCCTCGATCCCGGCAGTTACCCGGTCAGGGCCGGCCTTTAGCCAATAGGACCGATTTCTCCCAATTGGGCCCCGCGCTAGAGTAATCAAATCAATTGGAGCAAAGATCTTATAGCGCGCAAGATGGTCCACTCCTGCGAAATACAATGAACTGACGCTTAGTCCGCACCGGAGCGTAACCTCCGTCTTTTCAGTAACCCCGACCCGACTTCAGTTATGCCTCTCGCAGCGTTGCGGGGGAACAGTTTAGGTGTTGTTAAATGTTTTAAATGTTTTTTATCACTTCCTTTTTAAACGGCACATGCCTCGTACTTTTTAAACGGCACTTACTGCAGATGCTGATTAAACCGAAGACAGACACAAAAGGCTGGAGTAAATCAGCGGATCAGGCTGCATCTCTGATGAGGAATACGTGATAATAGGAGGAAATAGGTGATATTTCGGGTTGACTTTTTCAATAGCTGCCATGAGGGGAGAAGCACCGGCACCAAGAGCGAGCGAAAGCGTGGACAGACGGACGAAAGCAACGTTCATAGAGCGGCGTTGGTAGACATTTCGGGTCGAGACCCTTCTTCAGACTGATAGTCAAGGGAAAGGGAAACGGGAGATATCGGCATATCTTCCATTCACTTGGCCTTAGTACCGTCCATAGCTCTTGCTCCTCTTTCCCCTGAGTCAGTCAGAAGAGGGGTCTCAGCCCGAAATGTCACTTACAAAGATCTTTGGTCACCTATTCCGACCTATGATCGTTGCTTTTGTCCGCGCGTTCGCTCGCTCTTAGTGCCAGCGTTTCTCCCCTCAGACTCCGCCAAACAAACACACACACACACACAGCATGTCCGGCAGATCGCTGCGGGCCGAGAGAGAGTAGAGAGGTAGAGGGGGAAGAAAGGGGGGTGTGAGGGGGAATAGAGAAGGGGGAGGTGCCCTCACGCTCCCGGGGCAGCTCTCCCGTCCCTCTAGTCGCCGTGCTTCACGCACACAGCCCCGGCTCCCGCCCTCCCCCCTCTCTCCAGGAACACGCGGTGAACAATACACGGAGGGCCGGGCCGGGGGTTGCAGCAACGTTTACACACCTCGGCCTCAGCTCACGCCCGGACCCAGGCATCCGTTCCCGCCGCTGGACCTCTACCTCCCTTCCCTCCCTTCCCTTCTTCTCTCCCTTCTCTCCTTTTCCCCTCAGACTCCACCAAACAAACAAACAAACACACACACACACACACACACACACACACACACACACAGCATGTCCGGCAGATCCTTCCTCTCTCTTTTCCCTTCTCTCCCCTCCCTTTGCCGAAACCCTTCCTCAGACTGATAGGGCAGTCTGAGGAAGGGTTTCAGCCCAAAGCGTTACCTATTTCCTTCGCTCCATAGATGCTGCTGCACCCGCGGAGTTTCTCCAGCATTTTTGTGAATCCCTAGACCTAGTTCTGTGAGCGTCCACCAAGGGTCACCCGGAGAGGTGACCGCGGAACCTCTCCGGGCGACCCTCGGTGGACGCTCACTGTACTAGGTCTAGGGATTCCTACTCTCCCGGGCAATATACCCTCCCTTTTTTCCAGACCGAAAATGTCCGATTTTCGGAGCTTTTCGGTTTCCGGAATTTCGGATAAAAGGTTGTGCACCTGTATATACGGTCGGATAGGATAGAGAAGGGTGGGGATGGGGTGAGAATCCACAATAATTGAACATTTAAAAGCAGTGAATGCTGGCAACACTCAACAGCTCTGGCAGCATCCAGAGAAAGAGGAACACTGGCAGTAGTTCAAGTCAATGATCCCACCTAGCCAATGTTTCCTTCGCTTGCTGTTTTTATTAACACTATTTCCAAGCTGCTGAGACCAGAACCAGTAGCTGCACAAATGAGGAGGCTCCAGTAAATGAACTGGGAATTGAGGAGAAACCTACATATTGATGACAGAAATTGCCAACATGGGAATTCAAGTACAGAGTGGTAATAGTAATGTTTTACTATTGTCACGTGTACGGAGATAGTACTTGGTTGATGACGAGGAAGAATTTCCAGGCTTTGGGAAGATATCTGTGGACTTGTCTTGTGAGTGGTGGTATTAGGTTCACCAGACTGATTCCTGGGATGTAGGTTCACCAGACTGATTACTGGGATGTCAGGACTTTCATATGAAGAAAGACTGGCTTGTACTCGTTAGAATTTAGAAGATTGAGGGGGGATCTTATAGAAACTTACACAATTCTTAAGGGATTGGACAGGCTAGATGCAGGAAGATTGTTCCTGATGTTGGGGAAGTCCAGAACAAGGGGTCACAGTCTAAGGATAAAGGGGAAATCTTTTAGGACTGAGATGAGAAAAACATTTTTTACACAGAGAGTGGTGAATCTCTGGAATTCTCTGCCACAGAATGTAGTTGAGGCCAGTTCATTGGTTATATTTAAGAGGGAGTTAGATGTGGCCCTTCTGGCTAAAGAGATCAGGGGGTATGGAGAGAAAGCAGGTACAGGATACTGAGTTGGATGATCAGCCATGATCATATTGAATGGCGGTGCAGGCTCGAAGGGCTGAATGGCCTACTCCTGCACCTATTTTCTATGTTTCTATTAGCAACGCCGCTGGTGAGGTGGAACCTGCTTTAATGGACAAAGGTATGAGGTGTATGAGAAAGGAGGTATAATAAACACTAAAAAAGACACAAATTGCTGGAGTAACTCAGCGGGTCAGTCAGCATCTCTGGAGGACATGACGGGTGACATTTTTGGGTCGGGGACCCTTGGCCAGTTCTGGTCACAATGCTGTTGAACAATGTTGATGGTGTTGGAGATGGTGCAGGAAATACACAAGCATATTGCCATGGCTGGAGATATACTGTTGTAAAGAGAGACTGCAGAGGTTACGGTGGTTTACTTAGAAGGAAAGGAGACCAAAGGTAAATTAATCAAGAGGCTTGGACAAGGTAAATGATGAGAACCCACTTCCCTTGGCAGAGAGGTGGATACAGGGTGCAGGGTACAGATTTGGAAGGATTAGAAGGTAGTTGAGGAAAATGTTTGCACCCAAAAATAATAAGGATCTGGAAGTCTGACTGAAGGGTGGTTGATGCAAGCACAGAGACGTACTGTATAAGTTTGTAGGTTATTGGAGCAGGATTAGGCCATTCATCCCATTGAGTCTACTCTGCCATTCATTCATGGCTGTTCTATCTATCCCTCTAAACTCCATTCTCCTGCATTCTCTCCATAGTGATCGAGAATATCTCAATCTCTGTTTTAAAAATACCCAATGACTTGCCGTCTATGACAATGAAATCCACAGATTCACCACCATCTGACTAAAATAAGGTATCTGAGGGGAAGCTAGATAAACACTTGAAAGATGAATGAAAACATTCACAGGCACTGGAATTTGGGACACAGGTCATCAAAATAACTTCATCATTGGCTAGCATGGATGTGACAGGCTGAATGGCTTTTGCTTGTGCAGTAAATGTCTACAATTTTTCTGGGTGGAGGGAATTGTTAGTAGCTGTAGGCTAAGAGGTATGAGGGAGCTTGTGACTGAGCTTAAGGACCTATTAGAGTACTAATGTTTGTGGATATCCAAAGTCGTCCCAAAACAACTCCCTTTATGCATTTGGCCCCCTCTCCAGTTCGGTTACTTGCCTTGTGATCGGTGCATACTGGATACGGTCTATGTAACGATGGGTGGGAGCAGTGACTGAGCTCTCTCCATGTCCCTCTGCACGGTCCTGGCCTGCCTGTGGCTGACTGCCCTCGTGCCCCTCGCAGGGAGAGAGCCTTGAGCGCAGCAGATGAGGACGGCGAAGGGGTCGGCGGCACGAAGCAGAGGCGAAAGAAGCAGCCGACAGAAGATGGATCGTTGGCAGCACTGGAGACACGGAAGGTGAAACGTCGCAGGAAACGCCTGGTCAGCACCGAGTCGGAGAAGCTAAAGAGCGAGAGGACTCTGTTTGTGGGGAACCTGCCCTTTGAATACAGTAAAGAGGTGAGAGGTGGCTTATTCACTGACCCGCCTGCTGTTCAATGTACTAGTCAAGAAGTGGAGTGCTTAATAGACCGTAGGTAATCAGTGATTTATTGCCACAGATTTAAACAATGCTGACAATGCAACATCTTGCATTGAAATAGATTAAATCTTCCAAGATGCTTCGCAGAAGCTTTCTCGGAATCTGAGCCTTGAAAAGGAGATAGAACACAGAACAAACAGTACAACACAACAGTTTCTGTTTTTATTTCAGAATCCCATCTGCTAATTTGTCATTTTTATCTAGCTTTTATGTTTCCCTCAACAACCCCGTTAAAAGTGATTTTCTGATTATATTGTGACTATTTCAGCGGATGTAAGTAGTCCAGCACTCTACAGTCCTGTCTACTACATTCTCCATTATCTGAGGCCCAACCCAAAAGAAACATCCTCTCTCCAGTTACCTCCTCGATGCTGCTGGACCACTGAGTTTCTGCAGCACCTTGTTTTTGAAATAGCTCACAGAATGGACAGCGTAATGTAAAGATGAGTCCTTTCTTGCACATACCTGGAAGATTGAAGCAAAACTAAATGAATATTCATCGCTTCCATTTAACATTTCCTACCCAATTGGAGTGAAATAATACAAAGTATTCTCAGTATCTGAAAACAATGATCACCTGGTATAAATATTACCAACAATATGCCGTGGACCAACACATTGAAGCGACAGCCAAAAAGGCACAGTATTGCCTCTGCTTCCTCAGGAGATAGTCAATTCAATTTGTCCCCAATTACCGTATAAAGTAGTTGCATCGCAGCTTGGGATGGGAACAGTTCTACCCAAGACAGCAAGACATTACAGACAGTTGTAGAAGTAGCCCATTCCATCACACACACCAGACTCCCCCTCCACTAACTCCGACATGCCACACTACCTTGGGAAAGCAGCCAATATAATGAAATACCTGTTCCACACCGGTCATTTCTCTTTCTCCCCGTTCCTGTTGGGCAAAAGATACAGATGCTTGAAAGCACACACCACCAGACTCGGGAATAGCTGCTTCCCCTCTCTTATCCAGGTTTTGAACGATCCTTCATAAGCCAGGGTACTGTCCGAATGTCCTCTGCCAATTGTAGAGGTTTGTCTCTGGATCTGTTGCGGTACAATACTTAGAACTATATTTTGCACACTATCTGTATCGCCCTTCGTTCTTCCTATTGCACATGTTTGGCTTGAGTGTATCTATGCATAGTATTATCTGACATGATGGGATAGCCTGCAAAACATAGCTTTTCTCCTCCTTTATTCCTCTGATATGCAATAATAAACCTAAATCCTAATCTACTCCTGATTGTTTGTATCTTTTTAAACAGATGATCACAGCGCTGTTTAAGGAGTTTGGGCCGATAGAATCTGTGCGGTTCCGTTCAGTGGTAAGTTCATTTAGTTCTGTTTTTTAGGAATGAAGTGAAGCTGGTTAAAACTGACGCTGGTGACCACTTGGTGTCCTGTGGTGCAGGGTAATATCCAACATTACCTTTGTTTACTCTGGCTCTCGTGAAGTGATCACTTTACATCCCTTCCTGGATGTGCAGAAGGTAAACCGGGCAGTGGGGAGGCATTCTATCCACTTCCATTTACAAATACACACCCCTGTAATATAAACGTACCTTACTACCCAAGCAAGAGGGATGGGAGCTGACTGATTAGAAACATAGAAAATAGGTGCAGGAGGAGGCCATTCGGCCCTTCGAGCCAGCACCGTCATTCATTGTGATCCCCTATCAATAACCCTTGCCTGCCTTCTCCCCATATCCCTTGACTCCACTAGTCCCTAGAGCTCTATCTAACTCTTTCTTTAAATCATCCAGTGACTTGGCCTCCACTGCCCTCTGTAGCAGGGAATTCCATAAATTCACAACTCACTGAGTGAAAACGGTTTTTCTCACCTCAAACTTAAATAACCTCCCCTTTATTCTAAGACTGTGGCCCCTGGTTCTGGACTCGCCCAACACTGGGAACATTTTTCCTGCATCTAGCTTGTCCAGTCCTTTTATAGTAGAGGGGATTGTAGAGGGATGGGGGTGGTGGGGGGGAAGCTGGAACAGAGATGGGGCTAGA
Source organism: Amblyraja radiata (assembly GCF_010909765.2). Taxonomy (NCBI): domain Eukaryota; kingdom Metazoa; phylum Chordata; class Chondrichthyes; order Rajiformes; family Rajidae; genus Amblyraja; species Amblyraja radiata. The sequence continues at coordinate 93,140,571 of NC_045960.1, forward strand.
CAAAGCATGGCAGGTAATAGGTTGATACAGGTGAGGGGAATTTTAAATAGGCACTCTATAGATAGTGTGGATGTGGAAAGGATGCTTCCAGTAGTTGGAGAGTCCAGAACCAGAAGGCACAGCCTCAGAATAAAAGGGTGTACCTTTAGAAAGGAGATGAGGAAGAATTTCTTTAGCCAGAAGGTGCTGAATCTATGGAATTCATTGCAATAGACAGCTGCGGAGGCCATCATTGTGTATTTTTAAAGGGTAGATTGATAGGTTCTTGATTAGTAAGGGCGTCAAAGAAGAAGGCATGAGAATGAGGTTGAGAAGGAAAAGTAAATCGGCCATGATCGAATGGTGGCGTAGATCTGATGGGACAACTGGCCTGATTTAGCTCCTATTTCTTGTGATCTTACGGGGAGGGTATAAGCAGGTTACTGAAGAGTGAGTGCTACTTGCTGATTGATAGGGTGGGTCTGCACTGAACTATACCGACTGTGGTGCTGAAAGCATGCATTCAATGATACTTTGTTCACCCCTAGTCTGTCACTGCTTTATTTCTCCTATTTAAAGAGGTAGAGGTGCTTTGTCTAATCCTCTTCCCCCCTTTTATTCCCTTGGCTGAAGGCACGTGAGGAACCCACCATCTCCAGGAAATTGGCCACCATCCAGTAAGTGACTCTGCTTGTCCACCAGTGCATTTACATGCAGACTTCCCTGGTAGGTAGGAGACAGGTCCCGTGACACAGCATGGAAACAGGCCCTTCGGCCCAACTTGCCCACACCAACCAACATGTCCCATCTACACTAGTCCCATCTGGTTGCGTGTAGCCCATATCCCTCTAAACCCTTCCTATCCATGAACCTGTCTAAATGTTTCTTAAACGTTGCTGATAGTACATGCCTCAACTACCTCCTCCGGCAGCTCACTCCATACACCCACCACCCGTTGTGTGGAAAAAGTTACCCCTCAGTTTCCTATTAAATCCATCTTTGGCACAATGCAGAACAAGGGATTGACTGTTCTGGTTTTGTGGAAAGCAATTGACGTGTTCTTACATGGGAGGGCACTTGAGGAACATTGTATCATGAGGTGCGGCGAGAAAAATTGCAGTGTAGCAGAATAATAGAAGACCTTAAAATGTTCCTGTGCACAGGTCCGGGTACATTCACAGAGGGAGATACCCAGATGATAAAGAAGATGGTGAATCTGATGACATAAAGTGATAGTTGTAGGGACATACAGAATAAAGGCAGGGCCCTCAGTCCATTGTGTCCGCACTGTCTTCAATCATCCATTCATATCAACCCCATACTAATCCCATTCTATTCTCCCACATTCCACCAAGAGGTGATATAATAGAAGTACATAAAATTACAAGAATGATGGATTGGGTAGATGATCAGAATCAATTTCCCATGGAAGGGAATCAAAAGCAAGAGGCCCTAAGTTTAAAGTAGGAGGAAGGAGGTTTAAAGGGGACTCAAGGTTTTTTGGTTTTTTTGGGGTTTTTTTTTGCAAAGGGTGGGGATATAAAAAGAACTCGCTGCTAGATACAATCAAGATATTTAGAGGCATTTAAGCAGGCAGTTAAACTGGCGAGGCATACAGGATGTTTCCAGGGCTTGTTTGGTAAATGGAATTAGTGTAGATGGGCAAAAAGGTCGGCCAGTGCATGACGGACTGAAGTGACAGGTTCTGTGCTGTGCTGTACACCTCTGTGACTATCTTTGGGATGTGGGAAGAAACCAGAGCACACAGAGGTCACAGGAGCTGTGTGGCAACTGCTCTGGTAACTGAGCAGGGTCTGAAGAAGGGTTTCGGCCCGAAACGTTACCTATTTCCTTCGCTCCATAGATGCTGCTGTACCCAGCTGAGTTTCTCCAGCATTTTTGTGTACCTGCTCTGGTAACTGTGTCTCTGCACCACCCGGGTGTGGAAAATAAACTCGCACATTGACACCAAACTCTAAGCAGTGTCAAACAGTGACGAGGATATTAATAAAGTGCAAACAAAGACTGGCAGAATGGGCAGGGAAGAGGCAGGGGAAATGTGGAGCACTGGTGTGAAGTAACAGAATGAGCAGAAATGAATTTAACAAAATGGCACTCTTCTGCTATAACTGTTAAATGCACTTAAATATCTGAACGTAATTGTGCTTGTTGAGTAGGCTGTTAGTAAAGTATTTAAGATCCCAAGCATCATAAATGGAGGCAGAGTACAAGGCAGGAAGGTGATGCTGATTCAGGTTTGCACCACAGCTGGAATATTCCGTTTAGTTTATTGTCACGTGTACCGAGGTACAATGAAAAGCTTTAGTTGCGTGCTATCCAGTCAGCGGAAAGACAATGCACAATTACAATCGAGCCATTTCCAGTGTATAGATACATGATAAGGGAATAACGTTTAGTGCAAGGTGAAGCCAGCAAAGTCCGAATAGGTATAGTCCGAGGGTCACCGACGAGATAGATAGTAGTTCAGGACTGCTCTCAGGTAGTGGTAGGATGATTCAGTTGCCAGATAACAGCCATTTATCAGGACTATTGGATTGCACCCGATCCTGGTCATCATGCTTTTCAAAGGATGAGAAGCTACTGGGAAGTCTGCAGATTCGGAGATAAGCTGTAATAAAAAGGAACTGCAGATGCTGGTTTATACCAAAGGTCGACACAAAATGGTGGAGTAACTCAGTGGATCATGCAGCATCTCTGGAGAAAGAGTCCCAACCTGAAATGTCACCTATCCATGTTCTCCAGAGATGCTCCCTGTCTGGCTGAGTTAGTCCAGCACTTTGTGTCTATCTTTATTTTTTAAATAGTCTTCCTCATTTGCCTGCAGCTGATGCAAGTCTGAGGTTTAAAAGATAGCAGAATCCTCACTGTGATGACTGCCCTCATACCCTCCTCTAATTAATCCCTTCTCCCCACCCCCTTTTCAGGAGGAAGGTTCATCCTCAACGAAAAAACATGAATGCCTACGTTGTGTTTCGACAGAGTGATGCTGCAGTCAAAGCACTAGCAAGGTACGAGTGCGGTTCCAACTTCTGTTCTGTCTCTTGCTTCTGGATGCTATTGACCAGTTTCACATGACTGCAGTCAATAGAAACTCGTACGGTGCACTAAATTTTATTGAGGGCTGCATCTTCCCTTGAGGAGGCAGCACAGTGGCGCAGCAGTGGAGTTGCAGCGCCAGAAACCTGGGTTCGATCCTGACTATGGGGTGCTGTCTTTACGGAGTCTGCACCTTCTCCCTATGATCGTGTTATTTTTTCTCTGGCTGCTCCGGTTTCCTCCCACATCTCAAAGACGTACAGGTTTGTAGGTTAATTGGCATCGGGAAAATTGTTATGCTGTGTCTTATAATAGATACACAAGAGACTGCAGATGCTGGAAACTCAAGCAGAACCCAACATGCAGGAGAAACTCCTTCAGACTGATTCGATATTTCAGGTCCCGACCCAAAACATCTGAACGCCTGCACCGATCCTGCCTAACCCGCTGAGTTCCTCCAGCACTTTGTCTTTTAGAAACATAGAAACATAGAAATTAGGTGCAGGAGTAGGCCATTCGGCCCTTCGAGCCTGCACCGCCATTCAATATGATCATGGCTGATCATCCAACTCAGTATCCCGTACATGCCTTCTCTCCATACCCTCTGATCCCCTGACCCCCTTACCCTGTGCTCCTCCTTTATAACCTGTGTGGAATGTTTATTAGGTAATCTATAATTTAACTCTAGTAATTCATTTATAAACTGCATTCCATGTGTTTAGTTATAGTCCGCATTTAGTGTTTCAATTCAGTTGTAAAGATATTTCTTATGCTCCGTTTATAGATATAATGGATCTGTTTCCATTATTTTGCAAAAACAAAGACTAAACAAATCTTGTTTTTTTTAAAAGGAATGGATGTGAAATACAAACGGGATTTAATATTCGAGTGGACCTGGCAAGCAACTGGAATGATGTGAGTCATGAATGAACGGCAGTCGACCAATTTGTGCTTTCCTGGCCGTGGTTGGTATCTCATGTGTCTTGTTTCTTGCAGCATAACCACCGGCGATCTATCTTCCTGGGCAACTTGCCGTATGGTAAGACACTCTGTGCTTTTCTCCTGAATTTTCACTGTTCTTTTGAACTGCAGCATTCTTTTAAAACAAATAGGAATTTATTATTTATGCAGAATAGATTTTCAAATTTGTATCCTTACCATAACACCTGAACTTGATTATGGCAGTGGTCACACAAAGCACCTTCCACCACCTTGGCACTTTCCAGAACAGGTTACAGACTTGCCTGGAGCTTTATATTTCACTCCTTTTTTCCTTACCTTGCATCGGTTTTTTTCCATTCATTTCTTTGTTACTATCTCCACTGCACCTTACCTGTATCCATCTATCTCGTGCTGTTTTTTGCGCCACACTTTCTCCTCACCCCTCTACCAGTTTTCAATCCTTTACTGCATCAATCTGAAGAAGGGTCCCAACCCAAAACATTGTCAGTAAATTTCCTTCAACAGATGCTGCTTGGCCTGACCTCAGATGCTGTCCGTGTGGAATTTGTATGTTCTCCCTGTGACTGCGCAGGTTTCTTCTGGGTGCTCCAGCTTCCTCCCACATCCCAATTAAGTGCAGGTTAATGGCTTTGATAAATTGCCCCTTGCGTGCAGGGAGTGGATACGAAAGTGAGATAACATAGAACTAGTATGAATGGATGATTAAAATGACACAAAGTGCTGGAGTAACTCAGCAGGTCAGACAGCATCTCTGGAGAACATGGATAGGTGACGTTTTGGGTTGTGGGACCAGGGATGACACCGGGTTCGGCAGTCACTACACCGACACTCGCAGTAGGGTGAACTCAAGTCAGGTGGGACAGGGTGGTGAAGAAGGTGTTTGGCATGCTTGCCTTCATTGAGAAATGTATGAGTACAAAGGCCGGGGCATCATGCAGTTATACAAGAAGTGGGTGAGACCAAAAGGAGCACTGTGTACGCTTCTGGTTGCCCGGCTATAGGATGGATGTCATTAAGTTAGAAAGGGTCCAGAATTGTTTATTAGGATAGTCCTTGGCCTTGCAGACTTGAGTTATTGAAGTATGCAAGATCGTGAGGGTCATGGATTGAGATCATGGATAAAGTGAAGACTCTGTCTTTTTCCCAGAGTGGAGTTTTTTAAAGCATAGGCTTCAGGTGAGAGGTAGAGATTTAATAGGGACCTCAGGGGAAACATTTTCACTTGGAGGATGGCCCCTTTCAGGAACAAGTTACCTGAGAAAGCTAGAGAAAATAATACTATAGTAATGTCAAAAGACACTTGGACAGATACATGGATTGGAAGGATTTAGTGAGATATGGGCCAAATGCAGGCAAATGGTACTAGCAAAGAATGACAACTTGGTTGGCATGCACTAGTTAGGCCAAAGAGCCTGTACGTGCTATACAGCTCCAACTCTATGTTGAATAGCCTTCTTTCCTGCTGTAGCCAGTAGGTATGTGAGATGGTTGTCCACAAAGCAACCACTCCTCCTCCCCACTACCACACATCGCCCCGTCCCCAGTCCACCCACCTGCCTTCCTCTGGCCCCAACTCCCACCCCTGCCGGGTGTTCACCATCCCCCCCCGACCTCCCCCTCTCCCCCACCCAACGGTCTGTCCTCAGCAGAGGTCTTACCTTTGTCCCCCTCCATCCCCATCTCAATGAGTTCCGCGCCCACCATGACTTGGAGCGCTTCTACCGTCGTCTCCGCCTCACAGCGCACTTCCATGGGAAGGAGTCCTCGCCCCCCAATGATGACCCCTTTTCCCGTCTCCAACGCACCCCCTCCTCGTGGAACCCCTCTCATAAAGTCCCGGCTCTGGAACTCTTTATCCAGAACTGCCGCCGCGACGTCAACCGCCTCAACTTCTCCACTCCCCTGTCTCACTCTAATCTTTCCCCCTCTGAACGCACTGCCATTGAATCACTCTGCAAAAAAAAATAAAAAATACCTCCTCACTCAGCCTCCATGCTTTTTTTGATCTGTTTTAAGATTTACAAAATTGTTCACTTTTAAGAAGTCGTCCCAAAGGAGTAAATCAATAATCAATAATCTGCTTGGACACAGATATCCAGGAAAATGATGTGCGTAATCACTTCTATGAATGTGGAGAAGTGGAGTCGGTACGGATAGTGAGAGACCGAGAATCAGGAATGGGGAAGGGATTTGGATATGTGCTTTTTCAGGTAAGGTGATAAAGACTTGGTGGGGGGACCTGTTGTATATCAGTTTTTTCTCCGAAGCTTAGAATCAGAGACTTCATTCGAGTGCATGTATTCTGTGAAGGAATTAGTGAGTTTACCTTGCCTTTCTTATGTTAATTAGCATTCAACCCCACCTCACCCCCAAATTGCTCTTTAACAAAAGTAATGTGGGATCTTAAAAAAAATTATGAGCAAGTATATAAAAAATGTACTTTAGATAATTAAGTAAACAAAGCAATATTGAATCAGTTTTCAAAATAATATCCTGATTTTCATTTAATTGGGTTTGAAAACTGTGACATTGCAAGTCATCATTTTTTTAGCACAGATGGGCATCTTGGTTGGCATGGGTGAATGGGGCTGAAGGGACCGTTTCTGTGCTGCGTGACCCGACAATAAGCTTGGTTTCTGTTTTGGCAGAACATGGACGCTGTGACACTGGCCCTTGAGCTCAACAACTCGGAGCTCAGAGGACGCAAGGTGCGAATCAACCGCTCGGTGAAGAAGGAGAGAGTCTCCCAGGACCCAGCAGCGGGGGAAGAAAAAAAGGGGAAGAGGATGAAACCTGCAGCCAAGGATTTCACGGGGCTGATGGCAAAGCCGGTGGAGGGAAAAAAAAACAAGAAGAAAAATCAAGGGAAGAAGAGCAACCGAGTCCAGTGGAAGACCAAGTCGAAAAAGAAGAAATGAGAGGTTGCAGCACGTCCAAGCTCGGCCAAAATCCATCCTGAGTGGCAACTGCAGTAACACTGATCAGCGTTCGGTCAGGCTAGAGCCAAACTGAAGAACAAGACCCACTCATTCAAGCTGCTTCTCTTCTGCCAAAAGCAAGTGTTTAGACATGGACATCTGCCGTTTAACACTCAGTAATTAATGAGGGTTATTAGATGGGTCATCAAAAATTGACCAGCAGACCTTAGTTTCCTATGGTGGTTTGATTTTATTACCTTGCATCAAAGGTGTTGTCTGCTCGACTCAATTCTTTGAGACATTTTTTAAACACTGTACGTTATCCTGCCGTTGTATGTTCCAATAAACCACATCCCAGTTTAACCATAATCCCATTTAATCAACCATAGTCCTCGTCTGGAGGTACGTTTGTCTAAGGGTATGACTAAGAATATTCAACTGCAAATGTTCATGCAGTTCAATTAATAGCAAATGGTCAGTGCAGCACTCTTATGAAATAAAATAGATATAAATGACAACATGGAGGATCTGCAGGAGGCTCTTGTGTGAACTGTTTTCTCACCAGTGGATTGTGATTGTGCATTGTTTGATGTGCGAAGTGGTGTTTCTGACGTAAAGAAAATTGTGAGCTTTCTTTGCACAGGACAACCATATTGTCCCCATTACAACTAGCATCAAGAAATATTTTGTGGATATGAATGAATGAATAAGTTTATTGGCTAAGTATTCACATACAAGGAATTTGCCTTGGTGCTCCGCCCGCAAGTGACAACACAACTCGTGGAAAAAAGCTGTTTTTATGTCTGGCTGTGGCAGCTTTGACATTCCGGAGTTGCCTTCCAGAGGGAAGTGATTCAAAGAGTTTGTGGCCAGGGTGAGAGGGGTCAGAGATGATCTTACCCGCTCGCTTCCTGGCCCTTGCAGTGTTGTTTGTCAATGGAGGGAAGGTTGGAGCCAATAACCTTCTCAGCTGATCGGACGATTCGCTGCAGCCTCTGGATGTTGTGCTTGGCGGCTGAGCCAAACCAGATCGTGATGGAGAAGGTGATTACAGACTCTACGATGGCCGTATAGAATTGGACCATCATTGCCTGTGGCAGATTGTGCATACTCAGCTGCCGCAGGAAGTACATCCTCTGTTGTGCCTTTTTGACTGTGGAGTCGATGGTGGCCCCCCACTTAAGGTCCTTGGAGATGATGGTTCCCAGCAACTTAAAAGACTCCACAGATGTGACTGTGGTGGTGTTGATGGTGAGTGGAGGGAGAGCTCTCCTAAAGTCTACAATCAATTCCACTGTCTTCAGAACATTGAGCTCCACGTAGTTGCGATGGCACCAGGATGCCAGCTGTGACACATCCTGTCTGTAGGCATATTCCTCCCCATCCTGGATCAGTCCAATCAGGGTTGTGTCGTCCGCAAACTTGAGAAGCTTGACAGAGGAGTCAGTGGAGGTGCAGTCATTGGTGTAGAGGAGAGGGGAGAGTACGCAGCCTTGCTGTGCTCCTATGCTGTGGGTCCAAGATGTGCTTTCCCAGCCTCACATGTTGCTTCCTGTCTGTCAGGAAGCTGGTGATCCACCGACAGAGGGGTTCAGGCACAGTCAACTCAGAAAGTTTGGAGTGTAGTAGCTGTGGCACAATGGTGTTGAATGCAGAGCTAAAATCAACAAACAAAATCCTTGCATAGGTCCCCTGGCAGTCTAGGTGCTGGAGGATGAAGTGCAGGCCCAGGTTGACTGCGTCATCCACAGATCTATTAGCCCGATATGCAAACTGCAGGGGGTTTGTGATATTTTTCAGCGTGGCCAGCACAGGCCTTTAGGGTCTTCATGACTACAGAAGTCAGTGTGACAGGCCCGTAGTCATTACGACCAGTAATCCTTGCCTTATTGGGTACAGGGACAATAGTGGAGACTTTGAAGCAGGCAGGGACAGTACAGGTTTGCAGGGACTGGTTGAAAATGTCTGTGTAGACCGGTGCTAGTTGTAAAGCACAGAGCTTGAGAGTAGAGGGGGAAACATTGGCCGGATGTAAAGTAAAGTGCTTTCGGGACCAGGCAGTCCAGGCCTCAAACTCCGAATATCCACGTGTTTTAGTTATTCCTGTCTAAATTTCATGGACATGGAAGTTTTGCAGAGGAATCCTGAGCCAGAGGACCCGTATAGGGATCAGTACATGGGGAGATGATGAAATGAACATTCTTTACACATTGAATTCACTTAACCATTCAAGTCTTTTATTCATTTTAACTGTTGCAGTCAAGATTAATAAGAAAGTAATTTGAACCAAAGTAGCAGCAGTAGCCTGTCCAGACCTTTACCATCAATAAGATGAAAGAGTTGGGGGTACAAGTACATAGTTCCCTAAAACTGGTGACACAGGAAGACAGGGTGAAGAAAAGGCACATTGTACACTTACCTTCATCGGCCGGCACGGAGTACAAGAGTTGGGACATCACGTTACAGTTGAACAAAAACTGACTGAGTAAACTTGAAATATTGTGCACAGTCCGGTTACCACACTAGGAAGTATGTGATTGGGCTGGAGGGCTTGAGTCATAAGAAGAGATTGAATTTGCTGGGATTGTTATCCCTAGAGTGAGGTAGATTGAGGGGTGACCTTTTATAGTGGTTTATAAAATACTGACAGGTACAAATAGATGACCATAGTCTATTTTTCATTGTAGGTGCCTAACACTAAAGAGGTGCAAGAAACTGCAGCTGCTGAAGTCTTGAGAGGAAAAAAAAACAAAGTAGGGGAGGAACTCAGCTGGTCAGTCAGCATCTGTGGAGGGAATGGACAAATATTGATTTAAAATAGTGTAATTCCCCTGAATGTGTAACACAAATAGGACATTCAGCCCCACAGTTCCATACCAGCATTTAGTCAGCTTTCAATTCTTCCTCCATTCCTATCCTATCAACATAATTTCCAATCGTGCTTATCTACATTTGCCTTTGAAATTTGCATACGATTTAAATTTCAGTCGTGCTGGGTGAGTAAGTGTCTCCTGCATTCGCAGTTGGATTTATTATCTTGGATGTGTGGTTACCAACTTAGGTCGGCCAACAAGGGGAAGCTCTTGATATTTGTACTGTTAATCTGTCTCACAATCTGTAACACAAGAATATACCAGGAGTAGGTCCCTCCATTCAATATCGTGGTAATCCATCTGGCTTCACCTCATCTGTGCAAGTTCTCCATAACCCTCAACCTTTCAAATATTCATCAATCTCTACCTTAATTGTTTTTTTTTCATTAATTGCCTTAAATCTTTGATAACATCTTCAATTCCCCTTTCCCCCGTTGAAAACAATGAACTACAATGCCGAGAACTATATTCTGCACTCTATATTATCCCTTTGCTCTATCTATTGTAGTTGCATTTGAACTGATTGTTATCTATGTATGGTATATCTGATCTGTTTTGGATATCATACAAAATAAAGATTTTCATTGTACTCGGTATCTTTGACAATAATAAACCTAAGGGCATCCCTTCTGCTACCTTCCCAAAGATGAGCTGGCAGGTTGTGTGGATTGTGACATTAAACTGTTCACTCTGCTTCTCTTAAGAGAGAGTTAGATAGAGCTCTAGGGGCTTGTGGAGTCAAGGGATTTGGGGAGAAGGCAGGTACGGGTTATTGATAGGGGACGATCACAATGAATGGCCTCGGGACCATTGGCTCGAAGGGCCGAATGGCCTCCTCCTGCACCTATTTTTCTATGTTTCTTGCCACAGATGTGGCATGACTGCTGAGCATCTTTTTTATTCTTTACTTTGTTACCCCTTTAGATTAGCTCGAGAGGCAAATGATTCAAGGGGGCTTTGACGGGGAGTGGGATGAATGAATGAATAAGTTTATTGGCCAAGGATTGGCGGGTAGCAAACGTAACCCCACTTTTTAAGAAGGGAGGGAGAGAGAAAACGGGGAATTACAGACCAGTTAGTCTAACATCGGTAGTGGGGAAACTGCTAGAGTCAGTTATTAAAGATGGGATAGCAGTACATTTGGAAAGTGGTGAAATCATTGGACAAAGTCAGCATGGATTTACAAAAGGTAAATCATGTCTGACGAATCTTATAGAATTTTTCGAGGATGTAACTAGTAGCGTGGATAGGGGAGAACCAGTGGATGTGGTGTATCTGGACTTCCAGAAGGCTTTCGACAAGGTCCCACATAAGAGATTAGTTTACAAACTTAAAGCACACGGCATTGGGGGTTCAGTATTGATGTGGATAGAGAACTGGCTGGCAAACAGGAAGCAAAGAGTAGGAGTAAACGGGTCCTTTTCACAATGGCAGGCAGTGACTAGTGGGGTACCGCAAGGCTCAGTGCTGGGACCCCAGCTATTTACAATATATATTAAAGATCTGGATGAGGGAATTGAAGGCAACATCTCCAAGTTTGCGGATGACACTAAGCTGGGGGGCAGTGTTAGCTGTGAGGAGGATGCTAGGAGACTGCAAGGTGACTTGGATAGGCTGGGTGAGTGGGCAAATGTTTGGCAGATGCAGTATAATGTGGATAAATGTGAGGTTATCCATTTTGGTGGCAAAAACAGGAAAGCAGACTATTATCTAAATGGTGGCCGACTAGGAAAAGGGGAGATGCAGCGAGACCTGGGTGTCATGGTACACCAGTCATTGAAAGTGGGCATGCAGGTGCAGCAGGCAGTGAAGAAAGCGAATGGTATGTTAGCTTTCATAGCAAAAGGATTTGAGTATAGGAGCAGGGAGGTTCTATTGCAGTTGTACAGGGTCTTGGTGAGACCACACCTGGAGTATTGCGTACAGTTTTGGTCTCCAAATCTGAGGAAGGACATTATTGCCATAGAGGGAGTGCAGAGAAGGTTCACCAGACTGATTCCTGGGATGTCAGGACTGTCTTATGAAGAAAGACTGGATAGACTTGGTTTATACTCTCTAGAATTTAGGAGATTGAGAGGGGATCTTATAGAAACTTACAAAATTCTTAAGGGGTTGGACAGGCTAGATGCAGGAAGATTGCTCCCGATGTTGGGGAAGTCCAGGACAAGGGGTCACAGCTTAAGGATAAGGGGGAAATCCTTTAAAACCGAGATGAGAAGAACTTTTTTCACACAGAGAGTGGTGAATCTCTGGAACTCCCTGCCACAAAGGGTAGTCGAGGCCAGTTCATTGGCTATATTTAAGAGGGAGTTAGATGTGGCCCTTGTGGCTAAGGGGATCAGAGGGTATGGAGAGAAGGCAGGTACGGGATACTGAGTTGGATGATCAGCCATGATCATATTGAATGGCGGTGCAGGCTCGAAGGGCCGAATGGCCTACTCCTGCACCTAATTTCTATGTTTCTATGTTTCTATTCACATACAAGGAATATGCCTTGGTGCTCCGCCGCAAGTGCACCTGGAGTATTGTGTGCAGTTTTGATTACCTTATTTTGAGGAAGGACATTCTTGCTATTGAGGGAGTGCAGCGTAGGTTTACAAGGTTAATTCCCGGGATGGCGGGACTGTCATATGCTGAGAGAATGGAGCGGCTGGGCTTGTACACGCTGGAGTTTAGAAGGATGAGAGGAAATCTTATTGAAACATATAAGATTGTTAAGAGTTTGGACACGCTAGAGGCAGGAAACATGTTCCCGATGTTGGGGGAGTCCAGAACCAGGGGCCACAGTTTAAGAATAAGGGGTAAGTCATTTAGAACGGAGACGAGGAAACACTTGTTCTCAGAGAGTTGTGAGTCTGTGGAATTCTCTGCCTCAGAGGGCGGTGGAGGCTGGTTCTTTGGATACTTTCAAGAGAGAGCTAGATAGGGCTCTTAAAGATAGCGGAGTCAGGGGATATGGGGAGAAGGCAAGAACGAGGTACTGATTGGGGATGATCAGCCATGATCACATTGAATGGTGGTGCTGGCTCGAAGGTCCGAATGGCCTACTGTCGAAAACATGAGTGACAAATAGGAATGACACATAAAACATTAATAATAAAACATGATCGATTTAAAATTAATTTTAGGGGGTTTAAAATAGGTTCTTGATTAGGACGGATATCAGAGATTATAGGGAGAAGGCAGGAGAATGGGGTTGAAAGGGAGATATAGATCAGCCCTGATTGACTGACGGGAGTAGACGATGGGCCGAATGGCCTGATTATGCTCCTATAATTTAAGAAAAATAGAGGAGCTTTAAAAGGGAAGGGACACGCTTCAAAAGGGATGGGCTGCTCTCTGGGGGTCCAGCAAGGAGCAGTGGGTCGGATGCTGATCCCCAGCGCTGTAAGAAGCAGGACCAGGACCAACTCTTGGGCAGCGCTCTCACAACCGGGCGCCACGCTGGAGGGAAGTCATGGGCAAAGATCTATGACCTTTGGTCATGGGTGGGACATGCAAGCACGGAGTGCTATCCCCACCAACGATCCTATAGCTATAAGATCTTTGGTAGGAGAGGCGATGGCTATAGGATCTTTGTCTCCTACCGCGGCCGAGTAAGTGTTGTGAGTCGGGTCGGGTCGCTGGTCCCACTGTCCCCACTGCTCGGGGGCGGGGCTGGCTGGTGTCGGCGTCAGGCAGCGCAGCGGCCACCCATGCGGGGGTGCGCGCGCGCGCGGGGTCCTTGTTCAGGCGCGCGGGCGCGGGCGCGTGGACGGTTGGCGGTTGGGCGGGCGGTTGGTCGGTCGGGCGGGCGGCGCGGGGCCGTGGCGGGAGCTGGAGCGGGAGCGGGAGCGATGGCGGGGAGGACGGGCGCCATCGCGGCTGGGCTGTGCGGGGCGCTCTTCGTCGCCTACTGCATCTACTTCGACCGCAAGCGGCGCAGCGACCCCGACTTCAGGAACCGGCTGCGGGAGCGTGCGTACTGGGGCGACGCGGGGAGGGGTGGGGGGATTGGGGTTCATGGTGGGGGAGGGTCATTGACTGGGGGGGGGGGTGTGGGGGTGAGCGCGCGTTCCCGCGTGGGTCAATGTGTCCGCGCGTGCCCGCCAGGACCGGCATCTTGGGGTCGCACGTGGTGCAGGCGCGCCCCCGCTGTGGACGGGTTGGGTGGGAGAGAGAGAGAGAGAGAGGGGCTTGAGGACGGGCCGAATGTCCACACCCCCACCTCCACCTCCAGGCTCTGCACTCTCCAGAGGGCAGCTGTGGGGTATCTGCATTCCCAAACCCCCTGGGTGTCCTTGACCACCTCTGCACCCAGGACAAGAAGGAATGCTACATGATCACTCCGGAGATTTCCAACGTGCTGAGCTGCACGCGTGCTTGACACTATTTCACCTCTCTGACATAGCTTGTAAATGATTATTTCTGCTTAAAAAGCCGGTGATCGCAGTCTCATTAACAAGATTCAACGACAGATTGGAAAAAATACCTTAAAAGGTTGACCGGATATTGGCAAGGGCAGTGGGTCGAATAAAATGCTTATGTTAATGAGTTGGCACAATCTTGATGGGTTACTTTGATGCCTGACTCCATTAACCATAGAAACTAAAAATGCTCAGCAGGTCAGGACACGTTTGGGAAGAGAAACTGGCTTAACAGGTACAAGAGCTTTTGTCAGACTTTGACCTGTAGCATTCATCGTGTTTCTCATCCCACAGGCGTGGCCTGACCTATTGCATGTTACCAGTGTATTTTCTGCTTTTATTTTAGATTTCCAATATTTTAGATTGTTTTTCTCTGATAGCCAAAATCCTTTTACAACGTGTAGGAAAGAGCTGCAGATGCTGGTTTAAATCGAAAGTAGACATACAATGCTGAGTAACTCAGCGGGACAGGCAGCATCTCTGGAGAGAAGGAATGGGTGACTTTTTGGGTTGAGACTCCAGCATTTTATGTCTACCTTCCTTTTACAACATTGTTGGCTTAGTCCTTATATTTCAGCAGAGGTTCGGTACTTGCATTAAAGCCTATTTACAAAACAAAGTGGTGGAGTAACTCAGCAGGTTAGGCAACCTCTCTGGAGACCACGGATAGATGACGTTATGGGCCAAGACCCTTCTTCAGATGGGTTTTATCCGTGTTCTCCAAGGATGCTATCTGACCCACTGAGTTACTCCAGCACTTTGTATAAACCAGCATCTGCAGTTCCTTGTTTCTATGTTTTGACACTTTCCAACCTTTCACTTTACAGGAAGGAGGAAGCAGAAACTTGCCAGACAAAAGGCTGGGCTTTCACAGGTAAGTATCAATTTTCAGTACTGTGGAGTGAGCTAGTGTACAAAATTATGAGAGGCCATGAAGGCATATAGCATGGAAACAGGCTATTTGGCAGAACTCATCCATGCCAATGAAGATGCCTCATTTAAGCTAATCCCATTTTCCTGCTTTTGATTTGTATCCCTCTAAATCTTGCCTATCCATATACCCGTTCAAATGTCTTTGAAATGTCATTATACCTGCTTCAATTACTTTCTCAATGGCAGGCTGTTCCATAAACTCACCAGCCTCTGTGCAAAAAAGTTCCCTGTCATGTTCCTATTAAATCCTTTCTGTATTATCTTAAACCTGTGCCATCTAATTCTTGATTCCCTTACCCTGGGAAAAACTGCATTCTATCTATTCCTCTCAAGATTTTATACACCTATAAGGTATTAGTTTAATTTTAATAGATCACCAATGAGTAAAGTCCTCGGCTGCCGAATCTCTCCCTATACTCAGCCCTCAACCAAACCTGAACACATTACCCCAAGTGAAGCCTCACCAATGTCTTGTACAACTCTTAACATAACATCCCAACTTCAATTCCCTGACGATGAAGACCAACATGCCAAAAGCCTGCTTCACCACCTTGTCTACACGTGACTGCACTTTCAAGGAACTATGTACTTATACTCCTAGATCCCTCTGCTCTACAATCCTCGCCAAAGCCCTGCCATTCACTGTGAAGGTGGTGCCCTGGTATGACTTCCCAAAATGCAACACCTCACACTTATCTGAATTAAACTACATCGGCCCAATGGTTCAAGGCACCACTGTAATTTTTGATAACCATCTTCACTGTCGACGATACCACCTATTATAGCAATTACTAATCATGCTCTATACATTTCCATCCCAATCGTTGATGTAGATATCAAACACGAATGGGCCCAGCACCAATGCCTGAGGCACAACACTAGTCATGGACTGCCAGTCTGGAAAACAACTTTCAACCACTGTTACCTTACCACAAAGCTAATTCCATATTCAGTTAGCTTCCTCTCCTTAAATCCCATGCAATCTAACCTTTCAGTGCAGTCCACCATACGGAACATTATCAAAGGCCTTGCTGAAGTCTGCATAGACCGTCTACAGCCCTGCCCTTGTCAACCTTCTTGGTTATTTCTTCAAATCAAATTCACGAGACACTATCTCCCGAGCACAAAACCTGGCTGACTGTCTCCTGTCATTCCAAATGCATGTACATCTTATCTCTGCTAAACCTCTCCAGTTACTTACCTACCACAGATGTTAGGCTCATTGGCCTAAAGTTCCCAGGCTCTTCTTTGCAGATCTTCTTAAATAGAGGCACAACACCAGCTGCCCCCTAGTCTTCCGGAACCTCACCCGTGTCTAAGGATGATTTATATATCTCAGCCAGAACTGCAATTTCTTCTCTAGCTGCCAAAAGTGTTCTTGGATATATCTGATCAGGCCCAAAAGATTTATCTAACTCCATCCACCTTAGGATGTCCAGCTCCTCAACCATAATACAGACTGTCCTTAAGACATCCCCGTTAGCAGTCCAAAGTTCCCTCATCTTCATGTATTTATCTGCAGTAAAAATAGAGGAGAAATATTCTTTGAGGACCTTGCCCATCTCCTAAGGTTCCACACAAAGATGTCCACTTTGGTTTTTGTGGTATAGTCAAGGTAGTTAGAGGAAATGTTCCATATATCAGATGTCAAAACCTAGAGGGTAATGGGGAAGAGATTCAGTGGGATTCTGAAGAAGAATTTGATCACCAAGAGGATGGTTGGAATCTGGAACACATTGCCTGAGGGGCTGGTGGAGACAGAGGCTCTCACAAGATTTAAGTAGTGTCTAGAAGAGTATTTGATGACCATGACATCGAAGGCCACAGCCCAGGTTCTGGTAAATGGAATTAGTGTAGTTAGTAATTGCAGATTGGCATGGATGCGCAGAGCGATTAGAATACGGATGTATGATTTTGTGTTGTTAAATACGGATTTTAATTACGGCGTTCAGTTCCGTCTGAAGAAGGGTCTCAACCAGAAACGTCACCCATTCCTTCTCTCCAGAGTCGCTGCCTGTCCTGCTCCAGGTTTAAACTGAGCGCTGTCAGTTTAACTCATGTGAATTGAAACAAAGAGCTGTCGGCTATAGCGCTGTGATCTAAATATAGCGCTACCGGCTGGAGAGCTATGGGCTTTACACATAGCGCTATGGCCACAGTGCTATGGGTCACAGACTGTTCAGGAAAATTCCCGTATAACAATGAGTCTTTGGAATTCTCTTTGAGCCTTTGATTATTTTTTAGGCCGTGGTAGAATTCTGGATAAGTCTAGTGGTGAAAGGGTACCAGTGTTATTGCAGTTATATTGGGATTGGCCTTGATTTTACAGAACGGTGGGTGGGCTCAAGGGGGAGAGATGGAGGGGAGGGAGGGAGAAAAAAAGGAACGAGGAGAGAGGGAGAGAGGGCGGGAGGGATGGATGGATGGAGAGAGGGGGAGGGAGCGAGGGTGGGAGAGGGAGGCTTCCAAAATGGCTTCTACATCATCTGCTGCTAAAAGCAGGAAGCAGCTGTTCAAACAGCAGTATACAAAGAGATGGCAATGAATGCACTGTCAAGTAAGGTGCGTAGAAGACATGTCAATTGGTAGCCAAGTTATGCATTCTTGTACTCTTGCATGGGTATGACCACACATTAAAAAAAAAAAATTTCAGCAAAATGGAACCGCGTAAAAATACTGATTTCCTCAGCAAAATACTGATTTTCAGGTACTAGTATACTGAAATACTCTGACAAAAGTTGGCAGTTCTGGATGTGTTGCACCAATGAGTCTGTTTTGTTGCTGTATGATGCAATGACAAGTAAGGGCTTGGTTTGTGACTTGCCTCCATTATAGAGCTAGTTATCTGTATTACTGGTCTGTTTGTTAGAGTTCAGTTTGATGAAGGCACGGCAGGGTTGTGCGGTCTGCGTGTTTATTGATGCTGCATTCTCAAACCCCCTGGGTGTTTTTGCTAACTCAACACCCAGGACAAGAAGGAATGCTAAATGAAAGTTCCAGAGAACTCCAACGTGCTGAGCTACACTTGTGCTTTTCACTATTTCACGTCTCTGACATGTCTGTAAAGGACTATTGAACTGTGATTGGGCATTTTCATAGAAACATAGAGAATAGGCTGGGGGTGAGGGAGTGGGAAGTTTGAAAAGTGTAGGAAGGAACTGCAGATACTGGTTTAAACCAAATTTAGACACTAAATCTGGAGTAACTCAGTGGGACAGGTTGCATCTCTGGAGAAAAGGGAAGGGTGACGTTTCAGGTCGAGACGCTTCTTCAGACTCGATCCGAAACGTCACCTATTCCTTCTCTCCAGAGATGCTGCCTGAGTTACTCCAGCTTTTTGTGCCTATCTTTGGGAAGTTTGAAAAGATTGCTCACCTTTGGCCAGTACCCAGTGCTGAACGATCCTAATTGCTCTCAAACCTCAGTGTCCCCCTACTGTGTGGCATACTGATGACTGCTCCCCAGTCTGAAAGTAAGGCGGGCAGGAAGAACCTCATTCTGGGTTGCGAAGGAGCCAGGGTCTGGAGTAGGGAGGTGACTGAACTGAGTGCTGAACTGGGACCTGGGTTTGGGACACTATTATGTAAGTGGGATTTCACTTTTTTTCCTCCTTCACTCACACCATATGCCTTTGAGCAGTCTAGTAAGAATTTTATCTTGAAGCATTAGTTCCTTACCCGGGTACAAGCGGTGATATGTGCAGGCGCTCTTCTTAGCCCCCCCCCCCCCCTTAATGGCTGCCTTTTTTTTTATATAGATGTCTGGTCATAATGTTCTTTGAAATAAATAACATTGCCTATTTTTCAGAATGTGGATTTTGCCTTAAAGGGAACATCAATTGCCTTTCAGGATATGTTAGTGAGATGTCTTCTTTGAACTCCACCAGCACATGCACTGAAAGGGCTGCCAAAATTCTGTTGGGTATAGAATTACAAGCTTTTGACAATTAAGGAATTTTAATGGTGAATGACTTGGAAGGGAACTTGGCTGCTATGGTATTTCCATGGCTTCCCTGTCATCCTTATGATGTTGCTGGTTTAGTAAGTTAATTACCCTTGCGTCGTAAAATAGTTTGAGACCATGCTAAACTGCTGATGTTTCTTATGCTATTCTACTGTGTGCGGGTGTGGGGTCACAACCAAGTGTGGTCTTCTCTGGGTGTTGCAAACGTTTTGCTGTGCCTTTTAGTTTTTGGACCTGGGTGAAGACAAGGAGACCCTGGTCATTTGCATTTGATGCTTATTGGGTCCCACTTGCAGCAAGTGTCTGGGTTTGGTCACCTCGCCCATCAAAGAGGTGCCACGTCCCGATTTGCAGCTTTCAAGACCGTCAGTTCTACAAGCAGCACCCTACAATCTCCGCTGTATGCTGGCTTTGAATAGTAAGCCTCCTGTAACTTACCTGCTTCCTCTCTGGCTTGCAGCTACCAGACCTGAAAGATGCAGAAGCGGTGCAGAAGTTTTTCTTAGAAGAAATCCAACTGGGTGAAGAGTTGCTGGCACAAGGTTTGTACATATTGAGAATATCCTCTGTTGAATAAAAAACCAGGCCCTTTCCTCTCATAAACGACAAAAAGCCAAATATACAGGATTAGCACTGGATTAAGAGGAGAGAGAAAACCAATTGAACTCCCACAAACTAAGTTTGTGGGTGTGAAATTTTGGACCTTTGGATTCCAACCTTGCGTGTGGCTTTCCAACCTCCCGGTCTACTGTCGGAGCCGTGGTGACAGTGTGCAACCTGCAGGTCATGTCTGCCCTCGGGACTTTTGCTTGTCCAGTCAGGCCCACAGCCACTCACCGCCCTTGCTGCCCCAATTGTATACTCGTCACCATTCCAGAGAATCTCAAGGACACTGCCGCCTCCTTAAAAGGGGTGGCCCGTGCGTTTGTTGGCCTGCTTGGTCTCTGAGGAGTGGTGTGGCAGTAGACGGGTAAGGGTGGCTTCCTGGAACATATTCGATGCTGGGCTTGCAGTCAGGGATCTGAGACTTGGGCCTGGTTTCAACGTTTGGGACTTGCCTGATGCAAGTCTGAATGCTTATATTGTGTACTGATTGGCTTGGTCTATTATTGTAATAATACAAGGTACAGTACTGGTGAGTGCAGCCAGTTTCTGTATAGAGTGTAGAATACTCTTCCTCCTGAGAGGAAGGTGTGAACAGGAAGCTGGAGTTGTAAAAATAAACTTAGATTTTATGTGATTTTCTGAATGACTGATAAAATAAAATAACTTTCAGCAAAGGTTGGATTATGAAGCTGACTTTCTGCAGAAAGTGGATCAAAGTCTCCCATCATGGAAGATGGCTACGCTTCGCCCTACCACTGCATGAAGTATCATCTCATACAATTTTCAGACTATGTTTTCAGCTTAACCATATAACAATTACAGCACGGAAACAGGCCATCTCGGCCCTTCTAGTCCGTGCCGAACACTTATTCTCCCCTAGTCCCATTTACCTACACTCAGACCATAACCCTCCATTCCTTTCCTGTCCATATACCTATCCAATTTATTTTTAAATGATAAAATCGAACCCGCCTCCACCACTTCCACTGGAAGCTCATTCCACACAGCTACCACTCTCTGAGTAAAGAAGTTCCCCCTCATATTACCCTTAAACGTCTGTCCCTTAATTCTCAAGTCATGTCCTCTTGTTTGAATCTTCCCTACTCTCAATGGGAAAAGCTTATCCACGTCATCTCTGTCTATCCCTCTCATCATTTTAAAGACCTTTATCGTCCCCCCCCTTAACCTTCTGTGCTCCAAAGGATAAAGACCTAACTTGTTCAACCTTTCTCTGCAACTTAGTTGCTGAAACCCAGGCAACATTCTAATAAATTTCCTCTGTACTCTCTCTATTTTGTTAACATCTTTCCTATAATTTGGCGACCAAAATTGTACACCATACTCCAGAATTGGCCTCACCAATGCCTTGTACAATTTTAACATTACATCCCAACTTCAATACTCAATGCTCTGATTTATAAAGGCCAGCACACAAAAAGCTTTATTTACCGCCCTATCTACATGAGATTCCACCTTCAGGGAACTATGCGCAGTTATTCCTAGATCCCTCTGTTCAACTGCATTCCTCAATTCGCTGCCATGTCCATCCTATTTTGATTTGTCCTGCCAAGATGTAGCACCTCACACTTATCAGCATTAAACTCCATCTGCCATCTTTCAGCCCACTCTTCCAAATGGCCTAAATCTCTCTGTAGACTTTGAAAATCTACTTCATTATCCACAACTTAAAGCCTTTGTCATCTCTAGATTATTAAATGCTAGTGAACAGGTGGAAATGGCAGTGAAGGAAGATTGCCATAAAATCACCATTGTTTCACTGAATTTGTCATGGGGGAGGGGAGGGGGCGGTAAGAAACTTGCTCCAAGACTACACGAGGTTTAGGTGAGTACTGAGTGAACAGCACCAATTCAATGGTGTGGCCCGCCACAATGATCATCTTCACAAACAGTGAATCCATTCAGTGCCCTGCCTGATGCTCCTCATGCAAAATGCAGTTCCAGAATCTTGTAAATCTGTATTTGCTCAGTTGATTAAAAAAAAAAAAAGAGTTGGAAAGCAACGTCGCAACAAAGCAAGTGAGCAGTCAAGTGAATCAAACCAAACTGTGCAGAACAACATTCAAGAGTGTAACAGAACAGATTACAGCTGTGATTGTGGTTCAAAATTAATTTATTTGGAATGGGGAATTTGCTATGTCAGGCGTTGATGAAGAGTGTAGATGTATTTTGAGAGAAAACTGGAAAGCTACATGAGTGGAAAGGAATAGAGAGTGAGACGAGCATAAAGACTATTTGTGAGACGAGCATAAAGAATTGTGTAATCTACAGAGTGAAGAAGCAAGCCTTCCATCTTAAATTAATTGGTGTTAGTGTTTTTGCTTTAGTTGAGCTGTCATCAGTATATTAAAGTTCCAACTACAGGTGCACAACCTTTTATCCGAAAGCCTTGGGACCAGACACTTCTCGGATTTCGGAATTTTTCGGATTTCCGAATGGAAGATTTTTAGCGTAGATTAGGTAGGTAGCGCGGGCGGCTTGAAAAGACTGGAGCGGCTGCCTCCTCCCCGGAGACCGGGGAATCATTGTAAATCATTGCTTAAATGTTAGTCAGTTAGTTTGGAGGGATTTTATGTGGTGGGGGGGGGGTGAAGGGGGAAACTTTAATTCTTAGTCCCCCACCTGGTCGGAGAGGCAGGGAGCGGGCAATGCCTTACCGGGTCGCCGTGCGGTAAGCTCCGGAGCGCTGTGGCCGCCGACACACAACATCGCGGGGCTGCGGGCGTCCGGCCGCGGGCCGCGCTGGATTTGGAGCGCCGCGCAGCCAGGGGTAGAGTTACCGGGGTCGGAGCTACAACCGTCGCCGCCCACGGCCGGACGCCCGCAGCCCCAGCTCCGCGATGTTGGGAGTCGGCGGCCACAGCGCTCCGGAGCTTACTGCACTGCGACCCGGTAAGGCATTGCCCGCTCCCCGCCTCTCCGACCAGGTAGGGGACTAAGAATTAAAGTTTCCCCCTTCACCCCCCCCCTTCACATAAAAGCCCTCCAAACTAACTGACTAACCTTTAAGCAATGATTTACAGATGTTTAAGTGTCTCCCCGGTCTCCGGGGAGGAGGCAGCCGCTACAGTAGTACAGACCTGGGTTGACCGTGGGTCGTTTCGGGTCACGTTTGGTGCCAAACGCGAGCTTTGGTGTGCAGACGACACCCTGGAAAAAATGTCCGGTTTTCGGAGCTTTTCGGTTTCCGGAACTCCGGATAAAAGGTTGTGCACCTGTCTAATGAATGATGCATTTCTCTGGGACAAGTGATGTGTTTTAGACTCCAAGTCCACTTTGATGCCACTCCACTGGAAACTTGTAGGTGTTTGTGGTGCGAGCTGGTTCCCAGCTTGGGATGGTGTGGAACTGCTATGGTGTGCAGGTTTGGCTTTTCCATTCTGCTGTTGACCAGCAACTGAACAGACCAGGACAGTTGGTCAGAATTTGCTGCTTTGGGTGGAAATTGCTTTCAGAATTGGTCTTTTGAGAAGTACATTTTCCCTATGGGATTCTGTCATTCAAGATTTTGCTCAAATCTTCAGTGTATGGCATCAATTAGTATTTAGAATGCAATATTCAAATCCCACTTTGCAGGCTGGGATTAATGTAGGATGTATGTTAATAGGTGGTGGATGGCCAGCCCAGAGTCATGGGCCGAAAGGACTGTTTCTGAGCAGTATGACTATGAACTTTTATCATGCGTTTGAGTGGAAACTGCATTTTTATTGATATAGCTGAAAATAGGCACACAAAATAAACATTTTAATCTGAACATATAGTCCACCGTCTATAAATTACTTTTAATAACTGAATGCTACTAAACCAGTTGCTAACTACGTGAGTATATTTTCCAGGTAAAGATAATGTTATATTTAAAAGGTTGATGCCCTTAGCCACTGTACCTAAAACTAAACTCCATTTTAAAACCTGCCCCAAAGATAGTAGGTGGAGGATCATCGGGGTTTTCAAGCAATCAGATGCCGGAATACTGGAGTTTTACTGTGTTTTTGAAGTATAGTCGTTTTTTCTAGTGACGGCAGTATTCCTGAATTTATTAACAAATTCCCACAAGCCGTGTTGGATTGGAGACTAATATCTGTTTCAGTGATGTATACTTGAGGCACGAGGCCAAGGAACCGGGGAGAACTCCCATGCTCTTCAGAGTGCTATGGTGGGATTTTAGATGCCTGACTGAGAACGGCGGTCGAGTCTTGGTTTCTCATCACTGACAGTGCAACACTCTCTCAGTACTGATCCAGATGTGTCCGTTAGATTATGTGGTGATACTTGAATCAATGAACTGAAACAGATGAGATTTCCACTTGGAGGGTCAGTACCACAGCATCTTTAATGCTGTATAATGTCCAAGATTGTTTCCAAGGAATGTAATCAATTTGATGCTTGGTGCTATTGGGATAGGTGAACAAAAACTTTGTCAAAGTTGTACATTTCAGGAGTGTCATGGAAGGAATAGCAGAGAAGCAGCTTGGAAGGTATTTCAGAACTTAGAGTGCTGGAAGCTCATCTGCTGGCCTTGAGACGGGAAGTGTGGACTTGATCCAGGACCAGGGTTGGAACAGAGCCCTGTAAACCTCAGTTCAAAGCTTTATGTAGACTTCGCTGAAAGTTAAGTGACTCCCTTTTTTGCAGGTGACTACGAGAAGGGTGTGGACCACCTGACGAACGCTATTGCTGTTTGTGGACAACCTCAGCAGCTCTTGCAGGTGCTGCAGCAAACCCTGCCTCCACCGGTCTTCCAGATGCTGCTGACCAAACTGCCTACCATCAGTCAGGTAAGAGGCAAGGGGTTGGTAATGATGGGGGCTAGGGAGTTCAACTCTTTGTATTCTGCAAGGCTTCCACTTCCCAACCCCAGCGGTTCTGACTGCAGTTGTAACTCTCACAAGGCTGCTCCATAGTTTTCCACAAATGTACAACATTTGTTTACTATTTATTCTGTCTGCATTGGCAGATGGGTCAATCTCTGAAACATGATAGCCATGCTAGGAATTAGGTTGCCACCCATAGAATCAATTCAGTTTGTCCCTGCTCTTTCCTGACAGACCTGCAACATTTGTTTTTCTATATGCACTCTCCCTTTTGAATAGTAGTCGAGTATGAAAATATGAATGAATAGGGCTAGATCACTCGTCCCCTTGACCCTGCTGTGCTGCTTAATAAACTCACGGCAAATGTGATAATAACCTCAACTCTTCATTCTCTACCTTGCGTGTCACATATCTACGTCTGCCTTAAAAATATGAAAGGACTGCACCACCCTTTGGGAAGAGCAGTCAAAAGACTCACAGCCCTCAAATAAAAACTATACCTCTTCCATCTGAAATGGACATGGTGTTATTTTTTAAAATTCTAGATTCTTCGACAAGAAGAAACATTCTCACAATATCCATCACGTCAACACCTGTCAGAAGATCTCGTTTCAATCGTGTCACCTTAAACTCCAGCATCTGGGAACATAATCGGGTCACCCTATCTCATAAGATAACCTGCCCATTCCAGGTATTAGTCTAGTAAACCTTCTCAGAACTACTCTCAATGCACCAGTATCCTTTCTGAATTGAGAGTAAAGAGACTGATTCTGCACAGATGTTGCTTCACCATCGTCCTCTGCTTGCCTACTTTTACATTCAATTCCCCTGGCAATAAACAATAATGTTCCATCAGCATTCTTAATTGCACACTGACTGTGCATGATGACATTAAGAGCCTACTGCTTCCCTGAACTTTGCACTCTCTCACTATTTAAATAATATTGCTTAGTTATGTTTCCTGCCAGAATGGACAGTTTTGCATTTACCCACGTTATACTCAAGATCTATGCCCGCTGCTGCATCCAGTTGTAGACTCCACTTATCCTCTTCACATCTTACCTTCCTACCTTTATCATCAACAAATTTAGTATCCATACCTTTAGCACATTCATACAAGTAATTGATATAGATTCTCAAAATCATCAAGTTTATATAAATTGTACACAACTGCAGTTCCAGATTCACATGGAACTCCGCCTATTACCCTCCGCCAACCAGAAAAAACATTTATGTCCACTTTTTCCAGTTAGTCTTCGATCCGCATCTGTGCGTTAACGGTTTCCTTCCCCTGTGAGAGTCTCAATTAACAGCAAATAATTATTTTCTTTAAATAAGACTCCAGGTTCCTTTTGCTAATTCTCTGAAATTTGCATCCTCTGTAACTAATCCTGGAATGAGTTTCTCCCAATGTTCTGTGTCAAAACATGACACTTAATATTTGTTTTGCTGCTAGTAGCTGGTAAGTAATCTGGCCAAGACTGCTGGGGGAATGTGTATAGTCTTGTGCTGGAAAGGATTTGGGTATGGCGACGGTGCGTGAGTGGGTGCCATTCTGGACAGCAAGCGGGAGGAGGTTGTAATGCCAAGGTTTTCTGACTAGTATTCCTTGTCCTCCACTGTTTAAATTTTGCCATTCTAAGATCTAAGATTTCTTGATCATTTATTGTTTGTGTTTAATTTATTGAATGTCTATGTTAAGCATGCAGGTGTTTTGGGATGTCAGGGCTGCATTCTCAAACCTCCTGGTTGATTTGGATCTCAACATCCAGGACAAAATGGAATGCTAAATGAAATCTCCGGAGAATTCCAATGTGCTGAGCTTCACTTGTGCTTGTCACTATTTCACATCTCTGACATGTCTGTATGGGCCCATTGATGAAAGATATACGTTTCCACAGGTGGAAGATTGTTCCTCCTCTCATTACCAGTGTTAACAGCATCACGGAACCACAAGTCATAAATAATAGGAGCAGAATAAGACCCATCGTCTACTCTGCCATTCAATAGTGGCTGATATATCTCTCCCTTCTAACCCCATTCTCCTGCCTTTTCCCCATAACCCCTGACACCCGTACTAATCAAGAATCTATCCATCTCTGCTTTGAAAATATCCATTGAGATGGTAATGACCAGGGGGAAAGGAACCGTCTGTTTACAAAGGTTCAGGCTATTGCACCCTTTGATGGCAGCTACAAGCTTTCCAGCTGAAAGTTTGTCCTTGGCCCAATCTGGAACAGGGGTTGTGAGCCTGGAGAGGTGGGTGAGAGTTTATACACCATGTTCTGCTGAAGTTGTAAATGAAGAGGAGGGTTTAAAAACACTCGTGGTGAGATGGTGCATGTTTGTGGAGTTGGAGGTAGAAGGGTGATCTGGATGATTTTGAATAGCATTAAGGACTTTGGTTGGTTAAAACTCCATCAATGTAGCTGCTGTTCCTGCTTCTATTTCACTTTGGAATGAAGCATCTCTAAACAAACAGAGCATTGATTCAACAAGTAGCAGCTGTTGCCTCTGACTCAAAAGTTGAGTGGAAACACCCCTCAGCACTGGTTTCGAAAGCAAAAGAATTATCTCCGGTGTCCAAGCCAGTGTTTATCCTGCAATCAAAATCATGGAGAAAAAAAATCAGGTTGGCTCGTCATGGCCACATCGTTCTGTGGGAGGTTGGTGTGTGCTGCATTTCCACAATTACGTTGGGAAGGTGTAGAGCGTACTGTAAGTATTCATCTATGAAGTCTCCACTTGCTTTACGGTCACCAGTGTTATTAAATAATGTGCCAGCAGAGTTACAGCAGCCGTCCACAAAAAAACAAATGTGATGGTGTGACCATGAAAAGGAAAGGAGGCGGAGGAGAAATTGATACAGAACTTGCCCAATGGATAGTTTTGGCCAA
Source organism: Amblyraja radiata (assembly GCF_010909765.2). Taxonomy (NCBI): domain Eukaryota; kingdom Metazoa; phylum Chordata; class Chondrichthyes; order Rajiformes; family Rajidae; genus Amblyraja; species Amblyraja radiata. Next base: position 93,167,995 of record NC_045960.1, read on the forward strand.
TTGTGGAGATCGTTAATCGTTGCCCTTTTTCTCTGCAGAGGATCGTGACTGCACAGAGCCTGGTTGAAGATGATGTGGAGTGAGCTACCTATGACAGGCCGGACCACAACATGCAGACACAACCTCTATCCCCCTCCCCCTTAATTGTATATATTTAGCGTAAGATGGACTCTGGATTGAAACTGGGAAATTTAAATGTGGTCCTCTTCACTAGAAGTTCCTGTAGCATCACGTTATTTATTGTGCCAGTGTGCCGGCTATATTTCGATACTACGTTGATGGATCTTGTGTTGCGGTTATAATGCTGACAGTGAAGTTTTTTTCTCAGCTTAACTGTGTTGGGAACGTACTGATGCAGAATGTGTTGGGGTTGACAACAGGAACCTTCTTTCCTTGCACATCTGGATCTCAAAACCAGAGCTCCATATCTGTCTGACTTAAAATGAATGCTGATCATCTAAAGAGATTTTTAATAAAGTTATTAAACTTGAAGCATCTTTTGTTGAGGAATGCTTAATGTAGGTTTATGTGAAACGGTGGAATTAAGCCATTGTGGTAGAATGCACTATTTCAAGCCATAGTTTCTTGATTTGATTATTCCGTTTGATTCTGTCAGCTTGTTAATAGTTCTGGCGATAGCACTGATCGCTGTGGCACCCCATTAGTTACTAGTTGCCTGTCTGATGAAAAACTTGTTTATTAACCCTCACCTGTCCAATATATTACCCCCAACCGTGTGTACTCTTGTGCAGAAATCTTTTTTATGTGGCTCCTTATTGAATGCCTTTTAGAAATCTAGATGCAATACATCTACTGGTTCCATTTTATCCGTCTTTCTTGTAACATCCTCAAAGATCTCTAGCAAATTGATAGAGCACTGTTTCCCCTTTGATTTTCTTACCTTTGTCTAAATGTCCTGCTGTTGCTCCCTGGGTAACAGATTCCAGATGTTGCTAATGACATATTTCAGACTAAATGACCTATAATTTCTAACTTTCTGCTTGTCCCCTTCCTTGAACGGTGGTGTTTCAACTCTCCATCGGGATGATATCCCCATCCACAATAAAGGGAGGGCACAGCATAAGTGTGCCAGAGACCCTTTGTGACCGCGATGAATGGATGATTCATTTCTGCTTCCAAGATTTCAACTTGTCATAGAAACCAATTCATGTCACTCTGCACAGTAATGCATGGCTGAGAGCTGTGGCACCACCGGGTGTAGTGCTGGCAACTTGTGCACCAAAACTAGCCGTGCCTTCAACCAAGTTGTTGCACTGGTTACAACACTGGCATGACCAGGCAACGTGGAATACTCTGTTCACCACAACTAGGACGTGTCCAAGGTGGACTGCTTGGCTCCAGATATCATTCCAGCCTTGTTCCAAACATGGACCAGAGTGTTGAGCACCAGAGGTGAGAATGACTGTCCTTGACTTTGCGGCATAGGGGGAGCTCTGAAAAAAAACGGGCTACGAGTGCTGTGAATTCAAGCCCATCTGTTGAATACCTGCAATCAGGGTCAATGTGTCTCGCGTGCGGCTGTACAAGCTTCTGTCTCCCAGAAACTTTGTGGAGCAATGAGAATATTGCGGGTCAGACAATGTACTCCTCCCCAGCCTGATCGAACTGGACTTGAGCTGCCTTCCCCCTCTACTCTGTTTAATATTATAACATGCTATAATTCCACTGTTTTGAATTACATTTCACGTTTCAATAGTTACAATGGCATTGCACTTAAATTGGGAAGACAGGTTGAATGGGATTACATATTTAGCAATAAATTGAATTTCAGCTAAGAAAATACAAACCAAAACTTCCCCACCTAAGCTAAACCCGTATTGACATGAAATATGTGTAAACGGAAAAGATCTTCAGATGCACACAGCAGGGTTCTAATCTATCTCCTTTGGTTAGCTGAAGGTTCACTTTTTAATATTTGTTAACGGGTGTCAAGGATTATGGGGATAAGGCAGGAGATTTGGGGAGGGGAGAGGTTGATCAGTCATGATTGAATGGCAGAGTAGACTTGATGGGCCGAATGGCTTGATTCTGCTCCTATCACTTATGAACACTGTCAGATTATCATCTTTTCCAAAAGCTAGAAATTGTACCTGGGACTAGGGAGCCTATTTATGACTGCATTGTTATTACAAGGTGCTGCAGTAAAGGGGTGGGTGAAGAAATTATATTATCAATCTCTGTCTGCCTCGTGCAGCTTCAATTTTTACCTATGTGTCTGTAATTTCAACCACTCATTCCCATCCATGTTGGTGCAGTTAGCCACTCTTCCTGTGATATCACTGTAGGATCGATCTGTATGGGTCCTGAGTCAACCATCCCTACGCGAGAGTCTGATATTGAGTCGCGCTTGAGTGGTGACTAGGCTTTAAGTGGCAGATCCTAGGGCCATGTCCTAGAACACCCTTGAATCAAGTTGAGTATATTGTCATACGTACATTGAGGGTGAGGCTGCATTTGCAGTATTGTGTTCAGTCTTTTACCCAGGGTAGGAGAATCAACGACCAGAGGACATAGATTTAAGATGAGGAAAAATGTTTTTGTAGGAACCTGAGGAGCAACATTTTCAGTCAGAGGGTGATGGGTGTATAGAATGAGCTGCCAGAAGAGATAATTGAGGCAGGTACAATAACAACATTTAAAATGCACTTGGACAGGCTTATGGATGGGAAAGGTTCAGAGGGATATGGACCAAATGCAAGCAAATGGGACTAACTTAGATGGGGCATCTTGGTTGACATAGATTAGTTGAGCTGAAGAGCCTGTTTCTGTGCTGTATGACTGCACAAATATGGTGAGCTACAGGTGCAATGAAAAAATTGCTTGCCGTGGCATCAGTCACATTCAGATAACACACAAGAACATATATTCTACAAGGCAGTGCAAAATACAATTAGAAAACAAGTCTGGTAGTGCAGGAGGTGGGATTAGGGTTCTATAGGCAGTAAAATAATCTGATGTTTGCAGGAAAGTCACTGTTCCTAAATGTGGTGGTATACTTCAGGCTTCTGTATCGACTGCCCAATGATAATAGCAAGAGGGATACTTGGTGATAGATGCCGCCTTGTGGCAATGCCTCATGTAGATGGTTTCAATGGTGCGGAGGGCTGCGCCTGTGATGGACCGGGCCGGGTACAGCACTCTACAGCCCTTTGCATTCCTGTGCGTTGGAAGTACAGGCTACAATACAACCAGTCAGGATACTTTCTACAGTACATCGGACAGTACATTTAGATAGTATTTGGTGACATGTCAAATCTGCTGCTAACTCCAACCCGCCAATGAAAACTGGCATGTGGTCTCCTAACTTCCCCTTTCTGAAATCAACGATTAGTTCCTTAGTTTTGTTGGCATTGAGCGAGAAATTGTTATTGCGGCACCACTCAACCAGGGATTTCATCACTTTCCTGCGCGCTGACAAATCACACCCGTGTTTCGGCTAAGTCAGCAAATTTATATATTATAACTGCATAGACACACTCGTGTGTAAAGAGAGTAGAGCAGGGAGCTAAGCACACTCTTTATGGGCAGTGAGGAGGGAGATGTTGTTACTGATACATACTGATTGAGATCAGCTGATGATCTCAATAAGTTGCACAAGGAGGTGTACGGAGGCTCCAATCTGAGTTTGGAGGGATTTATTGTGTTGAATATCAACCTGTAGTTGAACAGCACCTTGACGTGTGTTCCCATTATTCAGATGGTCCAGGGCAGAGTGGAGCTGCAGTGAGATACCATTGCTGTTGACCTGTTATGGTGTTGGACAAGTTGAAACAGACCAAGGCCATTTCTGAGGCAGGAGTTTATTTGAGCAAAAAACAATCTCTTGAAGAACTTCATTGTGGTGGACATAAGTGGTACCAGACGGTAGTCAATTATGTTTAAGAAGGAATTGCAGATGCTGGAAAATCGAAGGTAGAGAAAAATGCTGGAGAAACCCAGCGGGTGCAGCAGCATCTATGGAGCGAAGGAAATAGGCAACGTTTCGGGCCGAAACCCTTCTTCAGACTGGTAGTCAATTATGTCAAAGTCAAATTTATTCATCACATGCACCGTCTAAGGTACAGTGAAATGAATTTGCCATGCAGCGATACAGATGAAAAAATAACACAATACACAATCGAATTTAACACAAACATCCACCACAGCATTCTTCACTAGTGGAAGGCAACAAAGTTCAGTCAGTCCTCCTTTGTTCATCCGTGGTCGGGGCCATAAACCCTCTGCAGTTGCCGCTAGGGACGGCCGGATGTACATAACCCTCTCGTCGGGATGATCGAAACTCCGACGTCGGGACGGTCGAACACGCTTGGAGTGCCTGAATCGGCCACTCTCCTACCGGATCTTATAGGCCGCAGGCCGGCAGTCTGAGCTCTTCTCTGGCGACCCTCGCTTCTTATGCTCCAGTACAACAGATGGGTACCTCAGACCATAGAAATGAGAGGTTGAAGATGCCTTGTATTCTCCATATTATGGCCCATATTTGTCTTCAGCACTTGGCCATCCCTTTCTGGACCCAACCGTTTCGTCTTCTATCAGCTTATCAGGGTCAAAGACCTTTGCTCCATTTTTAATTGTTTCTGAAAATCAAAAACATTTAACAACAGTACAAATAGTTTTGGTAAGTTTCAGGTAATTAATAACAAAAATAAATCTATAAATTAGGCATGTTAAATTATTAGAAATGAATCAAAAATGTTAGGATAAAATGAAATGTTAAAGAGAATAACCAGGCCACTAATCTTTTCATTCAGGTTGGTGAGCTAATTCCAATGAAAGGAGCCATGCTACATAGCTGGGGTGAGGCTGAGGGACCAGATAGGAAGTGCATCCAGTTCCTGAGATCAGAACATCATTCCGAGTACGCTGTGGATTGGGATGCCCTCCGAAGTAGTTTTTATGTGGATTGCCAGGCCAGAGGTAAAAGCAGGTACAAGGAACTGCCGGTGCTAGTTTACAAGATAAAGACACAACCTGCAGGATGCTGAATTATTCAAGCACTTTTGTGTCATTCTGAGGTAACATCAGCCTGATCCATAATGCATCGGGACGAGCGCCTCCATTTTATGCTGCAGAAATACCGCAGCATCCCCACAAGGTGGAGCTGCACCTCCACTACTGAGCTGTGTATTTTCCCTCAATGGTATTTTGCTGTGTTTACCATTGAGGGAAAGCCTTAAAGGAATGGTGAGTGGAAGAGCTCGATCTTCGCCTGCTCTGTTCACTCATGGCGGTGCGGATATCCTAGGCTCTGACTGATCCTCGCCCTTGTGATATAGCAGCAAAGAGAGATGTGAAAGATCGAAACAAAGAACTGCAGATGCTGGTTTACAATGAAACACAAAGGGTTGGGGTAGCTCAACGGGTCAGGCAGCAGCTCAGGAGAACATGGATAGGTGGCCTTTAGGTCAGGGCCCTTCTTCATGATGTGAAGCCTTGGATTCTGTATTTTGTACAGCCCCGTAAGGCTGTAAATGTTCCAAGGCCGCTTGCAAGAATTTGACTCTGAGTTGCACAGGAATAATTTGGCCCAAAGCTTGGCCATTGTGGAGGAGAGGCGCAGCTACGGTGGTGGCGGTCAGGATTAGTGCTTGGATGGGTGAGGGGAGTGAAACACAGAGGCAGCAAAGGCAAGGATTTCATCTGAGCACAGGTAAGGGCTGACATGTAAATGGTCTTGTGCCCTGGTGCAGGGTCAAAGATGGTAGCACCACTGCCAATGGGCCAAGCTTAGGGAATTGGCAGAGACAGGGATGAAGCTGATTATTGGAGAGCAGGCCGTGTGCCAGGAGTCTCAAGATTCAAGAGAGAGTTAGATATAGCTCTTAGGGCTAACGGAATCAAGGGATATGGGGAGAAAGCTGGAACGGGGTATTGATTTTGGATGATCAGCCATGATCATATTGAATGGCGGTGCTGGCTTGAAGGGTTGAATGGCCTACTCCTGCACCTATTTTCTATGTTTCTAAGTAGAAAGGAATGGATGAAGGATCCTGACCAGAAATGTCCACTATAAATTTCCCCCAACAGAAGCTGACTGACCCATGAGTTCCTCCAGCAGCTCACTTTATTTCGCTCAGGGATCAGAAAAGACGGCTTTGGATTTTGTTGTGTTTAAGTGGAGGAAAATACTGTTAGGAAACAAGGTGCTGGAGTAACTCAGCGAGTCAGACAGTCTGGAGAACATGAATAGGTGACATAGAAACATAGAAAATTGGTTCAGGAGTAGGCCATTCGGCCCTTCGAGTTGGCACCGCCATTCAATCTGATCATGGCTGATCATCCAAAATCAGTACCCAGATCCTGCTTTTTCCCCATACCCCTTGATTCCCTTAGCCCAAGAGCTAAATCTAACTCTCTTGAAAACATCCATTGAATTGGCCTCCACTGACTTCTGTGGCAGAGAATTTCACAGATTCATAACTCTGGATGAAAAAAAATTTCCTCATCTCAGTCCTAAATGACTCCTTATTCTTAAATTGTGGACCCTGGTTCTGGATGCCCCCAACATCAGGAACATTTTTCCTGCATCTACCCTGTCCAATTCTTAAATATTTTATATGTTTCTATGATCTCCTCTCATCCTTCTAAATTCCAACGAATACAAGCCCAGTCGAACCATTCTTTCATCATTCGTCAGTCCCGCCATCCTGGGAATTAACCTGGTGAACCTACGCTGCATTCCCTCAATAGCAATAATGTTCTTCCTCAAATTAGGAGACCAAAATTGCACAAGTTTGATGTTTCAGGTCCGGGCCCTTCTTCAGACTGATGTGGGGGGGGGGGGGAGGGGGGGTTAAGAAAGCTGGAAGAGAGGAGAGGCAGGACAAAGTGTGTAGGTAAGGCAAGGCAGATATTTGACTCTGAATTAAAGTTTGACAAGCAAGTCAACTCTGTGGTAAAAGCTAGTTTCTTCCAGCTTCGTACTGTAGCTAAAATCAAACCATTCCTCCAATTCGACGACCTTCAAAAAATCATCCATGCATTCATCTCCTCCTGCCTTGACTACTGCAACTCCCTAACACTGGCATCAGCCAATCATCCCTGTCCCACCTGCAATTGGTTCAAAACGCCGCAGCGAGACTTCTGACGGGTACCCGTAAAAGGGACCACATCACCCCGATTCTGGCCTCTCTCCACTGGCTCCCAATACGGTACAGAATCAACTTCAAGCTCCTCTTATTCGTATACAAAGCCCTTAACGGGCTTGCCCCCCCTATATCAAAAATCTTCTAACCCACCATTCTACCTCCAGGTCCCTCAGGTCGGCCGACTTGGGGCTGCTGACTATCCCTCTGTCTAGGTTTAAGCTCAGGGGTGACCGCGCGTTTTGCGGTTGCAGCACCTAGACTGTGGAACAGCATCTCTCTCCTCATCAGAACTGCCCCACTCCATCGACTCCTTTAAGTCGAGGCTCAAAACCTATTTCTACTCCCTAGCATTTTTGAGGCCCTCTGAGGGGGCGCTGTAAACAGTTTATGTATGTATTGTTAGGTCTGTGTACCAATGTATGTAGCACATTAGTACCTGCACTGATGTACAGCGCTTTGGTCAACGTGAGTTGTTTTTAAATGTGCTTTCCAAATAAAATTGACTGACTGAGAGTGTTGTCAGCTAAAATTGGAAAATTGGAGAATTCAATGTTCATATTGCTGGAACGGGGTACAAACCTACGAGGTTCTGTTCCTCAGTTTTGAATGTGGCCTCAGTCTGTCAATGGAGGAGCCAATGGCAGAAAGATCGGTATTGGAATGGGCAGGGGAGTTAAAATGGTTAGTAATGGGGAGATCCAGTAGGCCTTGCGGACCGAGCGGAAGTCTTCAGCAAAATGGTCGCCGAGTCTTCATTTGGTCTCGCCGATGTACAGTAGGCCATATGGGGGAACACCGGTTGCAGTAGAGGAAGTTGGAGGAGTTGCGTGTGAACTACCGTGGCTGGCTACCAAGGGAGTAGTGGGTCAAATCAGAAGATGCGGAGCAGTAAAGCAAGGCTGAGGTGGGCTGAGTATTGTCAACATACATGTGGAAATTGAAACTGTACTTTCAGATATTACCGAGTGGTTGCATACGATTGAGAAACACCAGGGGGCCCAGGAAGGGGGACAGGCAATGATGCGGAGCACAAACAACTGTTGGAGATAATCTGGCCATTACCAGACAGATGATGATAGAACCAGGAACACACAATCCTCCCCACTGAAAGGTCATTGAAGGATGATACTGTGGTTACCCACATCACAGGGGTAGAGAGTTTGAAAAGGACGATTAGGGAAGACATAGATTAGGATGGTCACAGTCTTTGGAGTGTCATTAGTCACTTTGAGGGATGATTTGGGATCTGAGATGAAAGCTTGATTGAAGTCTTTTTCAAGTCTGTTCACAACTGCAGTGAAGGAAACTCAGAAGCCATTTTGTCCTTTGGGACTGATGATCAACTTTTAATATTGGCCTAGTCATTTTGAACTGACTTGAGTTGTACAGTGTGGTTTTTACATTCACCTAAGATAACAGGGAGAGGGGGGGGGGGGGCACAGTTTGCAGTGCCCTGACCAGTGCTGCTCAGGGACTCTCAGCTTGGATTATCTGCTCAAATCGTAAGTCTGGAGATCCTGGTCTCTGGCTCAGTCAAGACTGGTGCTCACTCAGCCACAGGCAGTGTTTAACAGCAGGCTTAGTGCTTCCAGACTTTATTGGTAATTCCATTCTTTACACATTCCACCGCCCCCACCTACTCCCACTCTCGCAGGGCCTCGGCAACTATCACTGCTTCCTCCATCCAGCAGCTTGTGGTTAAAAACATTCAGCTTTTGACACTCGGTCTCCTTCTGCACTGTGGAAAACCCCTGAGCTGCAGCTGGCAATAACAACGAAACCAAACAGATGTTCCTGCAACCGCTTTATTTTTTTTTCACCCTGCTCCATTACTTTCATTCAGAGACGGGGTCCAAAGCTGGAGACAGCAACAAAGGGTGCAAGTAGAGTCACACAGCGTGGGAAGAGGGTGCAAGGCTGGGATTACAGGATGTGGGCCCTGCCAACAATGAGCATCAGAACACCTTGAGCCAATGCTGATGGCAGATCCCTCCTTCATCGAGTTGGTCCTGGTACAATGGGCCGAATGGTCTCCTCGAGGTGCAGGATTCCATCAGATGTGTATCCTACAGATATCCCCACAGGAAGAGAAAAAATAGGCCATTTAGACTAGTCTGTTTGACCAGTCGGTGAGATCATGGTTAATTCATAGAAACATAGAAAATAGGTGCAGGAGTAGGCCATTCGGCCCTTCGAGCCTGCACCGCCATTAAATATGATCATGGCTGATCATCCAACTCAGTATCCTGTACCTGCCTTCTCTCCATACCCCCTGATCCCTTTAGCCACAAGAGCCACATCTAACTCCCTCTTAAATATAGTCAATGAACTGGCCTCAACTACCTTCTGTGGCAGAGAATTCCAGAGATTCACCACTCTCTGTGTGAAAAATGTTTTCCTCATCTCGGTCCTAAAAGATTTCCCCCTTATCCTTAAACTGTGACCCCTTGTACTGGACTTCCCCAACATCGGGAACAATTCAAGAATCAAGAAGGTTTTGTTGTCATCTTTACCAAAACAGAATAATGAGATTCTTACTTGCAGCAACACAAAGGGTTTGTAAACACAGTACCCAATAGATAATATAATAAACAGACATTAAAAAAACAGTTCAATGAAAAAAAGACTATATTGTTCACCAATCAAAACAAAGCCCAAACTCCTTAAAGCAACCTGGGTAGTTTGAAATTTAGTTGGAGTTCATAGTGATCAATGGCCTGATGGTAGTTGGGAAGTGGCTATTCCTGAACTTGTTGCTGAATTTGGTTCCTTCTTCAACTGAACACCAGGCTTAATGATCTCCTGAGGGAGAGAGTGCCGGATTTCCACTGCAATGCGTTGAGTGATGATCTTATGGTTAGACTGCATTTCCTCAGTAGCTGAACTGTAATGTTAAGGTGATGTCTCTTCTGGACTTCTAGTCTGAAGAACCATCACCATCCCATTCCCTAACCTGTCCTCCAAGCCCATCCCTCCATCTGGAATAATACCAGGTTAATCAAACTCCAGATGTCCAATTCAGGTGCCCCATTAAACTGGGTAGAAGCAAATTGCAACAAGGGTACGTACGGACAGGATAAAGGTTAATGCCTGGTCACAGAGCAATGAAAAGAAGCGCATACTAGTTTGAAAGTTGAGGACAAGTGGCAATTGTAGGGACAGATATGGAGAGTGTGAAGGTTTAGGAATACGATTGATTAATACTTTATTATCACAGTATTGAGTCTGAAGAAGGGTCTCGAGCCGAAACGTCGCCTAGTCCTTCGCTCCATAGATGCTGCCTCACCCGCTGAGTTTCTCCAGCATTTTGGTTTACCTTCTCATTATCACACACGACATGTCACAGTGAAATTCTTTATTTTGCATACCATAAACCTAGTATGCAAAGAGTCTGCAATTATAGAGCTGTGACAAAGTTACAAAGTGGAATATGATTGGAGAAGTTTGGGGAAGGAGAGGACCGGGGGGGGGGGGGGGGGGGGGGGGGGTTAAGGTGATGTCTCTTCTGGACTTCTAGTCTGAAGAACCATCACCATCCCATTCCCTAACCTGTCCTCCAAGCCCATCCCTCCATCTGGAATAATACCAGGAAAAGTTTGGGGAATTAATATTCAGTGGGATTGTTAATGAGGGTCATGAGTAGAGTCATACAGCGTGGAAATAGGCCCATTGGCCCAACTTGCCACCAACCAACATGCCCCATCTACATTAGTCCCACCTGCCTGCGTTTGGCCCAGGTCCCTCTAAACCTATCCTATCCATGTATCTGTCTAAATGTTTCTTAAACGTAATGGTGGTACCTGACTCAACAACCTCTTCCGGCAGCTCATTCCATACACCCATGTAAAGAAAGTTGGCCTCAGGTTATTAAATCTCACCTTAAAGCTACGTCCTCTGATTCTCGATTCCCTTACTCTGTGCATTTACCCTTTCTATTCCTCTCATGATCTTGTACTGCTCTATAAGATCACCCCTCATCCTCCTGCACTGCAAGGAATAAAGTCCTAGCCTGCTCAACCTCTCCCTACAGCTCAGGCCCTCGAGTCCTGACAGTCTTCGTAAATCTTTTCAGCTTAACAACAGTTTAAAAAAATCTGAAATCTAAACTAAGTAGTAAGGGTTGTGGAATTAAAGTTGAGAGAGGTTTGTGGGAGGAAGCTCATGACAGGGATTGTAGAGGTTGGGTGTTTGATTTGAGTCAGGAACGGGGGGCTTCAGATATATGAAAGAAGGTCGGAGATGAGGGGGTTTACAGTAGGATACTCGAGTGTACTGCCTGACTGTTGGGGATGTGTGAACACTCAGCCTAGTATAGTAGAAGTGTGTGCACTTACAGAGCCAGCCCCACCCATTCTGTTCTGAGCCCCGGGACTAATACCTGTCCCAACCCATACCTGCCACATGCAGTCTGGACCTGATGGCCTCAGGCGGGTAGCAAGGCCCAATTTAGCATGCAACGCCATGCATTTATTCATGAAGTACTGTCTTGACCCGTCATATCCCAGCCTGTGTGGGAGAAAACTGGAGCACCCTGAGGAGACTGAAGCAGTCACAGAGAGAACATGCAAACAACCCCAGGCAGGCAGCACCCAAGATCAGGATGGAACCCATGTTGTTAGTCAGGGCCTAGTCTGTGATCAGTGGGTAGCACTCGTAGCTCTGGCTCAGAGTTCAGTTTCAGAGAGAACTTAGCGCAGTATTGCATGCGCTGCCCTGGGTGAGGAGTGGGGTTGTCAGAGATGCCATGGCAGTAATGGAAGAGCAGTGAGCTTCTAGCCAGTGTGTGGGCCTTATTTCCTCATCAACACCTCTAAAGCCAATAATCTGGTCATTATCACGTTGCTTTGTGTGGGATCTTGCTGTGTGCTGATTGATTGTTATATTTCCTTCATTACCACACATGACGTAGCTGGTAGAGCCACTGCGACAGAGACCCGGGCTCGATCCTGGCCTCAGGTGGAGTCTTCACGTTCTTCCTGTGACTGTGTGGATCTCTTCTGGATGCTCCAGTTTCCTCCCATCACAGGTTTGGATGTAACTTGGGCACAAGGAGAGCCGTGGATTTAAAGGCTCCCTGCTGGGTGGGGAGTGCTGAGCATTTACAAAACCCTCTAAATCTGGCATTTACCCAAATTCTCAAATCACCGCATCACATTGGATAAGTGATCCTGCTATTGTGAGGAAACATTACTGGCGCTTGAAATGGGTGACATTTTCAATGACCCAATGCACGAGGGTGGTGTAGTGAGATGGTTGAATTGTAGAGGTTTATTTAGACTTAGTACACTGTTGCTGTGGTGAGTGGTGTCCTTAAATAGACTCCCCAGGCTGCATTTTTGGACTATTTAAATAGACTCTGCCCAAGGTGCAGACATTCTTTGCTATAAAATAGCCCTTGTGCTCCGAGTCTCACCACGGGCAGGCACCACCTCTCTGGCTGACACAGTGTCAGTAGACGCCACGTTGTCCCACATGCCTTAAGTGGACATCAGAAGCATATCCACAGCTGCACACCCTCCGACTCTGTTTTGAAGATCAAACACAAACACCTGCTGGCCCACTTCAAGTCATTCCTTCTCAAGTTCAGATGGGCTTTTGTCTTTTTTGTCTAGTATGAATTATTCTTTTGCTTTTTCTCTGCAGACAGACGTTTAATTATTTTGCCAGTCTTGGGCTGCAGTTATATATTCATGTATATACTGTACGCATGCTCTGGCAGAACAGGTGTGTTTCTGAGCCAAGGCCTTTGCTGCAAGCAAAGTATTCCCCCCCAACGGGTTGACTGAAAACCTGGAGCAGATTATACGGCCCGTCTGGAGGTGGAAGTTCTACACCACACATCTTAGTTCTGTTTACGCAACCTGCGACCAAGTCAGGGTGTAGGGGGAAGAGAAGATCGGAGAGGTTAGGAAGAAGATGAGGGGAAGATATTAAAAAAATTATAAAAATGGGAAATAGGACAAGACATGTTTTTTTACGTAGAGGATGCTGGGGGCCTGAAAAGCGTTGCCAGGGGTGGTGGTGGAGGCAGATATGTTAGTGGTGTTAAATAGGCTTTTAGATAAGCACATGGAAGGTCACGGAATTAGAGGGATATGGATCAGTTGATCCGTGGATCAGCAGGCAAATGAGATCAGTTCAGCTAAGCATCAATTTGGGATCAAACATTGTGGACGAAGGGTTCGTTCCTGTGAGTAACCGGAGCAAGAAACAAGGAACTCAGCAGGTCAGGCAGCATTAAGGTCGCCAACTTTCTCATTCCCAACTAATGGACAAAAGGCCAAAATAAGGGACAAATTCCCGACGGCAATTCGTTGACCGACTCGGCCGTGGCTAGGTGAATGATGGTTGGCCCAGGTGCTGGAGTGCACATAAAGCCCAGCCGGCGGGCGAGATGAGGAGTTGGCCCTCATCTCAAAGTCCGGCACCCCATCCAACTCATGAACCGATGATCGGCCATGAGAAGGAAGGGTAGTGGTGTCAGCTGCAAGCGAGCGTCCGAAGGTCGGACAGCTGGTCGGGCTGCCGGCCGACTGGGCCATGGGCGAGGCACTGCTGCTGCACTCCATTGGCTGCACTACGTCGGGACGGGTGAGGTGGGGCCGGACGCGGCGCTCCGACCCGACAGTCCCCTCAACCCGATAGCAGCAGTCAAATATGGGACAGGGCGGTCCCGTATGGGACAAGCCAATTTAGCCCAATATACGGGATGTCCCGGCTAATACGGGACAGTTGGCAACCCTAGGCAGCATCTGCGGGGGGAAATAAGCGAGTTCGGTATTCCGAAAAACAGAAGGAATTGTGATTTGTCAAAGGACACTGCTGGCTATATAAACTGTACAAATTCTTATCTTTATTCATGATTTATGTGTAAAAATATATTTAATCTGAGGAACGGGGGTGAGTGGGAGAGCGAGCACACAGACCCACGCCTCATCTGCAGCCAGGATCGATCCCGGGTCCCCGGCGCCGCAAGCGCTGCTGAACCGCCACTGGACCATCCCTTTCCCCCTCTGTCTCCCATTCGCATCTGCCCCCTCTCTCACGCTGTTACACCCCACTCTCCCGCTACCTGGCTCCGGCTCAGCTCTGCCTGTCCCGCCGGGTCCAGTCTCCCCCCTCTGTCTCCCACTTGTATCTGCCCCTTCTCTCTCTCTTGCTGTTACACCCCACTCTCCTGCTACCTGGCTCCAGCTCGGCTCTGCCTGTCCCGCCGGGTTGGCTGGCAGCCCTGGACTGGTGGTGGCGGCCCCGGACTTGCAGCCGGTGCCCCGCCAGCCCAAGGCCACCAAGGACACCTCTGGACAGGGACGGGACACCCAGGAGAGAACGGGGATGGTCCAGCAGCAATTTAACAGCGCCGGACACCCGGGCACGACCTTGGACGAAACGCAAGCCTGCACACAACGCAGCACCACAGTTTAGAGAATGTTTATAGCGAGTGACCTATGACCTTTGCATGCGCAGTCGGAATACCAAACTCGCTTATTGACGGACACTTCGGGTCAGGACTTTTCTTCAGATTCTAGATGGGTATTACAATGTCTTCACATGCTGGCTGACATGTGGGATAGCATGTGGGCTAACCTGTGCACAGCAAGATCCCGCAGGCAGCAATGTGGTGATGGCCGAGTGTTTTGGCCGTACGAATGGGGGGGATCTTAAATGGTGCCTGGGGTTGCAAGGAGAACAATGGAAATAGTTTTCTGAGATTGGACCTCAAGATTAACATCTCGCCAAAAACACCGAACACCAGCCCCTCAGCACCGCACTGGGAGCTGTTGTGTGGGACTTGAATCCAAGTACTCCCTGATAGAAACAGTGCCATTCCAGCTAAACTGGGATTATTCTGAAGTTAATAGTTTTAAGCCTTGAGACAGAATAATAAAGGCTGCATTGTGTGCCAAGATCTGTCAACATGGGATGTCTGTCAGAATGAGGCAACCATGGAAAAGGCAGCATTGTGCCGAGGAAGGTTTCATTTTGACATGTTCTGGCTTCTCCATTACCTCTGAGTACAGTTTCAGTTCCTACATCCCTGGTGCGGGAAGAAGTCTTCACTTTGGGGGCAATAAGACGGCAGGGAGCGTGACCGCTCTTGCATCGTGTACTACTGCAATTCAGAGCTTCCCCCGCTCGCAGCCACTGTGTGCCTGAGACCAGTGCGGGAGCCAGCCAGGAAATTAGCGTGACTGGGGGATGAAGCTCAGCCTTGGAGTGGGTGTGGGGGGATTTTGAAACTCTCAAGACTGAGTCATCGGTTCAAAAGTAAACTCCACTTGGTGATACCGAGCTTGAAGTGAGCAAGTTGTAACTGAGTGGCCTCGGTCTGTCATTGGTTTACTTTGTTGGACGAGAGCCAGATTCTGGCACAAGGCAGACACTTTTACTAAGCAAGCCTTTGACGAAAGCATGTGACTGCAGAGCTGGGGTTTTGTTTTGAGTGTGGTATTTCAGCCCTTGACTAAGAGCGCACAGTTTTTTTTTTAGAAACTTCCCCTGATTAAAAGCATGTGAGTTCAGAAAGAAAAGTCAGCCTCAAACAAGCCTTCTGGTAACCGTAAATGGAAAAAGTGAATTCATAGCAAATTCCTGATGTAAGCAGTTTCGTATTAATACACTGTTCCTGTCCTTAAAGGCAACTTGACCATGGGTTCATTGGGAAACTTCTGTCACAAACAAGTAATTAATCCAGTAGTCTGTGCTGACCAGATTCAGTGTCATCACTTTGTAAACACTTTATGAAAGTTTTTTGTCAGATGTTGTAACACGAAGGGCTTGGCCCTTTAAAAGGAGCAAAGTAGCTGGCAGGGTATTTGGTCTTCTGTGGCAGTTCTGAGCAACAAGGATCTTGGCTCCTTTAATCCTGAAGGAGGAGACTTGGAATTGAGGGTTGAGACCCTGAGGGTTGAAACGTCAACCATTACTTTTCTCAAGAGATGCTGCCTGTCCCGCTGAGTTACTCCAGCATTTTGTGTCTATCTTCGGTTTAAACCAGCATCTGCAGTTCCTTCTTACATATTGAGAGTTGGTGGTTGGGGGTGTGCAGAGTGCGGTGGGGTTGAGGGAGAAGGAGGACTGGTTGGATACAAAATGCGAAATGGAATTCTAAAAGAGCTGAATCTCAAAACCAGCATTGAATTTTGACTGGAGAAACAAGGAACTGCAGATGCCGGTTTACAAAAAAAAAGACACAGTGCTGGAAGAATGCAGCAGGCGTTTTCGGTTGTGACCCTTCTTCATATCTCTTTTTACTACATGCTGTAGTTTAGCTCCAGGATTAATTACAGGAAAGTTCTGTGGATTAGTCTTTAGCCCCATGAGAAAGCAGCAGAGAGTTAACAGGTTGGGAAACCCCGCAAGGAAGAGTGGAGGAGGTGAAGTCATCAATTGTGTAACATCGGTAGGAATGCACCTACTTTCACAACATCCAGCCTAGCCCAAAGCATTTCACAGATTCTTGATGTTTTATTATAGTATGATTAAGGGAGCATAGTATTTTGTCTCAGCACAACATGCATTGTATTCATGGCCAGATACCTTGCTTCAATAGTTGTAGCCGATGGGCACTTATTGTTTGTAACAACAGGAAGAGTTGTTTGCTTTTTTTCAAAGGAGGGTTGTGTGGTCAGGAACATTCACGTTTGGGAGCATGTGGGGCCTTGATTCAACACCTCATCCAAAGGCAGTGACCGCACCAGAAGTGTCCATGAATGGTCACTCAAGGGCTTGGCATGGGACGGGAACTTGTACCTGGTACATGCTTTATTAGAGGTGTGGCATTGAGCCCTCTGCGGGGACTGTCTCATCATATGGAGCAACAGACACAAAAGAAATTGCAGATGCTGGAATCTTGACCAAAATACAAACTTGGAGGAGATCAATAGATCAGACAACAACTATGGAGGGAAATGAACAATTGATGTTTCAGGTCAGGAGACTTGTTCAGGCGGGAACAGGCTGTTTGAAGCTGTTTCTTTGCATTCAGTCGCATCAATTGCTTTCAGCTTTTCCACACAAGGCGAGAGGATGTCTTCTGATTCGATTCGTATCGTCAAGATTTTCTTCTGAGAACGGGAGCCTCCTTCTGATGGGCCAGCTCTCTGCAGCAAGCTTTGTCTGATTGCTTCAGGTACTGTCGGACAGTTGGAATCATCAAGGTTATTTTGTAAGTGGTAAGAAGCAAGGAGCCATGGATCATCCAAGTGATTTAATCTGAAGAATGAAGTCATCAAAACTGCCAGGCGGATGTAACAAAGTTTATTTGAGGAAAACTGGAATATAATGAAGTGCTTGTTCTATTGGAGTTAACACAAGGTTTGGTTGAATTTGAGTTGGAGAATTTTGTTTGTGACTGAGTATAATAGCAGGGATGCACAGCTGTGAGGGAGAGGATTACACTGATCCACCAGTCTGATAGCACGGATGGAGTTAAGATCTGAGCACACGTTGCTTTCTCATGAGTTCAGAAAATTAAAGTGATTAGAATGTGTAAAATGTTAAAAAGATTTGATTGGGTCTACACAGAGTCCAGATCCGAAGGACTTGGCTTTCAATTTAGAGCCGGCGAGTAGGAGGAATGGGGGGTGAAAGCAGGAAGCACTTGATCACAGAAAACTTGCTCTCCACCCTTCCAGTCGACTGAAACTGACCAACCTTTGAATCAAGTCAACTCGAGTTTATGCACAAGTACAGTGAGGAATAGGGCGAAGATTTTCATTCGACAAAATCCTTGTGAAACAAACAGCAGCTGGGGAACTCAGTTGGTCGAGCAGCTTCTGTGGAGGCAGCGACGCGATCCCTATATCAGGTTTGAGACCCTGCATCAAGTTCAAGTTTATTGTCATATGTACAAGTACGGCAAAGTATAAGTACAATGAACATCTTGCTTACAGCAGCATCACAGGCAAATCAATTTCTACATAAATTACATACAAAATTAAAATAAAAAGGCTGCAAAAACAAAAACAAGATATTAGTGCAAAGCATAGCCAGTGAGAGAAAAAACCCCATCCATGGCAGAGGTGGATCATGGTGTTCCACGTTTGAAGTAGGATTTAGTTTCATTGAGGAGGGATTGCAGAATTATTTTGGGTAAATAGACCTACTGTAAAGGTTGGCCTGAATCTACTAAATGGATAAGGGTTTTTTTTTAATCATAGCTGAACTGCCTATTCCTTTTCCGATGTTTCTCCCTTAGTTCAACAACTACAGTGAGCTGAAGAGCGATGGATTGAAGCCAGCTCCTGAAACTGGAAGGAATGTGGTCTGACTGTAGGCAGTGCAGAATTCAATGAGCCCATTGTGCTGACACAGACGAGCTCAATGGGCTGACGATGATTAGCCCCGGTGCTTCCTGCAACCATTTGAACTCGCAGCTCTCACTCTACTTGTGACGGGCAGGATGAATCATCTGCTGGCAAGAATCGAGAACAGAAAGAAAGAAGGAAGACACGCCTCTCATGTCCTGCGGCATGTTTTAAAATGCAATGCAGGCAAAAGCAGCAAACGGTCTGACGACAGAAAAGAAACACAAACCAGGGCCATAATGTGCAAGCCCAGTCAATCTGAGTCAGAAACGGTCAGCTTGAAGTAGCACGGTGGAACCTTGTACCATCTGAAGGTGGACAGTCCTAGGTTAATTTACACATGTTGGGCCTGTTTGCTGGCTAGCAGCTGCTGCCTTTTCTCTCACTCTTGCAGCTTGGCTTAGAAACTGGCTTGAGTTTTGTCAGTACTTCTGCAATATATTTTGATTCCACCCATAGTAAATCATGCTAGCAATTAGTAATTGTGCTCCAATTGCCATGGGACCAGTCACTTAAGCACAATTCCTCTTCGGAGGCCTGATGTACTCCATGGCTGCCAACTCTCACCCAATGTTGGCAGCCCTGTGTACTCCCACCCAAATATGACATTGCACAACTCTCAATGTCATAAATTACAACCAAAGATCCACACTAAACCACCTGCAGCCAATCTAAATACAACCAGAAGCACATTGTGGTATGTTCTATTAATCTTATCGCTATTTATAGGGCTTGCTGACGTGGGTAGACTTGAGATGACAGATTCAGATCTCAGTGCAGGCTGCTCTTGTTCAAAGTCCATGGGGAGGGCTACAGCCGGCCTCTCCCCAGCATTCACTCAGTGGGTAACGTTCAGTACCGGAGGTGTGTTTGTGGCCAGTCAGGAAGTCGGGGACCTCTGGGCAGAAGGCACTGACCTGCCCATCCAGGGAACCTCCTCCCACTGTTAGCAGAAACACCATGTCCCACCTGGGCCTGTCCTATGCATAATATACTGACAGACTCAGGTTTTCCAAAGCCTCGTCACCATGATGTGGGATGACCTGCAGCAAGTCCACGGACTGGTGCCTCCGTGCCTGGACTACTCCCCTCATCGACATCAAGGTCACGTCAACTCACAACTTCCTCACCATGGGATCTTTCTGAGCAGCCACAGTCCTCGGTTCATTGCTCACCACTTTATCAGAGGTCGCACGGGCACAGTGAGCATAGAGATGTTTTCGGTGAAGACCAATTAGCATCTTGAACACCGGGATTTGCCAGCATTGCTCGCTCACCCGCTGCAAGCAGCTATCAATTGTAAGAGCCACATGTGATTGTCCAATCCTCCGTCAACAGGAAAGGTCTTCATTCCCACAATGTTCAGGTCATTGTGGTTCTCAAGAAGATTGTTGTGTCTCCAGGAAGCCCACATGTCTCCTTTACCCTAGATGTGTCTGCACTTCTGGACATTTTCACTGGCTGGAACTGCCTGGACAGATGGATATGGACAGAGAGGAACCACCTCTCTCCTCACCAGAGTACAATCTCCACTCACAGTAGCTGAACACAGGTTTGGGAATCTTAATGGAAATAGTTCTATCAAGGAGATTTCATTGCCGGCATCATTCCAGGGATGTCCTGTAGCGCACTCCGGTCAAGATGCGGAGACTCCACAGTTAAATTCTCCAGACTTTCCAATCGTGGTCAGTGGCAGAGGTGCGGGAAAGGAGCCCTGACTGATGCATGGCCTAGAAAACAGAAGGAGTTAAAGTGCAATGGCGAAGCTAACGGGAAAAATTTCACTGGATGCCAGGAATTGGAAGGTGACTTTCATAGAGAGATGACTCTTACACAATGCCCAGTGTAAACTAAGTGACCCTCCACACAGTCTGGTCCTTAACGCCAGCATACCACTAGTCAATGGAGAGAGTGCAGTTGCTGTACAGATCAAAGACGCCTATCGCTCTATCCCTCGCCCTCACTTCGGTAAATCCAACCATACTGCGGTGCTGCGTCTTCCTGCCTACAGGCAGCAATTGAAGAGCGCACCTCCAGAGGTGAGGACTGTACAGAGCTGGTCGGGGTGGGGGCAGAGGAACAATTCCAGGACTGTTTGGAGTCTGTAGACTGGGCAATGTTCAGGGACTCGGCAACGGACCTGAATGAATACGCCGCAGTCATCACAGACTTCATTAAGAAATGTGTGGAGGACTGCATCCCAACAAAAACCTTCCGAGTGTTTCCTAACCAGAAGCCTTGGATGAACCATGAGATCAGCACTCTTCTGAACTCCATATCCCAGGCATTCAGGTCTGGAGACACAGAGGTCTACAAGAAGTCTAGATACGATCTTGGTAAGGCCATCAAAAAGACCAAAAGGGACATCTGCTCCAAGCTGGAGGATGATGGACAACAAAAACTCTTATGTCAGGCTGTTATTCATTGACGACAGTTCGGCATTTAATACAATCATCCCCTCCAAGCTGGTTACCTCAGATCTGGGTCTCTGCACATCCCTCTGCAATTGGATCCTCGACTTCCTCATCCACAGACCACAGTCTGTCCGTATTGGTGGAAATGTGTCATCCTCGATAACAATCAGCACGGAAGCACCTCATGCTGCATGCTCAGCCCCCTGCTTTACTCACTCTATACTCATGACTGCATAGCCAGTCATAGTGCGAGCTCCATCATCAAGTTCGCCAACGACACCACTGTTGTGGGACGAATCACTGATGGGGACGAGTCAGAGTATAGAAGTGAGATCGACCGATTGACCAAATGGTGCCAGCACAATAACCTGGCCCTCAACACCAGCAAAACCAAGGAACTGATTGTGGACTTTGGAAGAGGTAGGGTAGGGATCCACAATCCAGTTTATATATCGATGGTGGAAAGGGTCAAGAACTTCAAATTCCTAGGCGTGCACATTTCCGAAGATCTTTCCTGGTCCCAGCACACTGATGCAATTATAAAGAAAGCACAGCGCCTCTACTTCCTGAGAAGATTACAGAGAGTCGGTATGTCAAAGAGGACTCTCTCGAATTTCTACAGGTGCACAGTAGAGAGCATGCTGACTGGTTGCATCGTGGCTTGGTTCAGCAACTTGAGCGTCCAGGAGCGAAAAAGAATGCAGAAAGTTGTGACCACCGCCCAGGCCATCACCGGCTCTGACCTCCCGACCATCGAAGAGATCTATCGCAGTCGCTACCTCAAAAAGGCAGCCAGCATCATCAAGGACCCACACCATCCTGGCCACGCACTCATCTCTCTGCTACCATCGGTTAGAAGGTACAGGAGCTTGAAATCTGGTACATCCAGGTTCAGGAACAGCTTCTTCCCCACAGCCATCAGGCTATTAAACTCGCCAACAAATAGACTCTGAACTGTAACAGCCTATTGCACTTTATCTGTTTATTTATGTGTATATGTGTGGTCTATGCTACATTGACACACTGAACTGTTCTGTATTTATGCTTACAATATTCTGTTGTGCTGCAGCAAGCAAGAATTTCATTGCCTATCTGGGACACATGACAATAAACTCTCTTGACTTGACTTGACGACTCTTGACTTGACTTGAGATCACCTCACATCCACCTGCACTAAATTAACCATATAACCATATAACAATTACAGCACGGAAACAGGCCATCTCGGCCCTACAAGTCCGTGCCGAACAACTTTTTTCCCTTAGTCCCACCTGCCTGCACTCATACCATAACCCTCCATTCCCTTCTCATCCATATGCCTATCCAATTTATTTTTAAATGATACCAACGAACCTGCCGCCACCACTTCCACTGGAAGCTCATTCCACACCGCTACCACTCTCTGAGTAAAGAAGTTCCCCCTCATGTTACCCCTAAACTTCTGTCCCTTAATTCTGAAGTCATGTCCTCTTGTTTGAATCTTCCCTATTCTCAAAGGGAAAAGCTTGATCACGTCAACTCTGTCTATCCCTCTCATCATTTTAAAGACCTCTATCAAGTCCCCCCTTAACCTTCTGTGCTCCAGAGAATAAAGACCTAACTTATTAAACCTATCTCTGTAACTTAGTTGTTGAAACCCAGGCAACATTCTAGTAAATCTCCTCTGTACTCTCTCTATTTTGTTGACATCCTTCCTATAATTGGGCGACCATACTCCAGATTTGGTCTCACCAATGCCTTGTACAATTTTAACATTACATCCCAGCTTCTATACTCAATGCTCTGATTTATAAAGGCTAGCATACCAAAAGCTTTCTTTACCACCCTATCTATATGAGATTCCACCTTCAAGGAATTATGCACGGTTATTCCCAGATCCCTCTGTTCAACTGTATTCTTCAATTCCCTACCATTTATCATGTACGTCCTATTTTGATTTGTCCTGCCAAGGTGTAACACCTCACATTTATCAGCATTAAACTCCATCTGCCATCTTTCAGCCCATTTTTCCAAATGGCCTAAATCACTCTGTAGACTTTGGAAATCCTCTTCATTATCCACAACACCCCCTATCTTGGTATCATCTGCATACTTACTAAAGTAAATTAAACACATCAGTGTATGATTCCCAGATGCCATGACGTCAATGGGTTTTATGGAGATTCTGTGTGTTTCCTGAGGAGTGGCACCTTGCTTAAGCCGCTATCATCTGGGCACAAAGTACACCACTGAAATCAGTAGTTGCACTCATTGGTTGGACCTTGAACTCTAGACTGTCAACATATTGCCACAGAGTAGTGAGTCCGACACACAACAGGCTTCTGATCAGTTAGGCACTCGGTAGGGAGATGCGTTGAGAGACTAACATTTTATGCCAATGAAGTAAGTGCACAATCATTTGACAAAGAGAAATGAAACTCCCATCTGAGGCTGGTGTTAAATCATTGTAGCATTGACCATTTTATGCTATATGTTGGGGCACAACCGATGAAGAGGCAGAAGTAGAAGCACCCAGTTTCACTCAGCTCACGACACAGGATTGATGAAGGTAGCGTCACACTTTGCTGCACTATTTTGCTTTTTAGTAAGGCTCTCCCACCAAATCCCGTCCCCTTTGGTAATCCATACCGAGGGAGTTCGTCAGGGAGGGGAACCTTGGAGCAAAACGTTCATCTCACCGTGAAAATCCACTTATGTTTCTCTTCCTGTCATAGGACTCGCTCTCTCAGGGAAGGCCATGGCGATGAGGACTTGGAAAACCTGAGCCTGCCTTTTACCCAGCATAGGATAATCAAGAACCTGAGGACATGGGATTAAGGTGAGGGGGAAAGAAATAGTGGGAACCTGAGGGGCAACTTTTCCCACAAAGACCATGGTGGGTATATGGAACAGGCTGCTGGAGGAGGTCATTGTAACAGGTACTATAACAACATTTAAAAGACATTTGAACAGGGAAATGGATAGGAAAGATTTAGAAGGATATGTGTCAAACACAGGCAGGTGGGACTAATGTAGATACGGCATCATGGTCGGCATGAGAAAGTTGGGCCGAAGGGCCTGTTTCCATTCTCTATCACACTGAGAATTGTAAGAACAAGCAGGGTAGTGCTGGAAGAATGGCAGAAATAACGTGAATATCAATATTTCGCAATTTGTGCCTTACAGCAATGAGGCTCAATTTTTAAAGAGGAAAACAATATGTTGCCAAGACCTGCATTCAGGGTGAGCATCGTCACATGTCATGCACAATGTAGCAATCTTTCTAGGTGAGCCATGGCAGGTTATGCCAGCAGTTGCTACATCAGGGTTATTTTACTTCGGAGTCACGTGAGTGACTACGTGAAGAACCCCGCCAGGACGCATGCGTGTCATATCGCTTTCACGCTTGCGAAACGACAGGCGGGGTGGAGCGTTCCCCCGCAGCGGTAAGTTTGAAACCGCGACCTGCAGGTAAGTGATTTACTCTGCGGTAGTTTTTGTCCCTGCGCTGTTTTTACACAGGGGGGGGAAGCTGGACAAAATAGTGTCCACAAGTGCTGCGAGTAAAGCTGGCTGGGGAGGACCGCGATGTTGCGGGAGCCAGCAGCAGCTGAAGGCACAAGCCCCGTAAGGGATCAGCTGTGCCGACTTTTGGTCCCGCGCCGGCCAGAACACCACGGCCGGGCGGGAGACTATTCAGATGGGGCCGTCGACTTTTGACAAGTCGAAAACGGCAGGAGGCGGGGTGGAACGACGTTCCCCCGTAGCGACAATTTAAACCAGGACCTGCAGGTAAGAGCTGCGGTCTTTTTGTGTTTTCCCATGCTGATTACAGGTGGAGAAACCAATGGGCTGCGACAAAGCTGGTGGGCTAGCAGCGGCCAGCGGCACTTGAATCACCTATAATGGGATCAGCTGTGCCCGATGTCGCCTCCGCACCGGCCAGATTCACTCCGCGGCCGGGCGGTAAGGCAAGACAAAAAACCATCAAAGTCGTGGACTCAGAGGAGTCCGACTTTGAGCAGCCGTGGGCGGCCAGCGACCGTGTGCGCTGGAGCTGGATGGAGCGGTGTGTGGAGCATTTGCTCCAACGTGACAGGCTCCGGGAGATGGAGTCGAGTCACTGTGGGCTCTATGTAAAATCCACAGCAGCACCTCTTGTAGAGCTGCACAGTGCTTCTCCCTCGTCAGAGGGGAGTACTGGGGGTCAGTTCTGGGCTGATCCTGAAGAGGGGTTTGCAGAACAGAAATCAAGTGTGCAGGGGGTGCAGGAACGTGAAAATCTACTGGACATGGTGTCCAACTTCATACAGCCAGACCAGACTGGCCAAAACCTGGAGGACACCTGACCTCCAGGGTAACTGTATATCCCGGAATGTTTCCTGTAGTAAATAATTGTATATGGAAACTCCTAAACAGCGGGGATAACAGCTTTCACCTGCACAGTGGATGAGAAGGACATGTCGCAGGACCAACAGGATGCACTGGCACTGCTTTGCAACACACGGCCATAGACAGCACCCTTACGCACCCACCAGTAGAACAAGACCGACTGGTGAAAGCTCGAAGGTCCGGTACACCAAATATGAGTCTTTCTTAGGCCATGGCCCAGACCGGCCTTCTTGGAAGATACGCAAACCTCCAACATCAACCAAACCACAAACCCAGACACCGACGCCTCAACATCAACGAAGGATTTACAAAAAGAAGTAAACCTGCCACTGGTAACTATGGAGGTAGGTGGGTCTGGTTCCCTACAAATTGCAGGGAGCATGGAGGTTGGGGGGGGAGATTACTCTCCTTTCTGGATGCATGGAGTATGTTAACTACCGATACTTATATTTAAGCAGTATCCAGGGATATACAATAGAATTATACACAAGTACAGCCCTCCAGTTCAACATATACCGAACCGAATGTTCGTACTTTCCGGTAAAGAAAAATCAGAAGCGCAGGCTGAACTGGAGCGGCCTTACGCAAAAGGGGTAATTGAAAAATCCCAACACGAACCGCTAGAATTCGTGTCCAATATCTTTACCAAAATAAAAAAAGATGGTGGTTGTCGCATCATCATAGATCTGACCAAATTGAATACATTTGTACAATATATTCATTTAAAAATGGAAACCTTTGTTACTGCTAAACAATTGATTTCCAAAGGTTACTTCATGGCTAGCATCGATTAAAAAATGCTTACTATTCAGTGCCTATACGAGGTGACCACAGATGTTACTTAAAATTCAACTGGATGGGACAGCTCTGGCAATATAGAGCGCTGCCAAATGGGTTAACATCAGCCCCCAGGCTGTTCACTAAAATTTTGAAACCAGCCCTAGCGTTTATACGGAAACGAAAACACATGGTCATGGCATATCTAGATGACATACTTATTGTGGGCAAAACTTTGGAATTGGCAAAACAAACTGTAACAGCCACAATACAGTTATTTGAAAAACTGGGGTTTATTATCCATTCAGTTAAATCTAAATTAACGCCTTCCACTACTATGGACTATTTGGGGTTCACCATTGACTCAGTTCGCATGTCGGTGACTTTGCCAAAGGGAAAGGCTATAGACTTAATAGAGGCTTGCAATAACCTCATTGACATCAGTAACCGTCCATCAGATTGGTAGCAAAAGTAATTGGCAAAATGGTGGCTGCTTTTCCAGCCACACAATTTGGACTTTTACATTACCAAAATTTACAGAGAGCAAAAATAAAGCACCCAAAATCAATGCTGGTCATTTTGACAGACCAATGAAGCTACCAATCAAAGCTATAATGGAACTAAAATGGTGGATAGATAACATTTGGCTTTGTTTCAATCCAATCATTATCAGCAACCCTTCTATGGTGCTACAAACTGATGCCAGTGCACTTGGTTGTGGTGCCACCAATTCCATCTCCAGCTGTGGAGGTAGATGGACTGCTCAGGAATCATTATTACCAACACTGGGCATAAACTACCTGGAAATGTTGGGTGCATTCTATGGCCTAAAGTCATATTGTACTGGGTCATATCACCAGCATGTTAGACTACAGATTGACAATACCACCGTGGTAGCATATATCAACCACATGGGTGGAAACAAATCGACATCATGTGACAATCTGGCTAATACAATTTGGCAGTGGTGTATCCAGAGAGATATTTGGATATCAGCTACTTACCTACCAGGTAAACTAAATTTAGTGGCAGACACCAGGTCACGCAAATTTAATGAAAACACCGAATGGATGTTGAATAAAAAGTATTTGCTGATATTACAGCACGATATGGAACACCAGATATCGATCTATTCGCATCCAGGCTTAATCACCAGTTATCAAATTATGTTTCATGGGAACCAGACCCTGGGGCAGCGGCGACAGATGCATTTTCGCTGCATTGGGGGGGAAATTGTTTATTTATGCATTCCCTCCTTTCTGCCTCATCAGTCGGGTATTAAGGAAAATACAGCAGGACTCTGCGTCTGGTATTTTGGTAGTACCCGATTGGCCTACTCAACCATGGTTCCCAGTGATAATGAACATGATATTAGAACCATGTATCACCATCCCGAATAGACCAGACTTGTTGGTTCATCCCGTAACAAGAGATAGCCACCCATGCCATAACTATTTGAATTTATTAATTTGTAGAGTTTAAAAATACCTCTACTACAGCCTGGACTGACGGACCGAACAGTGAATATGATTTCGGCGGCCCAAAGACAGTCCACCAAAAAACAGTATCTGGTCTATATCAGGAAGTGGGAGATGTATTGTAACAAAAACAGCATCACCTACAGAGATATGAACATCCCGTCTATTCTGAAATACCTGGCAGGCCTCCATTATGATGAGCGGCTCAGTTATAGTGCCATCAACTGTGCCAGAAGTGCCTTATCGACTTATCTATGGCAAGGAACAGAGCGTCACTCTGTTGGAACTCACCCACTGGTAACAAAACTTATGAGGGGAATTTTTAATACCAATCCCCCAAGAACCAGGTACTCCCAAATATGGGATGTGAGTATTGTCCTGAAGATGCTCAGGAATTGGTCTCCAGCAACAGCTCTGTCCCTACATAGACTGACATTAAAAACAGTCATGCTAATGGCATTGGTCACGGCACAAAGGGTACAGTCATTACATAAATTAAGACTGGACAACATGACTTCTTCATCTGAAAACATTACGTTTCATATTTATGAATTAGTGAAACAGAACAGACAGGGATCAGCGGGCCTCAATATCGAATTTAGGTCTTACCTAACAGATGATCGTCTCTGTATAGTGAAACATTTGTCGTTATATATGGAGAAAACGAAAATCATCAGAGGCAATGAGAAGGCACTTTTAGTCAGCCATAAGCAACCACACAAAAAAGTGTCGGTCCAGACCATCTCAAGATGGCTGAAACAGGTTCTAACACAGGCTGGGGTGGATACTAATATTTTAAATCTCATTCCACCAGGGCTGCAGCTACATCGGCAGCTATGCAGTTGGATGTACCAATGGACCAAATCCTCAAGGCAGCAGGATGGTCAGGGGGAAAAACATTCCAACTATTTTATCATAAATCAGTCATTAAACCTGGAACATTTGCAGAAACAATTTAAGTTCTGTAATTTAATTACCCCATAAATAGGGGCTATAATTTGTGTTAATCAATTCATGAATTTCAATGTCGGATTCATGTCTAAAATATGTTGACACAATTCCTCCTACAGTCATTAAGGCAGATGTGATGCATGGACTCGTTTCCACGGCATGAAATCACAGAGCTTTGAAATCTTCATGTAGTCACTCACGTGACTCCGAAGTAAAATAGTAAGATTAAACGAGAACTTACCAGTTCGAAGTTTGATCATTATTTTATGAGGAGTACGTTGAGGGAATACGTGCCCTCCGCTCCCACCCATGATCATATACTCAACTGGTATTTCTTTCTCTAATCTTACTATGTTTAAGTCATTACAGTTATCTGTGATTTCACACCGCTGCTTTGAAGAATGACACGCATGCGTCCTGGCGGGGTTCTTCACGTATTCCCTCAACGTACTCCTCATAAAATAATGATCAAACTTCGAACTGGTAAGTTCTCGTTTAATCTTACTATTTATCTCTGTACAATTAAACATGGTATTTTACCTGAGGCAAGAGGTGTGTGACAGAAGTGTGAAAATGCACACTTCCAGATTCAGGACTGTTTCTTCCCAGCTGTTATCAGGCAACTGAACCATC
Organism: Amblyraja radiata; assembly: GCF_010909765.2. Lineage (NCBI taxonomy): Eukaryota > Metazoa > Chordata > Chondrichthyes > Rajiformes > Rajidae > Amblyraja > Amblyraja radiata. Next base: position 93,197,037 of record NC_045960.1, read on the forward strand.
CTATCACCAACTAGAGAGCAGTCCTTCTACCATCTACCTCATTGGAGACCCTCAAACTATCTTTAATCGGACTTTACTGCACTTTATCTTGCACAAAACCCGTATTCCCTTTACGTATCTGTACACTCTGGACAGCTTGATTGTAAACATTTATAGTCTTCCCGCTGACTGGAGAGCATGGAACAAAAGTTTTTCACTGTACCTTGGTATACGTGACAATAAACTAAACTAATAACCTGAGAATTGTTTTTAACCAAATCAATGATATATTAATGAAGCAGGGACTATCACAATGTTTAAGAAACAATTAAATTAATACATGGATAGGACAGGTTTGGAGGGATATGGGCCAAATGCAGGCAGGTGGGACTAGTATAGATGGGACATGTAGGTTGATGTGGGCAAGCTGGGCTGTATGACTATGTTATACACCATGCTATCTTTCCTGTTTCACAACCTTGTAGGTACCTTCAGCATGCACAATGCCTGGTTATGCCTTGTGTTTGGCTTCTGAAAGGCTGCTCTGTTTCACTCTGAGCTAACACAGATGTCCTTGATAATCCTGGAGAAGATCTTGCTCTAGAAGGAGCAGCGTCAGACTGAAGGAGCAACCTGTGGGCACTGCTGTGATGTGCCGGCTGATAGGCTGTGTTGCGATGTGAAATGGTGATATGGTGAGGGGACAAGAGTCTCCTGAAGGTACAGACCAGGCCACCTCTTGGGGCACTTGTTGGACAATGATACATGATGTGCTGGCTCCAAGACTTGACCTTGGACCTCCTGACTGGCTCCGAATCCCAAGTGTCTGCGGCCTGCAGCCATCACCCTCTTCCGAGTCAGCTCTCTCTACGGTCCAGTTGTGTGAGTGGGACTGCTCAAGAGAGAGTGGCATCTCTCCACTCCTGCAAGACAGTGTGTGGGCACACTGGGTCTGTCCATGGTATACAGGCAGAGGAGACTCTCTCTCAGACAATTCATGAGGGTACAGGGGGATGGGGGCAGTTGGAGGATCTCATGTAAGCACAGTCTTCAGGGATATACTACGTCAAGCCAAGACTGTTGAATTGTCATATGCCCCAGGGACAGAGAACACAGGAACATGGAGAATGAAATTCTTATTAACTGTAGCTTTGCAGGCATATTAACACAATAAATAAATATACAATGTGTTTAAGAAGGAACTGCAGATGCTGGAAAATCGAAGGTACACAAAAATGCTGGAGAAACTCAGCGGGTGCAGCAGCATCTATGGAGCGAAGGAAATAGGCAACGTTTCGGGCCGAACCCCTTCTTCAGACTCTAATATATATACAACCATGCAATAAATTATCAGTTATACTGTATGTAGGTAACCAGACCATATAGTACAAGCTGAAGTACTTAGCACAAGGTTATACAAAGTCCATAGTAGTTCTTTGCTGAGGTGGGGCTGTGGATAGTGTTGTGCAGTGTGGTTTAACGCCTGATGGTTAATGGGAAGAAGCTTGGATAACCCTGTGCTAAGATCCTTTCAATGGTGGGGAGGTCAATACCTGCGATGGGCCAGGCAATGTCCACTCTTGGACACTGTGGGTGGGAATCAGATTGCACTATGGAGACTCACCCAGGGAGCAATGCATGGTGTGTGGTGACAACTCCCTGATTCGATTCTTGTCATCAGCATTACATTAGAGAGTCGACTGCAATTGCCTTGCAGCTGACAGTGTGAGGAATACTCCCAACTGTCACCAGTCATCTCTGACAATATGTTTCTAGCTTTCTGCTGGACAAAGGAATTTAAGCTATTAATAACCATGTATGTAGATATTACATCTGTAGTTTGTTCAGTTTATTGTCACGTGTACAGTGAAAAGCTTTTGTTGTGTGCTAGCCAGTCAGCGGAAGACTGCATGATTATAATCGAGCCATAGATACAGATACAGGATAAAGGGAAGAACGTTTAATGCAATATAAAGTCCGATTAAGATAGCCCAAGGGTCTCCAATGAGGTAGACAGTGGCTCAGGACCGTTCTCTGGTTATTGATAGAATGCTTCAGTTGCCTGATAAGAGCTGATAACTAGGCTTGACACACATGCAGGGATATTAAAAATAAAACAGAAAGTGCTGGAAACACTTAATAGGTCAGGCAGCCACTGTGGAGAAAGAAATAGTTAGTGTCTCAGGTGGCTGACTTTTTATCTTAACTCACTGGTTCCTAGCTGGGTCAATGACTGAGATATTGACTCTGTTTTTCTCTCCACAAATGCTACCTGATTCCCTGCTTTATTTCAGATTGGCGGCATCTGCCGTTTATGATATGACCAGATGTTGAGGCCAGGACTTGCAGGACGAGGTGGGAGTTCCAGATGATGAGGGGAAGCAGCCACCAGAGCCATGCTGATACCAGAGGAGACAGACGCTCAGGGAAGGAGTCTGACAGGCTAGGGCCTTGCCTGTAAGAGGCATAATATCTGCCAATAATGGAATATGGGAATGAGGGCCACTGAGGTCTCGAAGGGGCTGTAGGGAAAATTGAAATCACGGGTGAATTAAATCCCATCAATTGAGTTCATTTACGACAGATGGCACAATGGGCTAAGTGTTCGGCTGGCGACCGGAAGGTGGCCGGTTCGAATCCCGCTTCGAGTGCATACTGTCGTTGTGTCCTTGGGCAAGACACTTCACCCACCTTTGCCTGTGTGTGAATGTGTGTGAGTGAATGGTGGTGGTCGGAGGGGCCGTAGGCGCAGAATGGCAGCCACGCTTCCGTCAGTCTGCCCCTAGGGCAGCTGTGGCTACAGAAGTAGCTTACCACCACCGAGTGTGACTGAGGAGTGAATGAATAATGCGATGTAAAGCGCCTTGAGTATTAGAAAGGCGCTATATAAATCCCATCCATTATTATTATTATTATCTAGTTTAGAGATACAGCAAGGAAACAGGCCCTTCGGCCCACCGAGTACGTGCCGACCAGTGACCCCCCCTCGCACTATCCTACACACGCTAGGGACCATTTACAATTATACCTAGCCAAATAACCTACAAACCTCTACGTCTTTGGAGTGTGGGAGGAAACCTGAGACCCCGGAAAAAACCCACACAGATCACGGGGAGAACAGTCAAGCTCTGTACAGACAAGCACCCGTATTCAGGATTGAACCTGGGTCTCTGGTGCTGTAAGGCAGCAACTCTACCGCTGCGCCACCATGCTGCCCTTTAGACTGTTAGAAGAGATCAGTGTGATGAGAGATAGACACAAAATGCTGGAGTGACTCAGCTGGTCAAGCAGCATCTCCCAAACATTTTCTCCAGAGAGGCTGCGTGACCCGCTGAGTTACTCCAGCATTTTGTGTTTATCTTCAGCATCTGTAGTTCCTTCCTACACAGTGTGATGAGGGAGCTGATCTCAGGCTTGCACAAGGCTGAACCTCCATCACCGCCTGGCTGCTGATTTGCAGTGACGGTAAACATAAGCCTGCAGGATTGCAGTGTTTCATTGAAGGCAGTGTGTGGCAGCTATCAGTCCGGTTCAGGGTCTTGACTGCAGCAGCAGAGATTAGCTGACGTGCCTGGTGGGCATGGCTGATTCATTAGTTGCCACCCTGCCACTCCATCTTGTTCAGCCCATGAGCACGGCGGCGCACTCGCCACTTAACCCTTCCACACCCAGAGTGCAGAAGTCATGCAAAACTAAGCACGTCACTTAACTTACGCATGAAGCTCTCAGGGAAGATGGTCAAGAACCCGTCTGAAGAAGGGTCCCGACCCGAAACGTCACCCATCCTTTTTCTCCAGAGATACTGCCTGACCCGCTTAGCTACTCTAGCATTTTGTGTCTATCTACAGTCAACAACTCGTCAGAGGAAGAGGTTCTAAGGAGTGACTGGATGGAGGAAAGGGAGGCTTGGGAAAGGAGCTTCTGAGCCAGAAACTTTGAACAGTCAAGCTCCAAAGAGGGGTGATCAGACGCCCACAGGGGAAGGCTGGAGATTTCAGGCAGATACAAGATGATATTCCTTCAGGGGCATGGACAAGGCCTGCAATTTCTTGCTGTTGCTAATTCCAGAACTGTGGGACCTCCGAGGCCGGTGAAGAGCCATGTTGCTACGTCTTGATGCGGGCAGTGCTATTGGTTGATGCATCAATTGCTTTATTCTCCCCCAACGCGAAGGCGGACAGACTCCTCATACAGCATATTAACAGGCCCTTTGGCCCATCTAGTCCATGCCAACCAAGTACCCATCAAAGCAAGTCCCATTTGTCCATGATTGACCCATATCCTTATAATGTTTCTGTGCATTGTGAATGGCTCAATTGTAATCATGTATTGTCTTTCCAGTGACTGGTTACCACGCAACAAAAGCTTTTCACTGAACTTCGGTACACATAAAAATAAACAAAATTAAATATCCATCTAAACCTTCCCAATCTAGGTCCAAACGTCTTTTAAATGCTGCTATTGCACCTGCCTCAACCACTTTGTCTGGCATATTGTTCCATATAGGTACCAACCTATATTGGTGGTGTTTCCTGACTGCACTCCGCAGTTTGCTTTCTGATTCCAATGCTGTGATAACAGCGAGGAAAAAAACTGTTGAAAGTGATTTGTTCGTTGTTTCACCAGATAGAAAAGTGTAAGAGCCCGTGGCACATGGTCCTAGGACAGGCACCTGTTAGATTATGCTACTTCAAGTAAGAGGCTGCAAGAGTGTCTAGATCACCACGTGTGTGGCACCCTGTCCTACATGGAATGTTTTCTGCGCAAAAACTCCTTTCACCATAAGTGAATCAGGCAGTGGTCTCCATGGAATGTCCTGCAGGGAAAAAGAGATGGGTTGTATGGGATAGCTTTCCGGACAGCCTGTCAAAGTTATTTGGCAAATGCCTCATCGCAAGAACGCTGAAGCAATCACCAAGACCCCGGCTTGGGAAGAAGGGTCCTTCTCATTAGATCCTTCATTAGTTCTAGGAGCAGAATTAGGACATTCAGCCCATCAAGTCTACTACACCATTCAATCATGGCTGAACTATCTTTCCCTCTCAACCTTCGTCTCCTGCCTTCTCCCCATAACCCCTGACCCCCGTACTAATCAAGAATCTGTCGATCTCATCATGCTCACCTGGAATCTCAATCCTCGACCCCTTGCATAGTGCTGTTGATATGGCTGGATTGGAATCACTCATTGGAATCAAGGGAAGAACAGTTTGACTGGCAGCTGAAGGCCAAAGTCTATCAGAAAGTTTAAGACCTAAGAACATGTGGAGTATGGAAGGAGTACAGGAGGTCCAGCAACTCGTTGATTACCATGGCATGAACAGATTCCTCAGTAGTGTCAAGGTCATCTCTGCCCCAATTCCCACTGCACTGCGAGCCAGGAATGGAGATAGATGCCAGAATTCTTACAAAATTCTTAAGGGGTTGGACGGCTAGATGCAGGAAGATTGTTCCCGATGTTGGGGAAGTCCAGAACAAGGGGTCACAGTTTAAGGATAAGAGGGAAATCTTTTAGGACCGAGATGAGAAAATCATTTTTTACACAGAGAGTGGTGAATCTGTGGAATTCTCTGCCACAGAAGGTAGTTGAGGCCAGTTCATTGGCTATATTTAAGAGGGAGTTAGATGTGGCCCTTGTGGCTAAAGGGATCAGGGAGTATGGAGAGAAGGCAGGGATGGGATACTGAGTTGGATGATCAGCCATGATCATATCGAATGGCGGTGCAGGCTCAAAAGGCCGAATGGCCTACTCCTGCACCTATTTTCTATGTTTCTATGATAGAGAAGTCAACAGCTCCCGGAAGGAATACTTAAAATAATTACCTTGACTGTGACACGGTCACAGAGTCATGCAGCACAGAAGCAAGCCCTTTGGCCCAACTTGTCCATGCTGACCAAGGTACCCTATCTAAGCTTCCCCACTTGCCCACATTTGACCCATATCCTTCTAAACATCTCCAACCCATGTACTTATCAAAATGTCTTTTAAATATTGTTATTGTACCTGTATTCCATAGCATACCGTCCATTCTAGTATTGCCACCACTGACCAACAAGAAGTCAGATTGGCCACACGCCAACTGAAAACCTCTTTGAGAATCTCTTGAGATTCTGGCTGGTGGAGCCACAAGAACCCACACACATCCTTATGGGTAGGTTTATGTACATGCAAATATCAATGGGTACATGTGTGTGGGGCATTGTTTGTGTGTGAGTGTGTTTGTGTGTGTGGAAGAGATTATGGAGTTGTGTGAGTGCATGCATCCATACATGTGTGCAAATGCTTATGTTGTGTGTGTGTGTGTGTGTGTGTTTATGTGGTGTGTGTGTGTGTGTGTTTATGTGGTGTGTGTGCGTGTGTGTGGTGAGGTGTGTTGGAGAGGATGTGAGAAGACGTGTGTCTTTGTTTATTTCAAGAGGTCCTTCAGCTGTCATTCTGCAGATTCACAATCTGAAATCTCCATTCATGCCGGCATTTCCTGTGTCTAGTTTATTTTAAAAAATGAGCTGTTTCTGCAGCAGCTGCACTAGTTCCACCCTTCCACCACCTCGGTGATGTAAACAACAGCCGATGTAGAGGATAAGGTTTCCATGCATCGACTAGCTGGCTCACCCCCTCTACAACATGTGACTGTTTACCAGGAACACACTGCCTCTACGTCAAACCTGTTTTCCTCCTCTACCGTCAGTAAGGTCAAAGGTCGTTGTTTCAAAGGAGCAGGGCTGGGTCAAGGGGTGGGGAGTTGAAGGGACTTTCCGTGAGTAATGTTTCCAACTCACGCCTTCTCTTTAGAACTGGTGTAATCGGATCTGGCAGCTCTCTGTGTTGGTGCTTACGGTGCCTAGGAGAAACGCCTGACACTCGGCCTGAGAGATGGAGCCTCTGGCCCTGCTACACTCAATGGATGGGGCTATCCCGCAGCTCAGGCAGCATCTGTGGGAAGCAAAACAGATACAGCCTGACCTGCTCAATATTGGAGCATTTTCTGCGTTTGTTTCTGATTCTCAGTATCTGTAGGTTTTTGGAGTATCAATAGATGAGGTCTCCAGCCCAATCCAGTCAACCTACAATACAATACAATTACAATTCAATTTATTGTCATTTGGACCCCTTGAGGTCCAAACGAAATGTCGTTTCTGCAGCCATACATTACAAACAAATAGACCCAAGACACAACATAATTTACATAAACATCCATCACATTGCTGTGATGGAAGGCCAAAAAAACTTATCTCTCCACTGCACTCTCCCCCCCGATGTCAGAGTCAAAGTCAAAGCCCCCGGCGGGCGATGGCGATTGTCCCGTGGCCATTAAAGCCACGCCGGGTGATGCAAGGCCGCACACCGGGTCTTGGTGTTAGAGCCCCCGGCGGGCGCTCGCAGTCCCGCAGCCATTCCAAGCCGCGCGGGGCGGTGCTGTAAGGCCCCGCTCAGGTGCTCTTCAACCTGCCCTCCTATTCTGTCAGGCATTAGGGACGCTAACCCTTATTGCCATGTTCCTGGAGAGTTTGACTCTCAAACAGACAGCCTATGTTTCCATTTTCAAATGTGTTTCATAACCAGTAAAAAAAAACTGGGATTAACAGAAAAAACAATCCCATTGTTTTCAAATCTTTTCCTCCAGGAATCCCAACAATCACAATAAAGCATGAGGTTTCTTGGAATGGGATAATTATTGTGCCCACCTGTGCACCTGAGGAAAAGGGTGTGAGAGATCAGACCTGGCACAAAAGTCACGGTCGCCCAGCCAGCAGTGATCTCTGCCGTCCTGTACGCTTTGGAGATATGGACTGCCAGGAGTAGGAGTTTCCAGGTACTGGGAAGTCATCTCCAATACTGTCTCTACAAAATCCTCCAAATTTACAGGTCAACAAACCCACTTTACATTCCTCCCTCAGGTCAACGCACCCTGAGCTAATGCCCCAATAATACGGCACGGTGGCGCAGCGGTTGAGTTGCTGCCTTACAGCGCTAGAGACCCGGGTTCGATCCTGACGACAGGTGCTGTCTGTAAGGAGTTTGTTCGTTCTCCCCGTAACTGCGTGAGTTTTCTCTGGGTGCTCCAGTTTCCTCCCACACTCCAAAGATGTATAGCTTTGTAGGTTAATTGGCTTTGGTAAAATTGCAAATTGTCCGTAGTGTGTAGGATAGTGTAGTGCACAGGGATCGCTGGTCAGCGTGGACTCGGTGGACTGAAGGTCCTGTTTCCGCTCTGTATCTCTAAGCTAAAGATTATACTTGATTGACTACATTGGCAGGACATGTTGATTGGCTTCCAGACACAAGACTCCCGAAACAGGCTCCCTTCCCAGCTTCATCATGATAAAAGATTCCAGGTGGTCAAAGGATATAGAATAATAGAGCCATACAGCACTGAAACAGGCCCTTCAGCCCAACTTGTCCATGCCAACCAAGTTACCGAACCGCTTACCTGCACTTGGCCCCTTTCCTTCTAAACTATTCCTATCCACATACCTGTCTGAGTATCTTTTAAATGTCGTAATTGCACCCAGTTCTACCACTTCCTCTGGCAGCTCGTTCCATATACTCATCACCCTCTGTGTGAAAATGTTGACCTTTAGGTCCCTCTTAAAACTTTCCGTCACCTTAAACCTATGCCTTCTAGTTTTAGACTGCCCTATCCTGGGGAAATGACTGTGGCTATTCACCTTATCTATGCCCCTCATTATTTTATAAACCTGTATAAGGTCACCCCTCAGCCTCCTGCGCTCCAGGGAATAAAGTCCCAGCATGTCCAGCCTCTGCTTACAATTCAAGCTGTCCAGTTCTTGATTTATGCCTCTTTAGCACCCTTTGATTGAAGGGTGTTGTTAAAGCCCCTTTGAACAGGCCCAGTAACATCCCTAGCAACCTCTTGGAATCCCTGACCAACGACCGCTCAAAGTAAAGAACTAGCATTTGGAGCAGCCCTGAGAACGTTGATCCCAAGCACTAAGAAAACAGGGAGGCCTGGTGTTAGCGGTGGACAGAGTGTCACCTCCCCATCTGTATTGTCATAACCTTGCCTCCATGCTGTATTAGGACTGCAATTCCTTTATCCATCCAATAAACACTCACTCATCCTTTTTCACCAAAGAATCCTCTGACACGCTGATTAGCACCTGCACTTTGTGTCTATCTGGGCATATACCAGCATCTGCAGTTCCTTTCTACACAATCTCTCACCATGGCAGAATTGGGAAGGGTGTGCCTGCTTCGGGAGACTGGTGTCGGGTGGACCTTCGGCCCAAGCACGAGGAGAACACAGAAGGCCAGTGTTAGTGTCAGACAGAGTGTATCCGTCCTGTCAGGCCCACACGTGGCAGCGACTAATGTCCCTTGTAAGTTTAATCAGAAATGAAACCGTCCTCCTGGCACCCAAAGGACCGCCTGATGGAGGAAGAGAGAGTTTCCAAATTGTTTCCCCACTCTATTTCCAAGCAATCACCTCAAGACGTCAGTCAGGATTTTCCAAATTTCATGACGATCTTTCCCTTCTCAAATTGTTTTGATTACCGAGCAAGGTGAACATTTATCCAGCTCGAACATGCCTTTCCGATAATCCCTGCACCGCACCCAAAACTCTCCAACGTCTCCACAAAGGAAAAATAAAATCCCAACAAGTACAATAACGTGCAAGGTTTCTTGGATTGGGCCAGGTGTGGGTCTCCTGGGCATTGCACAACGTTAGCAGTTAGAAACATAGAAACATAGAAAATAGGTGCAGGAGTAGTCCATTCGGCCCTTAGAGCCTGCACCGCCATTCAATATGATAATGGCTGATCATCCAACTCAGTATCCCGTACCTGTCTTCTCTCCATACCCCCTGATCCCTTTAGCCACAAGGGCCACATCTAACTCCCTCTTAAATATAGCCAATGAACTGGCCTCAACTACCTTCTGTGGCAGAGAATTCCAGAGATTCACCACTCTCTGTGTGAAAAATGTTTTTAGATAGATAGATCCTTTATTTGTCATTCAGACCTTACGGTCTGAACGAAATGTCGTTATCTGCAGCCATACATACAATAATACAATAATAAACAACAGAACAGACAGTAAACATAAATTAACATCCACCACAGTGAGTCCACCAAGCACCTCCTCACTGTGATGGAGGCAAAAATCTTAGGGCTGCAGTCTCTTCCCTCCTCTTCTCCCTCTGCGCTGAGGCGATACCCCACCGTGCGATGGTAAAATCAGTCCCGCGGCTCACCGAGCTCCGCGAACGGGCCGGTTCAAACACCGCGGCCCGGGGTGGTCGAAGCTGCCGCCCTCCAGTCCAGCGGACACAGCTGTTGACAACGTCGTCCACTGGCCCGCGGCCGAACCCCGGACTCAGGCCGCCGCCGCCAGAACGCCGTCTCAGCCACCGGTGCACCGTTCCAGCCCCGAGCCGGGTCACCCTCACGTGAGAGTCTCAGCCCAGCGCCAGGCCACCCCCACGGGAGCGCCGTTGCCCTCGAGCTGGGCCGCCCCGACGGGAGCGCCGTTACCCTCGAGCTGGGCCGCCCGGACGGGAGCGTCTCAACCCCGCACCAGGCTGCCTTCACGGGAGCGCCGTTCCAGCCTCGAGCTGGGCCGCCCTCATGGGAGCGAGCCCGGGGCGAGTCCTGAGGCTGCCTCCGGAGCCTCGAGGTCGCCAGCTCCATCATTAGGCCACAGCGCAGACGGAGGCAGAGAAGGGGGATACGACACAATAGTCGCATTTACCGAAGGGAGAGACAGCAAGCCCTGTTTCAACCCCCCACACACATAAACACAACCTAAAACTAAAAACTTAGCTAACCAAAACGAAAAAAACAACACAAAAAAGTAAAAACAAACGGAATGCAGGCGAGCCGCAGCCGTTCACCAGCGCCGCTACTTTCTCATCTCGGTCCTAAAAGACTTCCCCCTTATCCTTAAACTGTGACCTCTTGTTCTGGATTTCCCCAACATCAGGAACAATCTTCCTGCATCTAGCCTGTTCAACCCCTTAAGAATTTTGTAAGTTTCTATAAGATCCCTCCTCAATCTTCTAAATTCTAGCGAGTACAAGCCGAGTCTATCCAGTCGTTCTTCATATGAAAGTCCTGACATCCCAGGAATCAGTCTGGTGAACCTTCTCTGTACTCTGGAGTAACTTCTATGGAGTTACTGGCAAACTTATTCAGGTGAGCTCCCCACTGCTGACCCAAGAGTAAAACGGGTCCCGGCCCACAGTAAACCTTGCTGAACAAAGATCCATGATTCAACATCCCAAGATTCATCCAATCTCCACACTGCCACGCCTGGGTAGCTTAAAGCACAATGGTATGAATAGTGAAAGTCTTGGATAGAGTGGATGTGGAGAGGGTGTTTCCACTAGTGGGGGAGTCTAGGACCAGAGGCCATAGACTGAGAATGAAAGCGTACCTTTTGAAAGGAGATGGAGCAAATCAACTCCTACATCGACAAAAACCTGGACCCACTGCAGTTCGCATACCGCCACAACAGATCAACGGTGGATGCGATCTCGCTGGCCCTCCACTCCGCACTGGACCACTTGGACAACAAAAACTCATATGTCAGGCTGTTATTCATAGATTACAGCTCGGCATTTAACACAATCATCCCCTCCAAACTGGTTACCAAACTCGCAGAACTGGGTCTCTGCGCATCCCTCTGCAACTGGATCCTTGACTTCCTCGTCCACAGACCACAGTCTGTTCGTATTGGTGGAAATGTGTCAGCCTCAATAACAATCAGCACGGGAGCACCTCAAGGCTGCGTGCTCAGCCCCCTGCTGTACTCACTCTATACCCATGACTGCGTAGCGAACCACAGTGCGAACTCCATCATCAAGTTCGCTGACGACACCACTATTGTGGGGCGTATCACTGATGGGGATGAGTCAGAGTACAGAAGAGAGATCGAGCAACTGTCCATATGGTGCCAGCGCAATAACCTGGCCCTCAACACCAGCAAAACCAAGGAACTGATTGTGGACTTTGGAAGGAGTAGGAGGGGGACCCACAGCCCCATTTATATCAACGGGTCGATGGTTGAAAGGGTCAAGAGCTTCAAATTCCTGGGCGTGCACATCTCTGAAGATCTTTCCTGGTCCGAGAACACTAATGCAATCATCAAAAAAGCACATCAGCGCCTCTACTTCCTGAGAAGACTACGGAGAGTCGGATTGTCAAGGAAGACTCTCTCTAACTTCTACAGGTGCACAGTCGAGAGCATGCTGACCGGTTGTATCGTGGCTTGGTTCGGCAATTTGAGCGCCCTGGAAAGGAAAGGACTACAAAAAGTAGTAAACACTGCCCAGTCCATCATCGGCTCTGACCTTCCTTCCATCGAGGGGATTTATCGCAGTCGCTGCCTCAAAAAGGCTGGCAGTATCATCAAAGACCCACACCATCCTGGCCACACACTCATCTCCCTGCTACCTTCAGGTAGAAGGTACAGGAGCCTGAAGACTGCAACAACCAGGTTCAGGAATAGTTACTTCCCCTCAGCGATCAGGCTATTAAACCTGGCTCGGACAAAACTCTGATTTTTTACCAACCACTTTCTGTTATTTGCACTATCAGTTTATTTATTCATGTGTGTATAAATTTATAACATGGTATATGGACACATTTATCTGTTTTGTAGTAAATGCCTACTATTTTCTGTGTGCTTAAGCAAAGCAAGAATTTCATTGTCCTATACAGGGACACATGACAATAAACTCACTTGAACTTGAACTTGAACTTGAGATGAGAATGAATTTCATTAGTTAGAGGGTGGTGAACCTGTGGAATTCATTGTCACAGAAGGCTGTGGAGGCCAAGTCAATGGAAACGTTTAAGGTGGAGACTGACAGGTTCTTGATTAGTACGGATGTCAGGGGTTATGGGGCGAAGGCAGGAGAATGGGGTTGAGTGGGAAAGATAGTTCAGCCATGATTGAATGGCGGAGTAGGCTTGATGGACCAAATTGCCTAATTCTGCTTCTAGAACTTATTCTCCAATTTTAAGTAATACCCCCCTTTCCTGTGGTCTGCCATGCACATCCCTGAATGCACCCATTCTATGACTATCCTGCATCTCTCTCCACTCCATATCCCTCCACCTCCATCCCTCCCTCTGGCTTTATATTTCACTCCTCACTTTATCTGACCCGGACTCAATATCACAGCCATGGGTATTAATCCATTATTCACTTAGCAGGCTTTTATCTTCCACTACCTCACTTCCAGCTTTCTGCCCTCTATCACCATCAGTTTGAAGAAGGGCCTCGACCCGAAATGTCACTCATCCATGTTCTCCAGAAATAATCTCTGACCCGCTGAATTACTTCAGCACTTTGTTGAGGTGAGCACTTTATTAAAACAAGCATCTACAGTTTTGTGTATCCATTTTATTCCTCCACCTATTTGTCTTCTTTTCATCTCTGGTCTTTGTTACTTACTCCTCCCATTTGCTAATCAAACTGCCCCTCACTTGTACCATCCATTAGTTCCCTCTACTAACACTCTCCTCACCCTTAATAACTCCTTAACACCGTTAATAACAGGGTCTTGGTGAGACCGCACCTGGAGTATTGCGTACAGTTTTGGTCTCCTAATCTGAGGAAAGACATTCTTGCCATAGAGGGAGTACAGAGAAGGTTCACCAGACTGATTCCTGGGATGGCAGGACTTTCATATGAAGAAAGACTGGATAGACTCGGCTTGTACACGCTAGAATTCAGAAGATTGAGGGGGGATCTTATAGAAACTTACAAAATTCTTAAGGGGTTGGACAGGCTAGATGCAGGAAGATTATTCCCGATGTTGGGGAAGTCCAGAACTAGGGGTCACAGTTTAAGGATAAGAGGGAAATCTTTTAGGACCGAGATGAGAAAATCATTTTTTACACAGAGAGTGGTGAATCTGTGGAATTCTCTGCCACAGAAGGTAGTTGAGGCCAGTTCATTGGCTATATTTAAGAGGGAGTTAGATGTGGCCCTTGTGGCTAAAGGGATCAGGTGGTATGGAGAGAAGGCAGGGATGGGATACTGAGTTGGATGATCAGCCATGATCATATCGAATGGCGGTGCAGGCTCGAAGGACCGAATGTACTACTCCTGCACCTATTTTCTATGTTTCTCCTCGACTTCACCCACTTCCACAAAATCCAAGGCGTAGCTATGGGCACTCACATGGGTCCCAGCTATGCCTGCCTCTTTGTAGGGTACGTTGAACAATCCGTTCCAGGCGTACACTGGTCCTATCTGTAGACTCTATTGCCGTTATATTGACGACTGCATGGTGCTACCTCCTGCACCCATGCAAAATTCATGGACTTTATTAACCACCACCAATTTTCATCCTGCACTCAAATTCGCTTGAACCATAGCCGACATCTCCCTCTCCTTTCTTGGTCTCTCAGTTTCCATCACAGGAGATAGGCTACTGAATGACATCTCTTACAAACCCACTGACTCCCACAACTATCTTGACTACATTTCTTTGCACTCTGCTTCCTGCAAACACTTTATCCCCTACTCCCAATTCCTCCGTCTATGCCGCGTCTGTGCCCAAAAAGAGGTATTCCATACCAGGGCATCCAAGATGTCCTCATTCTTTAGGGAATGGCGGTTCCCCTCTTCCATCATAGATGAGGTCCTCACACGTGCCTCCTCATAACTCTGCAGTCTGGCTGGGTACATGCGGTCAGTGTGAGGATTGACCGGTGGGGCTGCGTGGACCAGCTGTAGCTGCTGGGGATATGCATGAACTGGTGTGGTGAGCTGCCAGGTGAGCAGCAATGTGAACTCTCCACTCCTCCGCCGAGACCGGCAGGTGAACTGCCGTACCCTTCAGTAAACTCTGTTAATTAACAGCCAGCAGCTCAGAAACGTCCTCTGTAGCCCGATTGCATAAATCAAATAACAGTACGTTAGTGATTAAACTCACTGACAGAAACCGGGACTCAGATCTGAGGCTTTGGCAGCTGCCTGCTGTAACAGTTGGGTGACTTATTTGTCCTGATAAATGAGATCTCTGCTGATAAAGAATAAGGCCTCCTTTCCCTTGACTCTTGTTAATGATTATCCGCTGACTAAGAGAGATTGAGCCGGCCATACGTATAATGTCGCCATTACAAGGGAGCACAGTTCCCTTATAGTAACAGCAACAAGATCTCCTTGGTACTTAAATGATAAGACCTGTTTGTGATTGAGGGATGTGGCTCAGTTGTGACCGTTCTAGATCCTGACTCAAAAGCAACACGGGAGTTTGAGTGCTGGATTAGGTAGCTGTGAAAGTAGGCAAGGGGAGGGTGAGGAGTGATCAACTGCACCTCTGTTTGACCTGGTACAGGCAGTAGATCCCAGTGGTGCTGCCTGTTGGTCTCAACAGCGTACAATGTACTTCTTCTGTCTTAGTCACAGTCATACAGCATGGAAACAGGCCCTTTGGCCCAACTTGCCTACACCAAACAACACGCCCCATCTACGCTAGTCCCTCCTGCTTGCATTTGACCCATATCCCTCTAAACCGGTCCTATCCATGTACCTGTCTAAATGTTTCTTAAACACTACCCACTGGCCTGTTGCCCCAGAAGGGTCCAATTCCACTGGTCAATGTCAGCACAACCTGGCTGCACTCCTCAAAGGAGGTACTTTGGCCCACCGAGCCCGCGTCGACCATCGATCACCCGTTAACACTTGTTCTACGTTATCCCACTTTCTCATGCAATCCCCACATACTAGGGGCAATTATACAGATGCCAATTAACCTACGAACCTGCACATCTTTGAGGAACTCTTTGAGTTGCTCTACTCAACAGCCAAAAATCTGTAGCCTCCCTTTGATCTGGTATTTTGTTGGTTCACATGCTTAATCAATGGTGTTTTATCATTAATGTTTTATTATTATTAATGTTTAGTGTTTTCTGAGTCATTCATAACTGTCACTATGTCATGTTGTTATTTGTGGGCGGAGCACCAAGGCAAATTCCTTGTATGTGAATACTTGGCCAATAAACTTACTTACTTACTTACTTACTTACTTACTTACTTACTTACTTAACTGGAGCACTCAGAGAAAACCCACGCAGGTTTCTGGCGCTGTGAGGCAGCAACGCTACTGCTGTGCCACCATGCCACCACAAAGGAGCCCAGCAGCAGTGGTGGAGGAAGAGGACCGGCTTCCTAACTGGCCAGCCTGTGGAAGGGTCTCCACCTCCCACCATCCCCAGCAACTGGAGAGGAAGCAACTCCAGTCCTCAGTCTCAAGGGCCAGGGAAAGGTGCACAGGGACCAGAAGAGGGAAGTTGAGAGCTGAGAACCATGCTGTCAAATACCAAGAGGTTGTTCCCTTTCCAACTGGTCTCTGTCCCAGTGACCAGGCCTGACTGATACTGTGGGGATAAGGCTGGGAGGCAAGAAGTCATGCCAAGGGCTGACAGACAGGGCTAGCAGCCTCCACAGGGCAAGGAACAGCCCCGCACACAGAGGGCGGCACGGTGGTGCAGCGGTAGAGTTGCTGTGTTACAGCGTCAGAGAGCCGGGTTCGATCCTGACTACGGGTGCCGGCTGTACAGAGTTTGTACGTTCTCTCAGTGACCGTGTGGATTTTCTACAGGTGCTCCGGTTTCCTCCCACACTCTAAAGAGTTTGTAGGCTAATTGGCTTTGGTAAAAAGTGTAAATTGTTGCTAGTGTGCGTAGGATAGCGTTGGTGTACGGAGATTGCTTGTCAGTGGGGACTAGATGGACCAAAGGGCCTGTTTCCTCGCTGTATCTCTAAACTAAAGTAAACTAAACTAAACTGAACTGAACGGAGCCCAGAGGGCAAGGAGTAGCCCCACACACAGAGCCCAGAGGGCAAGGAGCAGCAACAACTGGGAGACCCTGGGACCCAGAGCCTCACCTCAGGAAGTTAGTTTTGACTTGGTTTGGGGCTGAATGAGGGAGAGTTGTGTCTACAGGCACAACCAATGTCTTGTGCAATAGGCAGTGTGCAATCATATCAGAGAGGGGCTTATCTGTACTCCAAGGCCACGAGACAGAATAGAAGGTTGGGTGATAATTAACCTTGCAAAGGCCGAGCTCAGCTCCCACTTTGTGACACTGCAGCACTCCCCACTGTGCACTGGGAATAGAGTTCATACTGCAACACTGCCCACTGTGCACTGGGAATGGGCTGCATACTGCAACACTGCCCACTGGGAATGCGCTGAAGACTGCAACACTGCCCACTGTGCACTGCACACTGGGAATGCGCTGTAGACTGCAACACTGTACACTGGGAATGGGCTGTAGCATGCAACACTGCACACTGGGAATGGACTGCATACTGCAACACTGTTTCACACTGCACACTGCGAATGGACTGCATACTGCAACACTGCTTCACACTGCACACTGGGAATGGGCTGAATACTGCAACAGTACTTCACACTGCCTGCCGAATTGCTGCACACTGCAGACTGCAACAATGGTTCCCGCTGCTTGCCCAGAATGCACTATATACTGCATCACTGCTGCCAGGAATGCGCTACACACTGTAATACTGCTTCACACTGGCCGCTGGTAATGGGCTGCACATTGCTGCCGTCCTCCCCCCCACAGCCCCTCCCCTGTGCAGTGTTTGGGGTCCCTAGGATCCTGGTGCATCGAAAGAGGCTGATCAGCCCATTGGGCTATGCTGGCCCTTTGTACTATACCTCATTGTGCACACTCTCGGCCCCTGTTACTGAATCTTCCTTCCCAGACCATGTGCTGCCATCTCACCGGGTGAACATATTCACTCCACACCATCTCCAGTGATGCTGCCGATTATCTAAAGTCTCTAACCCTTGGTTTCCAACCCTCCAGCCAAAGGAAACAGTTCTTCCATAGTTACTCTGTCAAAGCTCCTCCATTATCATTGAATCTCCCTTCACCTTCTCAGCTTGAAGGAGCAGATCCTCGCAAAACATGCCTGCATTTCCTATTGTTGGTTCCATTCCTCCTCAGCGCCGGCTCCTTCGCAAGTTATGAAGAAAGGTCTCGAACCGAAACGTCACGTATTCCTTCTCTCCAGAGATGCTGCCTGTCCCACTGAGTTACTCCAGCATTTTGTGTCTATCTGCAGTTTATTCCCACACACCTTCGCAAGTTCAGTTTAGTTTATTGTCACGTGTACCAATATAAAGTGAAAAGCTGTTGTTGCGTGTTAACCAGTCAACAGAAAGACAATACAAGATTACAATCGAGCCGTCCACACTGTACATATACATGATAAGAGAAAAACGTGAATAATGTTTAGTGCGAGATAGTCCAATAAGGTCTGATCAAAGATAGTCCAAGGATCTCCAATGAGGTAGATAGTAGCTCACGACAGCTCTCTAGTTTTTGGTAGGATGGTTCAATTGCCTGATAACAGCTGGGAAGAAACTGTCCCTGAATCTGGAGGAGTGTCCCAATTCTGGTTTGCAGGTGTGGGGATGAACTTTGAGTAAAATCCCCACAACAGAAACAGACTGCTGGGCGAACTCAGGCTGCTTCCATTGGGGCAGAGCGTTGGTCCACATATCAGTTTGAGACCCTGCATCGAGTTCAACTTGTCATGTGCACAAGTACAGTGAGGTACGGGTACAATTACAACTATGCTTGCAGCAGCATCACAGGTACACAGACTCAGACAACACACACATAAACAAATGATGCATAAGTTACACACAAATTTCTTAAAGGAAAGAAGACTACGGACAACAGAGCATTAAAGTGCAAAAACATACTTAGAAATCAATACAAGTCCACAGAAGAGCAAGAGACCGTAGTGTGCAGTTGCCGAGGTAGGATTCGGGTTGTGCAAGTTAGTCCAGGAACCTGAAGGTTGTAGGAAAGTAACTGTTCCTGAACCTGTTGGTTTGGGACCTCAGGCTTCTGTAACTCCTGCCCGGTGATAGCCACAAGAAGAGGGTATGGCCCACATTGTGGGGATTCTTGATGATAGATGTAGAAACAAAGAACTGCAGTTGCTGGTTATCACTCAAAAGGCCACAAAGTGCTGGAGTAACTCAGTGGGTTAGGCAGCATCTCTGGAGAACGTGAATAGGTGACGTTTCGGGCCGAGACCTCTCTTCAGACTGGGGTCTTCAGCAGTCTGAGGAAGGGTCTTGATCCGAAATGTCACCTATCCATGTTCTCCGGAGATGCTGCCTGACTCACTGAGTTACTCCAGCACATTGTGTTCCTTGATGATAGATGCCACCTTCTTGAGAAAGTGTATCATGTTGATGCTTTCAATGGAGGATCAAGACCCTGTGACCCTCACCATGGCCTTGTAGGTGGGTCTGGCTTGGGAAAGCAGTGCAAGAGCATGCAGCCTCTCTGTGGCATTGGCACATCAGGCTGAAGGGATTCTCAAACCTTCAATGTGACCTCCCGTCCCTGAATGCACCACCCTTCAAAAGTGCACCAAAGATATTAGAAAGAAAAATATGTGATTTTATCATTTTTAGCCGGGGTACTGTGCTGGCAGGAGTACCTGGGGGTTTAACCTGTCACTAATGAGGTGGGCCTGAGGGTTGGAGGCAAGATTACAGGGCAGCCCACAGTGCATCACGTCAGGTCAGGGCTACGGAGAGAAACAGAGACAGCTGATGTGAAGCCATTAACATGAAACACTGCTTTGTGTTTCTTTCTCTTCAACTGCTGCCCGGAAGGCTGGGATTCTCGGCATTTTTCTTTTTATTTCAGATATTAAGTTTAAAGCTTTTTGCTTTTCCAGCGCAGACAGAAGCAACTGGGTGCCCTCCTCCTGTCCCCACATTATGTACTCGATGGGCTGAACGGCCTCCTGCTGTTCTTGTATATCGGGATCGATGGGCTGATTGGCCTCCTTCTTCCCCCATGTTTCAAGATTGATGAGCTGAACACCCTTCTGCTGTCCCTATATAAAATGATCGAGGGGCTGAATGGACTCCTGCTGTTTCCGGGTAACCAGCCAAGGGTTGAAAGGTCGAAGTGCGACCAGCCGACCTTCTGCCGGGACCCCAATGAAGTGATGAAGGGAGGCAGCTGATAGACAGACAGCTTGATTCATGGGGCAGGAGGAGGCCATTCAGCCCATCGACCCTGATACATGAGAACGGCAGGAGGCTGTTCAGCCCATCGGTCCCATGATGTGGGAACAGGAGGAGGACACCCAGTTGCTTCTATCTGCTCTGGAAAAGCAAAAAGCGTTCAACTTGAGAGAGAGAGAGAGTCTGCCCACCATCAGCCCACTGGTCTGCATGTGGTAAAACGACAGGAGAAGGTCTTGAAAGGGACTTAATTTAATGCAGATTGACTGTACCCCTCGGGATCAGCTCAGAGTTAATTTGCCACAGGCAGCAAAAGAAGCAGAGAGCAAGCTAACTAATGGGTGTGTGGTGACTGGGGGAGATACACAGAGGTGCACAAGGTAGGGTGTAAGAGCACAGAGAGAGAGAGAGAGAGGGGGCTTCACCAACACTGACATAAGTGATGAATCATGCAATGGCTCTAAAGAGTGACAAACCCCGTGGCTGGGTGGCTTCCTCATGAGGATGACGAGGATATTTCACATCCTCAACCTATAATTTTCCACGGTCCGTGTAATTTGGATACTGTTCCTTTAAATTGGAAAACAGTGCATGTCGCAATGCTATTTAAGAAAATTGGTAAAAGACTACCAGAGAATTATAGTGTCATTGACATGACATCTGTTGGCAGGAAATTACTTCAGTCTCTAATTAAGACCAGGGTAATTGAAAACATTGAACATTCGCAGGGATCAGAGAGCGAGGAAAGATTTGTAAAGACTGGGTTGTGTCGGAGAAACTTGACTGAGTGCTTTTGAGGACGTAATGGTATGTCCAGGGAATGGTAAAGGATCCCATCTCTTCTCATCTGCCAGCAAGGACCCTCATCAAATCAACCCCCTCCCCGGAACGTTACCTATTCCTTTTCTCCAGAGATGCTGCCTGCCTCGCTGAGTTACTCCAGCATTTAGTGTCTATCTTTGTTGTAAATCAGCATCTGAGTTTCTTCCCTACCTCCCTCTATTGACTCTCCGACTCGCCCCCCCCCCCCCCCCACCTGTCCAACACTACACTGAACGTCCCAACCTAATCATCTGTCCTGCTGTCCACATCTGCTTGACCTACGACTGTACAACATCCCCAAGCCCACACCAGTCTTATCCCCTTTCACCTCCCCTCCCCACCCCACCCCACACATCTGATCCACCATCAGTCCAACAACCCCCCACACACCAGCCTGATTCCCACATCATCTAACCTCCCCCCTACACAACTGTCTGAACCCCCCTCTATCCACTACCCAGCCCACCCCACACATCTGTTTGCACCCTATCAACTGGCCAACCCACCCCACCCCAATATCTGATTCCCTCTAAACAGCCCACCCCATCCACACATTTATCTGATTCCCTGTCATCTCACAACCCCTCTCATACCTTCATCTGTCCCCTATCATCTGCCCAACCCGCCACACACATCTAGCCAACTCCTCTCCATCTACCTAAACCACCCCATACGTCCATCTGATCCACCATCTATCCAATAAACCCATCATCTGATCATCTCTATGACCAATTCCTCATTGGTGTTTCTGATCCCCCAACTATCTTGTATTCAATTCCTCCAACTCACCCTCAATAACACCTCAACAGACCCAGTCATCTGTCTGTTTCACTCCCCTTCCCCTAATCATCTGCTCAATCCCCATTGCCTTTAATCTGTCTCACCATTGGTTTTGTGTCCACCCTCACACAACCTCTCTTGCACACTGTTCCCCACACTGTTCCCCCCCCTGCCCATAGCATGGTAGAAATCTGGAAGCTGCAGCCAGTGTCCGATCAATAGTCAGTTTTAAATCCGAGAGGTTCCAATAGCCAAGTGGTGTATCTGGTAGAAATGCTGCCCCGCTGCACCATGTTCGATCCTGACCTCCACTGCTGCCTGTGTAGAGTTTGCACGTTCTACCTGTGTCCTGGTCTTCCCCCGAGTCCCGCAACCCAAAGACGTATGGGACGGTGAGATAATTGTCCACTTTAAATTGCCCTTAGTAAGTGTGGGTCAGAGGTAGATTCTGGGGGGAGGGGGAGGAAGTTGATGGGATCGTGGGAATAATCTAAAAAACAGCGGGATTAAGGTAGGATTAAAGCAACTGTCTGGTTAATGGTTACTGCAGACTCAGCAGACCCGAGGGCCTGTTTCCATGCTGTGACACTGTGAATCATGATATGGAGACATACAGGGAAAAGGAGAAGATATAGTTACTGTAGGTCACAGATCATATTGAATGGTGGAACAGGGTCAAGGGCTGAAATAGGCTTCTCCTTTTCATATGTTCCTCTATTCATAGATTGCCGCACAGTAAGTGAAACCTGAGGATTGGAATCTATAAACGGCCCACATTCAGTGAGACGGGTCTGAACGCACCCTGTCAGTAAATGAAGTGCAGCAGCGTCAGACTGGGAGAGGAATGTGGAACACAATCCTCAGCTCTCCCTGCCCCCTCCCGAAGCAATACAGCGACACGGCACTGGCTTCACCCAGTCCATGCTGAGGATTGGGTTTAAACCTTTCAATACAAGGCAGCACGGTGATGCAGCTGGCAGAGATGTTGCCTCACAGCGCCAGAAACCAGGGTCCACCCCGATCTCAGGTGCTGTGTGTGTGGAGTTTACACATTCTCCCGATGGGTTTTCTCCGGGTGCTCCGGTTTCCTCCCTAGTCACCCTAATGTTTAGGGAGTGGAGGCGAACAGGGGATAACATAGAACTAGTGTGAACAGGCGTGATCGATAATGGTCGTGGACTCAGTGGGCCGAAGCACCTGTTTCCATGCTGCATCTACTCTAAACAAAACATGTATTTACACATAGGCAGTATTTTAATTTTTATTTCTGGGGGTGGAGTGTGCAGTCTTCTTCTTTCGTGTCGCCTGGGTTTCAGCAACTAAGTTACAGAGAAAGGTTGAATAAGTGAGGTCTTTATTCTTTGGAGCGCAGAAGGTTAAGGGGGGACTTGATAGAGGTCTTTAAAATGATGAGAGGGATAGACAGAGTTGACGTGGATAAGCTTTTCCCATTGAGAGTAGGGAAGATTCAAACAAGGGGACATGACTTCAGAATTAAGGGACAGAAGTTTAGAGGTAACATGAGGGGGAACTTCTTTACTCAGAGAGTGGTAGCTGTGTGGAATGAGCTTCGAGTGGAAGTGGTGGAGGCAGGTTCGATTTTATCATTTAAAAATAAATTGGATAGGTATATGGATGGGAAAGGAATGGAGGGTTATGGTCTGAGTGCAGGTAGATGGGACTAGGGGAGAATAAGTGTTCGGCACGGACTTGTAGGGCTGAGATGGCCTGTTTCCGTGCTGTAATTGTTATATGGTGTCCATCTTCCATGTTTCAAATGTTGACATCGCTCTCATCGTCCGTCCTGAAAAGGACACAATCATCCGGCGACGATCACTTGTTGCAATAGAGAATGGTGGTAGCAGAATTAGCTCAGGATACTTCCAGTTTCCAGCCCCGCGACGTGGACACTTCTGTAATGGGGGCAAGTTTGCAGTGAGGTGAGTGGGATTTGGGACCTGACTCGTTTGCAGCTCTCAGATAGGAAATGGTTCATTCTTGATATTGGACAGCTGTGCGTCGTCTGGGAGCAGCAGTGTCTTGTCCTGGGAAAACTGGAGTCACTGCGAGTCGTTTCAATGTCCTGGACATCGGAAAATGCTTCACAACTGTTAAATGGGGAATATTGAGAAATAAATAAATAATGTAGAAAAACACACTTCTTTATAATTAATTAAAACACAATAATCCCAGAAATAATTACAAGCTCTAAGACTAAGCAATATAATTTTAAGATGTAGAAACAAGAAACTGCAGACGCTGGTCGCCTGCAGCACCAGAGGATTAAACATCCTTGACCACTGCTATACAACCATCAAGGATGTCTATCGCTCTACCCCTCGCCCTCACTTCGGGAAATCTGACTATTCAGCGGTGCTGCTTCTTTCTGCATACAGGCAGCAACTGAAGAGCACACCCCCAGAGGCGAGGACTGCACAGAGCTGGTCTGGGGAGGCAGAAGAACAACTATGGGACTACATGGAGCCAGTAGACTGGGCAATGTTCAAGGACTCGGCAATGGACCTGAATGAATTTGCCACAGTCACTACAGACTTCATAAGGAAATGTGTGGAGGACTGTGTTCCGACAAAAAACATTCAAGTGTTTCCTAACTAGATGAACCAGGAGATCTGCATTCTTCTGAAGACCAGATCCCGGGCATTCAGGTTTGGTGATGGAGGTCTATAAGAAGTCCATATACGACCTTGACAAGGCCATCAAAAAGGCCAAAAGGGACTTCTGCTCAAAGCTGGAGGATGGAGCGGATGTTCGGCAACTGTGGCAGGGCTTGAATGCCATCACCTCCTACAAGGCAAAACCAGTAGGCAGCTCAAGCGACAGCGAACCATCACTCCCTGACGAACTCAATGCGTTCTATGCTTTTTCATCGATGGGGAAAATCCTCGGCACTTGATGAGCGGAGGGGGACTGAGTAAGATGGCCAAAAATCACAGCCATACGTGGGAGCATTTTTTCTAAAATCAATATAAAGCGCAGTATAAAGGAAGTGGTCAAGATTAGACTTTTAATTATATAGAAGGCAACTTTAATTGGGCAAGGCAACTTTAATTAGGCAAGGCAACTTCCAAACCAAAGGCAACACATCTTTAACATTTCCAAACCAAAGGCAACACAGCATTAGCATTTCCAAACTATGTTTTCAAATCCCATTAAGGGCACTGACAGGTCAGTAAAACCACTCACAGTTTAGTAGACATGTGTTCAGTGTTATGCACAGCTCAGACTGAGAGACAGACCTCTCGCTCCACCATCTTGCAGAGACTGACTGAGGCACTCAACACTTCCAGGTTTTATAGTCTCTCCGGAAGGGGAGTGGCCTTCAGGAGAGAGAATCTCACCATTTTTTAGACACTAATAACTCTTTTATATTTAATGGATGGGAAAAATTCTCTTGTCCGGTGCAGCTGAGTGGGACTCTGAGTATGATGGCCAAAAATCACAGCCGTAAGTGGCGGCGTTTTTTCTAAAATCAATATACAGAACAACAGGAAGTGGTCAAGATCAGACTTTTAATAATATACTGGACTAAGTGGGACCCGTTGGGTCCCAGCTTCACACGGGAGGGCTGGTCCCCCAACGCAATATTCCACCTCTGCACCACTTCCAATATTGCTGACCAGTGGGGGGGGGGGGGGGGGGGGGGCTTTCTGGAGCGCTAGTATGAACCATTTTAGAATCAATAGACATTTTTTTTGCAAGCTTTAGAACCAATAGACATTTTTTGCAAGCATTTTAGAACCAACAGACATTTTTTTGCAAGCATTTTAGAACCAATAGACATGTTTTGCAAGCTTTAGAACCAATAGATATTTTTTGCAAGCTTTAGAACCAATAGACATTTTTTTGCAAGCATTTTTGAACCAATAGACATTTTTTTGCAAGCTTTAGAACCAATAGACATTTTTTGCAAGCTTTAGAATCAATAGACACTTTTTGCAAGCTTTAGAACCAATAGACATTTTTTGCAAGCATTTTAGAACCAACAGACATTTTTTTGCAAGCATTTTAGAACCAATAGACATGTTTTGCAAGCTTTAGAACCAATAGACATTTTTTGCAAGCTTTAGAACCAATAGACATTTTTTTGCAAGCATTTTTGAACCAATAGACATTTTTTTGCAAGCTTTAGAACCAATAGACATTTTTTGCAAGCTTTAGAATCAATAGACACTTTTTGCAAGCTTTAGAACCAATAGAGACAATTTTTTGCAAGCTTTAGAACCAATAGACATTTTTTGCAAGCTTTAGAACCAATGAACATTTTTTTGCAAGCTTTAGAACCAATAGACATTGTTTGCAAGCTTTAGAACCAATAGAGACACTTTTTGCAAGCTTTAGAACCAATAGACATTTTTTTGCAAGCATTTTTGAACCAATAGACATTTTTTTGCAAGCTTTAGAACCAATAGACATTTTTTGCAAGCTTTAGAATCAATAGACACTTTTTGCAAGCTTTAGAACCAATAGACATTTTTTGCAAGCATTTTAGAACCAACAGACATTTTTTTGCAAGCATTTTAGAACCAATAGACATGTTTTGCAAGCTTTAGAACCAATAGACATTTTTTGCAAGCTTTAGAACCAATAGACATTTTTTTGCAAGCATTTTTGAACCAATAGACATTTTTTTGCAAGCTTTAGAACCAATAGACATTTTTTGCAAGCTTTAGAATCAATAGACACTTTTTGCAAGCTTTAGAACCAATAGAGACAATTTTTTGCAAGCTTTAGAACCAATAGACATTTTTTGCAAGCTTTAGAACCAATGAACATTTTTTTGCAAGCTTTAGAACCAATAGACATTGTTTGCAAGCTTTAGAACCAATAGAGACACTTTTTGCAAGCTTTAGAACCAATAGACATTTTTTTGCAAGCATGTTTGAACCAATAGACATTTTTTTGCAAACTTTAGAACCAATAGACATTTTTTGCAAGCTTTAGAATCAATAGACACTTTTTGCAAGCTTTAGAACCAATAGAGACACCTTTTTGCAAGCTTTAGAACCAATAGACATTTTTTGCAAGCTTTAGAACCAATGGACATTTTTTTGCAAGCTTTAGAACCAATAGACATTTTTTGCAAGCTTTAGAACCAATAGAGACACTTTTTGCAAGCTTTAGAACCAATAGACTTTTTTTGCAAGCTTTAGAACCAATAGAGATTTTTTGCAAGCTTTAGAACCAATAGAGACACTTTTTGCAAGCTTTAGAAACAATAGACACCTTTTTGCAAGCTTTAGAACCAATAGACATTTTTTGCAAGCATTTTAGAACCAACAGACATTTTTTTGCAAGCATTTTAGAACCAATAGACATGTTTTGCAAGCTTTAGAACCAATAGACATTTTTGCAAGCTTTAGAACCAATAGACATTTTTTGCAAGCATTTTTGAACCAATAGACATTTTTTTGCAAGCTTTAGAACCAATAGACATTTTTTGCAAGCTTTAGAATCAATAGACACTTTTTGCAAGCTTTAGAACCAATAGAGACAATTTTTTGCAAGCTTTAGAACCAATAGACTTTTTTTGCAAGCTTTAGAACCAATGAACATTTTTTTGCAAGCTTTAGAACCAATAGACATTGTTTGCAAGCTTTAGAACCAATAGAGACACTTTTTGCAAGCTTTAGAACCAATAGACTTTTTTTGCAAGCTTTAGAACCAATAGAGATTTTTTGCAAGCATTTTAGAACCAACAGACATTTTTTTGCAAGCATTTTAGAACCAATAGACATGTTTTGCAAGCTTTAGAACCAATAGACATTTTTGCAAGCTTTAGAACCAATAGACATTTTTTTGCAAGCATGTTTGAACCAATAGACATTTTTTTGCAAGCTTTAGAACCAATAGACATTTTTTGCAAGCTTTAGAATCAATAGACACTTTTTGCAAGCTTTAGAACCAATAGAGACACTTTTTTGCAAGCTTTAGAACCAATAGACATTTTTTGCAAGCTTTAGAACCAATGGACATTTTTTTGCAAGCTTTAGAACCAATAGACATTTTTTGCAAGCTTTAGAACCAATAGACACTTTTTGCAAGCTTTAGAACCAATAGACTTTTTTTGCAAGCTTTAGAACCAATAGAGATTTTTTGCAAGCTTTAGAACCAATAGAGACACTTTTTGCAAGCTTTAGAAACAATAGACATTTTTTTGCACGCTTTAGAACCAATAGACATTTTTTTGCAAGCTTTAGAACCAATAGACACTTTTTTTGCAAGCTTTAGAACCAATAGACATTTTTTGCAAGCTTTAGAACCAATAGACATTTTTTGCAAGCTTTAGAAGCAATAGACACTTTTTTTGCAAGCTTTAGAACCAATAGACACATTCTGCAAGCATTTTAGAACCACTAAGGGCACTTACATTTGAGTAGACATGTGTTCAGTGTTATTCACAGCTCAGAGAAACGTGACCCTCTGCCTTCCTCCATCTTGAAGAGACTGTGAGGCACACCACTTCCTGGTTTTATAGTCCTTCCCCCCTGCCGCCAGCGGGGGCAGCAGAGAGAATGGGGAATTTTGTAAAAACATTAATATCTCTGTCATTTTTAATCGACGGGAAAAATCCTCAGGCACACATGCGGCGGAGGGGGGCTCTGAGCAAGGTGGCCAAAAATGACGGCCGTAGGTGGCGGCGTTCTCTCGGAAATCGCAGCACAGATGGCCAAAACTGGTCACGAACAGACTTTTAGTAATATAGATATATATATATATGTGTGTGTGTGTGTGTGTGTGTGTGTACTTGTGGGTATGTGTGTGTATATATACACACAGAACTTTTTTTTCCTCTTGTTTATCATATTGTTTACTGTGTACTATGTTTACATATTTTGTTGTGCTGCAGCAAGTAAGAATTTCACTGTTCTATCTGGGACACATGACAATAAAACACTCTTAACTCTTGGTTCAACCAAAGAAAGACACAAAGTGCTGGAGCAACTCAGTGTGTCAAGCAGCATCCGTGGAAAACATGGATAGGTGACGTTTCAGGTTGGGACCCGCTGAGTTACTCCAACATTTTGTGTCTTTCCAATATAATTTCAATTTACTTTATCCCCACCCTACGCCTGTGATCCATGCGCCCATTGAATGCAAGAGTCCAAGAGCGAACAGAACATTCCCAGAATAATGCTGGAAAATCCCAGTAACTCCGGCAGAGTCCAGGGCAATTCCAGTGATGGGGGCAGCTTAGACTTCCATGTTTAACAGTGCAACCATCAGTGTGTAAGAAGGAACTGCAGATGCTGATCTGAAGATAAACACAAAAAGCTGGAGTAACTCAGCGGAACAGGCAGCATCAGGTTCTTGAAGCGACCCACACAACCCTAATCCTACCTTAACAATGGAACACCACGGACCTCTTGCGGCACCATGTTCTTTTTTCTAGTCATGTTTGGCACTGATGTCTCGGATTTTGCAAAGTTTTTCATTCCACAGTCATGTAGATTGATGCATAATTTATGTTTTGTGTATCGTCTGAGTCTATGTGTCTGTGGTGCTGCTGCAAACACGATTTTCATTGTACCTGTACCCTCGCTGCGCTTGTGCAGAAGACAATAAACTTGACTTGACTTGGCTTGACATGCTCAGGAGGCCAGGGCTTGCATCGTGGTGCCTGGCTGAAGATTGGCAGTGCTGTTCAGACCTGCCATCCACTGTCAGCACAGCTCAGGCTTGGGAAAGACACAGCACAGCGTTGGCCCAGCACATCAGTGTGGATCTGCCCACTGTCTTTGGGTGAGGTTTTGCCCTCTAACCTCTGTCACAGACTACAGGAGTACCCTCATTGAGCAATCCTTAACACTCTGCCGTCCGATGTCATGTAAACCCCATGGTACCTTACACGCACACACACAGAAACACACACACACACACACACATAAACTCATACACATACAAACACATACACACACACACACACACATAAACACACACACACACACACACACACATAAACTCACACACACAAACACACACACACATAAACACACACACACATAAGCCCACACACACATACGCACAGAAATACACACACACATACACACACGTACATACACACAGGAATACATACACGCGCATGCACACACACACAAAAACACACGTACCTACACACAGGAACACATACACACACACACACACAGAAATACACACACAAACACACACACACACACACACACAAATACAGACACAAACACACACATACATCACAAAAGCACATCCATACATACCTACACAAAACACATACAGAAATATACACACACAGAAACACACGCGTGCACACAGAAACACATAAACACACACAAAACACACATACATTCTGATTACATATTGGGCTTCAGAAGAAGCACACTCACAGCATAGAAATGATTTTATAAAATAAAACACGGTAAACTGCACAGGAGAAGTGAATTTGAGTGAGTTGCTACTGATGGGGAGATCTGTTGTGTCCCTGTCTTTTGATGTGTTTGCCTGGAAACATGGCTGGGCAGCAATAATTACTGGCGTTTGATCTGCCTGCTCTTTGTAGAAGCTGCAATACTGAAACCTCTTCTGCGGAGGTTTGTGGCTTTATGATGGAATTTATGAGTGAGACTGGGTACATAATTGTAAGTTAGTGAGAGAGCAGTCTTGTGTATTTATGTGAAAATATATATGTGGAAATTAGTGTTTACGTTTCAAAGTGAATGTAAAGTACATGTAAGAGGGCCTGTGTGTTATATCCTTGTGATTGTGTATGAATCTGAGAGCATACAACATTCTGAGTGTGTCTGTGTGAGTGTATGTATCTGTGTGTGCGTGTATATGTACATGTCTTTATGTGTGAAGGGCAGTTTGTATGTGTGTGAGTACATGCGTCTGTGTGGTATGATGTAGAGTATGTTACTAATGTAGAATATTCTCCCTGTGATCGCTTGAGTTTCCTCCCATGTGTGCCTGTCTGCTCCCACATTTCAAAAATATGCGCGAGTTAATTGTGCTCTATAAATTGCCCCGGTGTGTAGGGGGAGTGGTAGAATCTGGGGGCAGCTGATGGGAATGTGGAAAGAATAACATGGGTTAGGATAGGATTAATGCAAGGCTGGCTGGCATGGACTGGGTGGACTGAAGGGCCTGTTTCTGCGCTGTATCTCCCCTTGACTCTATGCTCTGCAACAGAGCAGGGGGTGCCATAATGTGAGCAGCCTGGGCCAGAAGGGGTTAAACCGTGCCTATTAAGTGAAATACAACACATGGACAGTCACTTGACAACACAGGAAGCTACCCTGGCAACTGTGTGTGTGTTTCCATTGGGAGGGAACCAAATGCTCCACAACGTGTTGTATAACATTCCTCTCTCCCCTCCCTGCTCCGGCAAGGAAACTCTGCTCAGCAGCACAGACACAGCCCCAGCCCCAGCCCCGCCAGGCCTCTCACCTCCCCCTGCATCTGGCACACTGGAGGGGAGTTATTTCCCCCCGACCTTGCAGCCTCCAGCTCTGATCTCCCCGCACTGGTGCAGCTCCCTCCCACCTACGCTGCTGAGCAGCTGTGGATGTTGGATGTTGGATGTTGGAGGGGGGAGGGAGTGAGAGGGGAGGGGAGCAGCAGCAGCTCAGAACAAGGAGCTCGCCTTGAGCCAAGCTCTGACGCACAGGGCTGTCAGCTCTTGCCGCTGCAGGCCAATAGCTCCTCTTCCTGTTTGGTTTCCCACCACTCCCTTCCCCCTCCCCTCCCAGCATCTCCTGGCTGCTCGCCTCTCCCTCCCGCACCACCAGCCCTGAAAGGACTTGTTTTTTTTCCTCCTCTGCTCCCAGCTGCCTCTGGTGACATCACCTCCACATTCGGGAGGGAGAGATGGTGGGGGTTGGGGAAGTGCCTGACAAGAGATGGATTTGCCCGCTGTAACCCCGTGGTCCAATCCCCCCACCCCACCCCGCCAGCCCCCTTTAGACTTTAGAGATACAACATTGAAACAGGCCCTTCGGCCCACCGAGTCCATGCCAACCAGCGATCACTCTGTACATTAACACTATCCTACACACTAGGGGGGACAATTTACAATTATACCGAAGCCAATTAACCTACAAACCTGTACGTTTTTGGAATGTGGGAGGAAACTGGAGCACCCGGAGAAAACCCACGCGGTCACATAGAAACATAGACATAGAAAATAGCTGCAGGAGTAGGCCATTCGGCCCATCGAGCCTGCACCGCCATTCAATATGATCATGGCTGATCATCCAACTCAGTATCCTGTACCTGCCTTCTCTCCATACCCCCTGATCCCTTTAGCCACAAGGACCACATCTAACTCCCTCTTAAATATAGCGGGGAGAAGGTACAAACTGCACACAGACAGCAGTCAGGATTGAACCTGGGTCTCTGGCGCTGTGAGGCAGCTGCTCTACCACTGGGTCACGGTGCTGCACAGTATGAGCCAGGTTGCCTGTGCATTCATGTTGCTGGTGCGCGTGGGAGCTTGCAGTGCCTGAGCTGTACCCAGAGTTGCACCAGAGAGTACTCCCATTGGCTGCAGGGCTGGACTGAGCCTCTGAAAGGCATTGTCGGAACAGACGTCTTTGCAAATTAGGTCACCAGTGGTTTATGGAGAGTAAACAAACTGCTCTTTGTGTTGGTAGGGCTCCCTGTGAGGAAAATGTGACACAGTGAAGCCTAGTTGATTTTACAAGTCATAGGTTAATTGTTTGAAAGTTACATTGTGGAAACAGGCCCTTCGGCCCACTTTCCATGCTGGTCACTCGCACTGGCTCTATGTTATTCCATGTACTCATCCACTCCCTACACACCAGGAGGCCAATTAACCCCCCAAACCCGCACGTCGTTGAGATGTGGGTAGAAACCGAAGTCTCTTCCTCATAGAGACAAAAGCCCGGGTTCGATCCTGACCTCAGGCGCTGTCTGTGTGGAGATTGCACGTTCTCCCTGTTGCTGTGTGCATTTCCTCCAGGTGTTACGGTTTCGTCCCACATCCCAAAGATGTGCAAATTTGGAGGTTAATTGATCTCTATAATTGTTCCTAGGGTGTAGGGAGAAAGTGGGATAACATAGAACGAGTGTGAATGGGTGATCAATGGTCGGTGTGAGCTGAAGGGCCTCTTTCCATGCTGTTTCTCTAAACTAAACTAAACCAAACTAAGGAGCTGAGTGAATAGAACCTAGGGCCACCTTCCCTCTCCAACAGTCCCAGTGCATAGACAACAACAACCTCACAGCAAGACCTTGATCAGTTGGGCAGGTGGGCTGAGGAATAGTTGATGGAGTTTAATGCAGAGAAATGTGAGGTTTTGGGAAGTCAAACCAGGGCAAACTCTCACAGTGAATGGCAGGGCTCTGGGGAGTGTTGTAGAGCAGAGAGATCTAGGAGTGCAGGCACAGAGTTCCTTGAATGTTGTATCACATGTCGACATGGTGGATAAGAAGGCTTTTGGCACATTTGCCTTCATCAGTCAGAGGATTAAGTATAGAATTTGGGTTGCTATGGTACAGTTGTAAACAACATTGGTGAAGCCACATTTAGAGTATTGTATTCAAGAAGGAACTGCAGATGCTGGAAGATCGAAGGTACACAAAAATGCTGGAGAAACTCAGCGGGTGCAGCAGCATCTATGGAGCGAAGGAAATAGGCGACGTTTCGGGCCGAAACCCTTCTTCAGTTCTAGTAAGATCACCCCTTCAGACTGAAGAAGGGTTTCGGCCCGAAACGTCGCCTATTTCCTTCGCTCCATAGATGCTGCTGCACCCGCTGAGTTTCTCCAGCATTTTTGTGTACCTTTAGAGTATTGTATTCAGTTTGGTCACCCTGCTATAGGAAAGGTGTTGTTAAACTGGAAAAGGTGCAGAGAAGATTTACAAGGGTGTTGCCAGGACTCGAGGGCATGAGCTATAAGGATAGGTTGAGCAGGCTAGGACTTAATTCCTTGGAGCGCAGGAGGATGAGGGGTGATCTTACTAGATCATGAGAGGTATAGATAGGATAAATGCACAGAGTCTTTTACCCAGAGTCGGGAAGTCGAGAATCAGAGGCCGTTGGTTTAAGGTGAGATTTGGTAACCTGAGGCCAACTTTCTTAACAGAAAAGGTGGTGGGTGTATGGAACGAGCTGCCGGAGGAGGTAGCTGAGTCAGGTACCACCATAGCGTTTAAGAAACATTTAGACAGGTACATGGATAGGATAGGTTTAGAGGGACCTGTGCCAAGCGCAGGCAGGTGGGACTAGTTTTTACCCAGAGTAGGGGAATCAAGAACCAGAGGACATAGTTTTAAGGTGACAGGGGAAAGATTTAACAGGAACCTGAGAGGCAACTATTTCACACAAAGGGTGGTCGGGGTATGGAACGAGCTGCCAGGGGAGGTTGGTACTATCACAACATTTAAAAGACATTTGGACAGGTACATTGATAGGGAAGGTTTATAGGAATATGGGCCAAAGCGGGCAGGTGGGACTAGATGGGGCATCTTGGTCGGCATGGGCAAGTATGCTGTATGACTCCATGACGTGTGTACTTGTGTGTGTGTGTGAAATGTGTACAAATGCATGTGTATACTTGTTTGACTGCTTACTCATTTATGCGTATGAATGTGAATGGATATAGTTTTATGGGTATATGTGAATAATTGTGAGTTAATATATTGACGTATCTATAGGTATGTAGGTATCTGTAAGTGCACATGTGTATGGTAATGTTTAAGTGTATGTATGAATGTGCATATATGAATTAATATGAATGTGTGTGTGTGAGTGAATGTGTATCTGTGTATGAGTGTGTGTATCTTTGTGTGTGTCTATGTGCATGGTAGGAAGCGGCTGATTCGGAAACTCCAAGCCGCTGAGAGTGTTCTTCCGACGCCGGGGTACCATCATCCGGCAAGAGGGCCTGAAACATCGGGCAGTCCGTAGCAGCGATTATGAAGGCCTCAATAGGCCCCGACCACGGGTGAACAAGAGGAAGAGGACTGAACTTTGCTGCCTTCCCTCATAGTGGGAAACGTTGATTCCGCTGTGGGGGATGTTTAATGTTAATTTCTATAGTGTTGTGTTTATCTTATTTGTGTGCTGCATGGTAACTCAAATTTCACTGCACTAATTGGTGTATGTGACAATAAATGTCCTTTGTCCTTTAAATCTGTGTGTCTCTGAATAAATGTGCATCTGTGTGTATGAGTGAGGTTAGTGCATATCTGTGTGTGAATTTGTGTGAGTGTGTGCATGTGTATGTTGGTGTGTATGTGTGTGTATTTGTATATGTGTGTGTGTGAATACATGTGTGTGTGTGTGAATATACATTAGTGTGTGTGTGATTATACGTGAGTAGTTGCGATAGTATCACCATGTCTGGACTGTATCAGTAAGTCTTTCGGTTACTGGGCTGGATTTAATCCAGGAATTTTTACCTTCTTCTTCGTGAGAATTCCGCTGTTTGATACTCTCCTGGAGTCTGGCAGAACATCAGACATTTATTTTCCACTGAACCACATCCAAAATCTCTTTCTAGTTCCTAGTGAACACGACTGGGCTCAGTACACGTTGACTCATCCACAGCCTCCCAGAACAATGCAGGCAGACATGCAGTAGGACGAGTGACCCCTGCATTGGCGCAGCTTCCACGGTGATAGTGTGGGCTAATTTTAGCGCACTCGCCTCTGAGTCACAGGGTTGTGGGCTCAGCCCCACTCCCGAGGCTTGTGCACTTAATCAAGTCTGACACTTCAATGAAAGGAGGATTGGAGCAGCAATAACTTTCATCAGACGAACTGCGTACATACTTCAGAAGGAAAAACACTTGCCCACGGGCACAGGGCAGGGGAGTGGGGGAGAACCGGAAGGTGCTATCAAAGCATCGGCATGTTGCACCATCTGGCAGCTCTGTGGCGTTTGATTCATATTATTTTATCGATCAAAAATATTCATGGATCTAACTGTTCAACCAATGTTGTTGCTCATTCCTTAAACACGCGGTGAGGCACTGAGCTGAGGGTGCGTCACCTCAGGATGCAGTGGCTGCTTATTCTGCAATATCTCCTGAGAATGGAGAAACAAGCAACTGCAGATCCTGGTTAATGCACAAAAGGACCCAACATGTTGGGAGTAACTTAGGGGATCAGGCAGCATCTCTGGAGAACATGGATAGGTGACGTTTTGGGTAACTCAGCAGGTCAGGCTTAATTTATGGAGAATATGTATAGACAACGTTTTGGGTCCTGACCTGAAACATCACCTATGCATGTTCCCCAGAGATGAAGCCTGACCCGCTCAGTTACCCCAGCACTTTATGTCCTGCTGTACTTGGAATTGACTTGCATTGCAATCATTTTTGGTGTGTGGGTGTTGCCAGCAATCATTGCCCATCCACAAGTTATTGAACTGCTGCAGTCCTTCTCGATTCAGACCCAGAGACCATGAAGAACCAGCGATCATGAAGAACCACGAGGAAGTAAAACGAAGCTGCTGGAACATTTCAGGAGGTCAGACAGCAACAACGGAGCTTTTTATAACTGTGGGCAGGCTGCATCGGGAGTATTGTGTGGGGGTCTGCCTGCCCCATTACAGGAGAGATGTGGAGGCTTTGGAGAGGGTGCGTTTCCTAGGATGCTGCGTGGATTAGAGGGTATAGGGAGAGGTTGAACAGACTTGGATTGTGTTCTCTGGAGCGTAGGAGAGGAGACCTGATAGAACTATGTAACGTTATGTTGCAAGTGTTGAAGGCAGATATGATAGTGGCATTTAACAGGCTTTTAGATTGGCACATGGGTGTGCAGGGAATGGAGGGATATGGATCAATTGCAGGCAGAGGAGTTTAACTAGCATCATGTTCGGCATGGACATTGTGGGCCGAAGGGCCTGTTCGTGCACTGCACTGTTCTATGTTCCATGTTAGCTTATAGACAAGCACATGGGTATGCAGGTGACTGGTGGGATATGGATCATGTGCAGACAGAAGAGATTAACTAGCATCATGTTCGGCATGGACATTGTGGGCCGAAGGGCCTGTCCATGTGCAGTTCTGTTCTACGTTCTATGTAAGCTGTAAATATTCCAGATTCACATCTCGCAGCAGCGGACAAGGTAAGAGACAGCAATCTAACACTGAGGTGTATAGGCTGGAGTTCATCGAGTGCAGTGAATCCATGGGATCGTCAGGTGTGAGTGGATCACCGAGGGATAAAAAGAGGAAGTGGATAAGGTCAGGGAACGGAGGGTTGTAGGGAACTGGAGCTGGGACAGACTGGGGCAGATCAGCCAATTTTTTTGCTCAAGATTCCAACATCTGCAGCCTCCTGTGTCTCTGCCACAACATGTTGAAAGGTGGGGCAGGCTGGAGGGGCTAAGGGGCCGAGTGGCCTTCTCCCACTCTGGTATTCCTGCGCTCCCTCCAGCCCTGATCTCACACTAACCCGACACTGGAGCATTCTCCCTGTGGTTCCTATTGATTTAGGAGAGGATGTAGTGTTGTGGCATCGCAACAGGAGAGCAACTGAGCAGGATGGTGCAGGCTGGAGGTAAAGTCTGGCACGGCCTGCAGTGGACCTGTCTCATGCAGTTCCTTGTTTCTACAGAGTATCTATTATCGTTTTTATTAAAGTCAATCATTCAACAAAGCCCAGTACAAAGAATGAGGTGTTGCTTGCCCCGTTACCAGTTGCAATGCCAGCTGTGCCCAGTTCCCAAGCACGGATGTGCCATGATATAATTGTCATATCAGCAGCAAGGTTCGCTGAATTCCTCGCGGGAATGTGGCTCCCTCTCCAAGGCCTCGGACCGGTTCGTAAACAAGGATCTGGGAGATGAGCCAGGGTACAGTCTGTCATTAAACATGAGGCTGCAGAGCATGTGTTGTTGTTGGACAGGCAGCAGCAAACCATGTCATATCTGCAAAGAAATGT
Source organism: Amblyraja radiata (assembly GCF_010909765.2). Lineage (NCBI taxonomy): Eukaryota > Metazoa > Chordata > Chondrichthyes > Rajiformes > Rajidae > Amblyraja > Amblyraja radiata. The sequence goes on from NC_045960.1 coordinate 93,234,533, forward strand.
GATTCAGACATAACAAGCCGGCCAAGGGAATGAATCCAAAGAGAACAATTCCACCCTAAAGGGCTCTCAAGACAAACACCGTGCAATGCAAGAACCGGCTCAATGGATGTACGCCCAGGACATGGTCAAGGTTCAAACAACAGTGAAAGGCTCCACTGTGAGATATTGGCAGCACAATGGTGCAGCTGGTAGTGCTGCTGCCTCACAGCGCCAGAGATCCAGGTTCGATCCTGACCTCTGGTGCTGTCTGTGTGGAGTTTGCACATTCTCCCTGGGTTTCCTCTGGTTTCCTCCCACTTTCTAAAGACGTGTGGGTTTGTAGGTTAATTGGCCTCTGAAAACGTGCCCTTCATATGTAAGGAGTAGTTGAGAATGTGGGATAACATAGAACTAGTGTGAATGGGTGATTGATGGTCGGTGTGGACGCAGTGGGCCAAAGTTTCTGTGCTGTATCTCTAAACTAAACTACTAGTGCAGAACTGGAGGAGTGTGCAATGTTGGAGAGGCAGTGCTGAGAGGGAAGTACTGAAGGTATGTTGTGTTGTTGGCAGAATTGTATCTTAGGTTGTTTTCTTTGAATGAGTGAATCACGGTTTTCTCCAGGAAAGCCATCTATTTATTGCTGTCCTGCATAAACTAAAATAACCATTGGATTTTCTTCATTTTTTCCATCTGGACATTCCAAACAAGGCACCAAAGACAAGTTATCACTCAAAGAGATCTGAAGGTTCCTTACACATAGAAACATAGAATATAGGAGCAGGAGTAGGCCATTCGGCCCTTCGAGCCTGCACCGCCATTCAATATGATCATGGCTGATCATCCAACTCAGTATCCTGTACAGTACATCAGGCACAGTGAAACAATTAACAAGGCTATATCCAATTTCACAGCTCTTCACCTTGACCAAGACCTTGCCTATTGAATTCTTACCAGGCAAATCATACCAAATCATGTTCATAAGTTCTAGGAGCAGAATTAGGCCATTTGGCCCATCAAATCTACTCTGCCATTCGATCATGGCTGATCTATCTTTCTTGCTCAACCCCATTCTGTTGCCTTCTCTCCAGAACCCCTGACCTTGCTCAACCCCATTCTGTTGCCTTCTCTCCAGAACCCCTGACCTTGCTCAACCCCATTCTGTTGCCTTCTCTCCAGAACCCCTGACACTCGCACTAATCAGGAATCTGTTGATCACCACCTTAAAAATATCCACTGACTTGGCCTCCACAGCCTTCCATTCTATTTTTAAAAAGTTAATGAAAGAGTGTGTGAGCATTGCTGCTTTAAGTAACCGGCTTTGAATTCGCACGCTGGTGTGCTGTTGTCCAGATGCTGTGTCACTAATGGACATCCCTAGAGAGCTCTGGTTGTAAAGCACTAACCACAAGTCCCAGGAGCATTGGTGAGAAATACCGGTCAAACAGAGGTTAGTCTGGATGGGAGACGTTGAGAGCAGATCTGTGGCATTCTGATGGATTTGCTATTTTCTTCACCTACCCCCGATGTGATCTCATTGAAACAGCAACAGCAAAAGTCAACACAAATCCACGTTGTGTTCATTGGTGTGTTTGCTGTCTCCTGCTGGTCTTGCTCCACAGGAAGGAAAACCCAGCAAAGACCAGTAGTACACGGACTACCACAAACCACCTTCCTCATTCTCTCCTCAACAAGACCCTGCTTCCCTCCTCATCCACCTCCACACCCATCTGCTGCTGCCTCGTGGCTCCAGAAACCCGGGTTAGATCCAGATCTCGGGTGCTGTCTGTGCAGAGTCTGCACGTTCTCCCTACGACCGCGGGGGTTTCCTCCCACACTCCAAAGATTGGTTGGTTGATTGTCCACAGTGATTTGCCCCCAATGTGCAGATGAGGGGTGACTTGATGAGAATGTTGGTTGAATGGAATGGGATTTGTGTAGGATTAGTGTAAATGGACGTTTGATGGTTAGCACAACCCAATGGGTCAAAGGGCCGTTTTCCATGCTACATATCCCAGTCTGAAGGAGGATCCCAAACCGAAACATTATCTATCCCTATTCTCCAGGGTTACTTCAGCCCTGTGTGTCATTCCATGGTAAACCAGCATCTGCAGTTTCCACCTTTAGACTTAAGTGTGGGCATAGGCCCTTTGGCCCACCAAATCCCCAGCAAACCAGTATTCGCTTAATACACTAGCTCGATCCTATACACAATTACAAGCTTGTACATCTTTGGAATGTGGGAGGAAACTGGAGCACCCAGGGAAAAGCCATGCGGTCACAGGGAGAACGTACAAACTCCATACAGAAAGTACCGGTAGTCAGGATCGTACCTGGGTCTCTGGCGCGGTAAGGCATTAACTCTACCGCTGTGCCGCCGTGCCGGCCCGCAGACATACCCTAATGTCTATACCCTTTCATTATGCTGGCATCTCTCCTTACTGCTTGATAAGTCTCCCTACTTACTATGCGTGTTGCTGGCAGGAGCCCACACAGAATTCACTGTATGTCATGCTTACAAAGTAGTCATCCATTATAAGCAGGCACAGGAATTTATAATGGGAAACTTGAAGGGAAATTATATTTTTAACACACTTTTAGGTTGGATGGATGATTAATTGTCATGGCAACCATATCTTTAAGAAAGTTGCCTTGCCTCAGTTTGATTTTGTGGGTATTTTGCTGTTGTGATCTCATTGGGTAGGACATTTATTTGCAGGCAGAGACGGGACAGAATTTTTTTAAACACTATACGATGGGTGCAAAACCAAACATAGAGAAAACACCCAATGAGAAACAGAAGCGTGCGTGGAGATCGCCATTGAGACTGAAGGCTGTTTGTTGCTGGTTGTTCAGTGGGACTGAAGTGACAGGTAGCGATGAAAGCATTTATTGTCACAAAAAACACCCCCACACGAAGCGTTTTATTAAAATCACTCACTGCGCTGTGTAAAAATAAAGGGAGGTTCAAAAAGTTAAAAAAAAATATTGTTGAGTGCCACGGTTTCTATGGAAACAAATGACCATGAATATAAATTACAATTGCATACTTCGAAATGACCAATGAAGTAATTTGGCTCGCTTTGCTCGGGCAGGGTACAAGGTTAGAACTCGCAATAAATGTTGTTAAACATTTGGAGATCACTATCGTGCGGGAGTAGTTTGAAGAATCTTTGATATGGCTTCCATTACTCAAGAGAGCCGGGGACCATAAATAGGAGATAGCCTGTGATAAAGTGGATATTTAGCATTAACCAACTGCAAGGAGGAGAGTGAGATAGAATAGGTTCACATTTAGTTTTATTATTGTCACGTGTACCAAGATACAGTGAAAACCTTTGTTTTTGCATGTTATCCAATCAGATCAGATAACACTAGACATAAATACAATCAAGCCAAACTCAAGAACAGTAGGTAGAGGAAAGGGGAAGATACAGAGTGCAGAATATGACATTCTAGTGCGCCAGTTTCATGGACAAAGTCCAATTTCTGCAATGGGGTAGAGGTGAATTAGACAGAATCTCAGCTTATGGGGAGGGGTGGAAGCTTAGTTGGAACATATTTACTGCATGGGTCTTCCAGTATTTAGAGATCGAAACAGGCTTTTGGGACCATGCTGACCATCGATCACCCTGTACACTAGTTCAATATTATCCCTCTTCTGCATCCTACACATTGGGGGCAATTTACAGAAGCCAATTAACCGACAAACCTGCAGGTCTTTAGGATGTGGTAGGACACCAGAGCACTCGGTCGCAGGGAGAAGGACAAACTCTGCACAGACAGCAGCCGAAGTCAGGATCGAACCCGGGTCTCTGGCGCTCTGAGGCAGCAGCTCGATCAGCTGTGCCACAGTGCTGCCTAGTTTATTGGGTGACACATCATTTAGGTCATTGGCCTCTTCGTGTGCAATGGATAGGCTGTAAGCCCACCATTGAGCAGGACATATACTGCACAGTGAGTTCCAGCCATGCACTTCTTCTAAATTCTTGGGTTGTGGATGCTCCTGGCAAGGCCAGTGATTATTGTGAGCCCCACCTCTCCCTTGAGATGGTGGCAGTGAGCTGCCTCGTTGAACAACTGCAGTGTTGTGAAGGATAATTGATTTGAACATAGAACAGTACAGCATACTAACAGTCCCTTCGGCCCTCAATGTCTGTGTAGAATATGATGCCAGACCATCTGCCTGTACACAGTCCATATTCCTCCACTGCCTGCATATCCTTGTGCCTGTCCAAAAGCCCCTTAAAAGTACTAACCTCTCTGCCTGTTCCGCCAACCATGGCAGTGCATTCCAGGCACTTAACCACCCTCTGTGTAAAAAGGTTGCCCTGTACCTCCTGTAAACTCTAACCCTCACACCTTAGAGCTACTCCCTCTCGTATTAGTTTTTTTACAATCCTGGGAAAAAGGTTCACGTTGAAATACATAACATGGAAACAAACCTTCAGCCCATCCAATCCACACCAACCATTGATCACCCGTTCACACTAGTTCCATGTAATCCTACTTTTGCATCCACTCCCTACACACAAGGAGCAATTTACGTAGAACAATGAACCTACAAACCAGCTCCTTTGGTATGTGGGAGCAAACTGGAGGAATCCCACGTGGTCACAGGAAGACTCCACACAGACAGCACCCGAGGTCAGGATAGAACCCAGGACTCTGGCACTGTGAGGCAGCGACACTACCCGCTGTGCCACTGTGCTGCCCACGAAGCTGCTGGCAAGGTGCTGTTGGGGAGGGAGTCGCAGCGTTTCAACCCAGTGACGGTGAAGGGTTGGTGATATTCTTCCAAACCCGGTTTGATGAGAGATTTGGAGAAGAACCTGAATTGTTCAGCATCGCCATCCACTGCCACCCTCAGCTGGTGCACGCACGCGGTGGGCGTGTGATGTTGGTGGGTGGGTGCGGGGAGGTCTGTGGGCAGATACACCAGAGCCAGAGGGTGCAGGTGGCACAGGGAGTGAACATTTTGCTGCCAATGAAGTGAGTCTAGTATTCGAAGGTGAGCGAGCTGTTGGTCTTGTGATCCTGATGCTCCACATTTGTGCCCCTGTACTAATCAGAACCTTTTTTAAAAACAAAGTGCAATGTTTGGCACAACTGAAGAGCTAGCACCAACATTAAAATAACTACTGACTTGGTGTCAAGGGGCACAACGACGGACTCCTCTACCCACTGAGTGTCCACTAAACATCAAGCACCCACTTACCCCAAACCTACACCAATCCCATGCCGTCTCCTGCAATCCCTCCCCTGCCCTGGAGGCAATTCTCAGAGCAAATTTAACCCTCCATCCTGCACGTCTTTGCAAAGTGGGAAGATAGCAGAGCATCCAGAGGAGACCCATGGCACAGGGTGAAATCTCTGGAACTCTCTGCCACAGAAGGTAGTTGAGGCCAGTTCATTGGCTATATTTAAGAGGGAGTTAGATGTGGCCCTTGTGGCTAATGGGATCAGGGGGTATGGAGAGAAGGCAGGTACAGGATACTGAGTTGGATGATCAACCATGATCGCATTGAATGGCGGTGCAGGCTCAAAGGGCCGAATGGCCTACTCCTGCACCTATTTTCTATGTTTCTATGAACGTGCAAACTCCACTCAGACAGCGCCGGAAATCAGGATTGAACTTGGGTGATTGGAGCTGTGAGGTAACGACTCTACCAGCCATACCACTGTACCGCACGATTCATCTAGCCTAAACGGTCCAAGTGTAGGTTGTTTTTCTGAAATGTAATCCCGGGATGTGGGTGTTGTTCTGAAGCCTACATACTATTTATAGAACACAGCACAGCCAAATTCAAAGGCGATTCAAGTTAATTGTGTACTGTAATGGTAGGGGGCGATCACCCTTGCACAGTCCGGGAATTGCAGGAAATTAGACGTTACTCTCCTCATCAGCTTCAGTTGTGTATTGTCCTATACATCAGCATACAATGAAATTCCTCATTCACATGAAGCTCACAGTATAACAGTATACATGGAACGCAGTGTACACAGCGTGCTGGAGTAACTCTGCCAGTCAGGCAGCATCTCTGGATGACATGGATCGGTGACATTTTGAGGTGGGACCTTCAGTCTGATTGTGGTAGGGGTGGGGAGGAAGCTGGAAGAGAGGTGGGGGTAGGACAGCGCCTGGCGTAACAGATTTCCCCACCCCCTGCTCTGGCCCCTCATCTCCTCCCCACACTGGGGAACAACAATGACAAGTGAAAAACATCACAGCGGTTGTACAGAGATTATGGTGCAATCTGAGGTAGTGCAAAAAATAACTAATGTGCAGTAATGGGATAACCGAATGAGGCAGAGATACCACGTGAGTACAAGGCTGCAACTTGTGGGAGCTGTGAAAGAGGTGCTCGATTCAGGAATCTGATAGCAGTGAAAGTCAGAAATATCGCTCCAGTAACATTTTTTTTAAATGGGGGAAATAAGTCAAAGACCATTTTAATGGTAGACTAGAGCAGACTACCTTGACGTCATCTAATGTGTTGGAAATGTGAGAGTGGATACTGTGGGGTTTTCAATTACCAAGTTGTTTTACAGCAAATAAAAGTCTATTTGCTCAGTAAACAATGCCCTCTACTCAATACAGTCGATATTTCAACACATGAGAGAAAACAATCTGCCATCTACTTTAATGGAACATGTTTATAAATCTGCAGCCTCTTCTACATCTGATAACAGTGCGCTGACTTCTGCAGCAGAACACAAGTGAGTGGAAGATAGCTACACAGTGCAAACTATCTGCTCATGATCAATTGGTTTGGTTTGATTTAGATATACAGCGTGGAAACAGGCCCCACGGCCCACCGAGCCCACGTCGACCAGTCATCCCCAACACTATCCTACATACTAGAGACAATTTACAACTTTACCCAAGCCAATTAACCTACAAACCTCTACATCTTTAGTGTGTGGGAGGAAACCGGAGCACCTGGAGAAAACCCACGCGGTCACGGGGAGAAAGTACAAACTCCGTACAGATAACAGCAATAATCAGGAATGAATCCGGGTCTGGCGATTCTACTGCTGCGTCATTGTGCCGCCCCTGGATTGCTTTGGTTGGACAATGATTTAACCATCTCCAATTTGACGAAAAATAGCATATCTATCATGTATGGCCTACACAATTTAATGAAAGGTACTTTTTGCATCAGCAACTACAATTTCTCCTGAAGAAAACAACAGCAACATTTCCCGATACTTGTTTATCAGCTAGATGCAATGCACAAGACAGAGTGGTCATCTTTAGACATTACCATCTCCTACAGCCAGACATCTTTAGACATTACCATCTCCATGGGATAATGGACAGATGGCCTGTTTGTGTGGGGTCAGAAGAGGCAAATGTTAACAAGAACACTTGGGACATGTCCCGTGAATAATATAATGGGATCGTGGTCTTAGGTCTCTGCTCCCCTCTCCCATCAGGCAAGAGGTACAAAAGTGTGAAAACACACCCCTCCAGATTCACCAACAGTTTCGTCCCGGCGGTTATCAGGCAACTGAACCATCCTACTCACAACTAGAGAGCAGTACTGAGCTACTACCTACCCCATTGGAGACCCTCAGACTATATTCAATTGGACTTTATCTTGCACTAAATATTATTCCCTTTATCATGTACCTGTACACTACGGACGGCCCCATTGTAATCATGTATAGTCTTTCCGCTGACTGGTTGGCATACAACAAAAAGCTTTTCACTGTACAAGAAACTGAAATATAATGGGATCTCTAACATCCAAGGGCAAACAATGCCTTGATTGAAGATCTCATTTAAAAGGTGCTACCTCTCAGAATGCATGGATCCCACAGTACTTGTCCAGCAGGATCCATGGGGATTTTCCCTGCTCTCATACTTTCCTGCTTCCCTACAACCTTTCCCAAGTGAATGATGCACAGCTTTAGCACCCAGGAGCCCAAGGCACGTGAGACATTCCCCGTCAGCCATATTTTTTTACAATTTCAAAAATAAACTTTATTCAGAAGCAAAACATACAAGACCCAAAATCGTATGAAAGCTCTTCCTACATTCTCAGTATCTATACTTTCAATATCATGCTCCATAGTGTTTGCACCTGTCTTTACACACTTGCCTCTCATGTGGCCCCCCTGGGGTGATATCCCCTCTCTTGTTTGAGACTCTGCCCCTCAATGAGCAGCAGCGGAAGGACTGTGGTCCTCCCCACAGAGCTTTGCATTGGCAGCACGGAGCATCAGTGTGTCCCTCAGCACGTATTCCCGCAGTCTGGAGCAGGCCAGATGAGGCATCACAATTTGAACTGGGAATCTCCACAACAGATCACAGCCCAGGCAATGTCATCTTGCATATAGCCGCTCAGTTAACATTACAGTAACTCCCACATTTCTGTCAACTATGGAAAGTCCGTCAGCTTTTGAAAACTGTGGAACGATGTGTGCGGAGCTGCAGAAATGGACTGACTTAACAGAGGTATACTGAATCCAATGTTGGTGAATACATGGTTACAAGGATGTAAGTGAATTTGCTTCCCCCTACCTGGTGACCAACTCTGCCATTTGTGTTGTTGTGTTAGTTTTTTTCAAGCCTCCTGAAGCATAGGAACCAAGGCGGCATGGTGGTACAGCAGTAGAATTACTGACTTACAGCGACAGAGACCCGGGTTCAATCCTGACTATGGGTGCTGTCTGTACGGAGTTTGTATGTTCTCCCCGTGACCGCGTGGGTTTTCTCCGGGTGGTCTGGTTTTCCACCAACACTCCAAGGATCAACAGGTTTGTAGATTAATTGGCTTCGGGAAAATTGTTAAATTGTCTCTAGTGTGTAGGATAGTGTTAGTGTACGGTGATAAAGAAGTCTCAGTGGGCAGAAGGGCCTGTTTCTACACTGTATCTCTAAAGTCTAAACTAGACTACTGCTGAGGCTCCCTCTCTAACCTGTCAGCAGAGGAATATCGCCAGGATGAACTTTGACCAATATTGGTTTCCGCTCCTGAAGCAGAGGCCAATATCTTGTACCTGTCCACGTGGCACACGCTGGTACCTTTGCTGAATGGGTTTACCTACCATTGCTACCAAACAACTCCAGTTAATTAAGGCAGCCTGCAATAACAGCAGGAGAGGTATCGGCGACGTAATCATAGCATCTTATAGTTTTAATCTCTATAAAACTCTTAATATGGGAGAAAGGTTTTTTAATCTGTTTAAATATTAATGCTGCTTCTCAGACGCTCACAACACAGGGGGGGAATTCACTTTTGCTGCATTCACTTCAGGGGAGCAGGCTGCTGATATTCTTTTGCAAATGGCATTCTTGTGCCACAAGGAGGTCAGAGCTGCCAAAGGCCACACGTTATTGTTCTCTTGCTTTGAGACTAGAGGCTACCAGGAATAATTGGGGAACTATCAGCTCAAGGCATCTGCTCCAGTAGGGCGAGGACAGTGTTCCCTGCCTGCGTCAGTCAGGTGTCTTCTGGTGATAGAACAACATAGAACCTAGTACATGATTGGAACAGGCTCTTCAGCCCACGATGTTGCCAAGTAAAACTAATCCCATCTCCCTGCACATGATCCATATTCTTGCACATTCCATGTATACGCACGTGCTTATCCAAAACCACTTAAGGGAGTGGTTTTGGACGGTAAATAACTCCCACTGAGCCCACGCCAGCCAACGATCACCCATTCACACTAGTTCTATGTTATCCCACTTTCATAGGGAGAACGTGCAAACTCCACACAGACAGCAACCGAGGACAGGATCAAACCCGGGTCTCTGACGCTGCGAGACAGCGTCTCTACCAGCTGTGCCACTGTGGCACCTGCAGCCCAAAGAGGTGTGAGTTGGCGGGTTAACTGGCCGCTGTAAACGTGTGAGTGAGAGTTAGAATATGGAGGAGGAGCTGATGGGAAAGTGAGGAGCATAAAGTGGGTTGGGATCAATGTGTTCTTGATAGATGGTGTGCCAGAGGACCTGGCGACAAACTGTGACTCAAAGACTCTGTAACCATCTCTTTGGTCAAAGGGTTGGTGCTCTTTAATAAGGAGCTTGTCTGTTCCGTTTGTCAAATGTTTTGATGGTATTAAATTTATATCTTCAACTACTAATTGCAAGACCTTTCATATCTGACTGTCTGAAGTTAACAGGCACATGAGTTATACTCTGTTGTGGAATTTAATCTCGAGGCCTCCTTTGAAATCTGGGTCATGCTGTAACTAGGGTGGAATTAGGTTACAGCAAGGAGGATCCAAGAATGGAATTGGTGCAACTCCTTTGTTCTCTGCATTGAAAGGATTACAATCAATCACAGTGTCAGGGGAATGTGAAATGGAGGACTAAGAAAGGCAAACTTGTACTTACCTGTACATGGTATCCGTCATGACTCAGCACATCCGAAAATGCTCCACAGCCGATGAGGTCCTCTTCTGAAACACAGCCGCCAATTTCTATACAGCAAGCAGCCACAGATGTAATCAAGCCCTGCGCTGGAGGGCCAAACAACCCACTCCCAGCTGTGTCCTGGAGTCTTTGGAGATTTAGCCATGAACCCAAGACACTTTGATGGCACAGCACTGCTTCAGCACACTTCACTAGTGTTGTCAATAATTCCCTTTGACGCCCAGATAAGATTACGATATCAAATCTTGAAAGACATTTGTCAACAGATGATCAACATTGCTGGTGGAGGCAGATATGATGGTGGCGTTTGAGAGGCTTTTACCCGGGAGTCTGGATATACAGGGAATGGAAGGATATGGATCACGTGCGGGCAGATAAGAGTTTGTGCGGCACAGACATTACGGGCTGAAGGGCCTGTTCCTGTGCTGTGCCAGGTTGTATATATTACTGTCATGGGCAGGGGAACTGACTGACACATATTTGTACATTCAAAGGAATGAATGTCCTGGTACAAAGTCCCAATCTAAAACCTCGACCAACACCTCCTGCCTTCACAGATGCTGCCTGACATAGGCACAAACCTATGTACTATGGACTGTTTTTGGTTGCACTAAGGGCTTTGGGAGTTTCTGCACTTTTTAATTTATTGCATGCTTCTTTATTATATGTGTATTATTGTTACATGCATAATATATAACATGTGTATTATGTCAGAGTCTGGAGATGGGTCTCAACTCGAAACGTCATCCATTCCTTCTCTCCAGAGACGCTGCCTATCCCGCTAAGTTAGTCCAGCATTATGTGTCTATCTTCAGTTTACACCAGCATCTGCAGTTCCTGCCTACACATGTTTACAGGCCTGTTGTGCTGCTGCAAATAAGAATGTTATTGTTCCATTGTGGTACATACTGAATGACACTTAAACACACCTGACCTGGACTTCTCCCAGTGTTCTGTTTGTTGTTCCACTCACTACATTAGTGCGCAGTGGTGACACCTCCAACATCTTTGCAACCAAGTGAATTTGTTTTTTATCACAAATGTTGTGAGTTTGCCATTATTTCCCATTTCACATGTAGTTATTGTTTGGATGTAATGTAATACGAAATGAGTGGCATTGGAGAGGTCTGTTATTATGCTGATTGCAATTCTCCTATCTGCTCCAGGAACAGGAACGTCCCCTCACTTCATGAAGCTACATCAAAAAAAGCCAGAGAGACACCCATGTAAGATCTGAAGAAGGGTTTCGGCCCGAAACGTTGCCTGTTTCCTTCGCTCCATAGATGCTGCTGAGTTTCTCCAGCTTTTTTGTGTACCTTCGATTTTCCAGCATCTGCAGTTCCTTCTTAAACACCCATGTAAGATTGGTGGGTTTTGATAGCATGTTTTTGTGACCAAAATTTTTGTTTTTTAACCACAAACATTCTCAATTCATTCTCAAACATTCAATTAAAAATGATTTTTAATATAACCACATAGAGAATGACAGCAAGTCCCATTCCCATCCCGAAACCCATTCAATGGTTTAGAAGCAGAAAGAGAACCGAGGCTTCAGAGGTGTTTTATCAAGCACACTTTGAAGCTGACGCAAGAAAGTGCACATGTCCCGACTCGGAAGGTTGTCTGCTTAGTCCCTCCACAGATGCTACTTGACCCTCTGAGTTCCTCCAGCACTTTGTTCTTTGATGCTGAGCCTGGTGAGGTGACAGTCGATGGCCACCAGTGAGGGGTGGTTGTAAGAAGATCCTTGAAGAAGGAATGAGAGGTGGAGAGGTACAAAAGATAGAGATGGGAATGGTACATCACAGAAACAGGCTGTTTGGCTCATCCCGACCATGATGACTAGCAGCACTAATCCCATTTTCCCACTTTAGCACTTATCCCTCTACACATTTCCTATCCAAGTATCAGTCTAAATGCCGTTTAAACATTGCATCTGCCTCCTTTACCTACTCTGGAACATTGTTCTAAATATTCACCACCCTCTGTGTGGAAAACCTACCACTCAGATCTCCTTTAAACATCTCCTCTTTCACATTACACGTGATTCCTCTAGTTCTGGACTCCCCGTCTTTAAAAAAGGATAGACACAAAAAGCTGGAGTAACTCAGCGGGTCAGACAGCATCTGTGGAGAAAAAGAAGTTGTGACGTTTCGGGTTGAGACCCTTCTTCAGACTGAATGTCAGGGGAAAGGGAAACGAGAGATATAGATGGGGATGTACAGAGATACAGAACAAATGAATGAAAGATATGCAAACATGTAACAATGAGAAAGGAAACAGGCCATTATTAGCTGTTTGCTAGGTGTGAACGAGTATATACAATGAGAACAGGATGACTTTGAAGCTGGTTAGGCTTGGGTGGGGTGGGATGGAGAGAGAGAGGGGATACAAGGGTTACTTGAAGTTAGAGAAATCAAAGTAATTCCACTGGGTTGTAAGCTGCCCAAGCGAAATATGAGATACTGTTCCTCCAATTTGTGTTTGGACTCACTCTGACAGTGAAGGAGGTTTAGTACAGAAAGGTCAGTGTTGGAATGGGAAGGGGAATTAAAGTGTTTGGCAACTGGGAGATCAGGTTAGTCCAGGCGGACTGAGCGAAGTCTGCGTTTGGTCTCACCGTAAAAGGATTTACAGAATTCTGACTATCAACCCAATCTATGCCCCTCATGATTTTCTGAACCTACAGACGGTCACCACTCAGCCTCCTACATTGCAATGAAAATCTTCTTGCGCACGGCCTGCACAACCTAAAGTTGTAGGTCTACTTGTTCTATTTGATCTTATTTGCTTGTGCACATCGGGTTGATTGCATTAGTCAAAACAGGGTGGACCACGTGAAGGTTGCAATCTCCCACCCCGCAATGAAAATAAACCTAGTCTTTCCAATCTTTCCTTATAACCACAGCCCTCCTTTCCAGACAACATCCTGGTGAGTCTCCTCTGCCCTCTCGCTATTGCTGTCACAGCCTTCCTGGAGTGAGACATCTGGAACTGTACGCTAGTCTCTAAGTGATTAAATGCGGTCTCAACACCACAGTGTTTTGTGCAACTGGCACATGTCGACCTGGAAGCAAGGGTACAACAATGGATGAGTACAGATATCTTGGTGTGTTATTGGGGCTGGAAATATCTACAACCTTGTGAAGAGGTAAGTTCAAAATCAACGGCGATACTCTCAAAACTCAGTTAGACTGGTTCAAGTAGAGAATGGGGTGAGACCAGTCAAAGAAAACTGAAGATGCTAAAGGAGGCCATTTGGCCCTTACTAGGTAAACTCTTGGATAGTAGGTGATAGGACAAGCTTGTGCGTGAAGAGTAGAGGGAGGGAGCTCAGCCAGATGTGCCTTGGTTAGTCTGGTTGGAAGTTAAACAAAGGAAAGGCTTTTGGCTGCTGTTGTTGAGGGAGGGGCAGAGTGTGGAGGGGTAATGCTATAGAGGTTAAAGGAGACAGGAGGAATACCCTTGGAACCCATCTCCTGGGAACTCGTTCAGGCCAATCTGCTCCTTGAACTGAAATATTTAGCATGAAACCCTGCATCGTGAAAATGATCCTAGGGTTTGCTGATCTTATTGAAGGCTAATTCAGACCATCTAAGAGGTGTCCCCCTAACCCACTGTGCCGCCCTTCGAGTTACTCCAGTACATTGTGTGTTTGCTCAAGAGTCGAGCATCTACACTTCCTTGTATCTCCATTAGCTGTGACTCTCATCGGAAGATTCAAGTGGTTCCAAATCCTATTCCACAGAAGTGAGCAAAGCTGTCTTGGCAGACCTTGTGTCAAGTGACATCACTTTTGCTAACCGAAATACATATCATGCAACGAAGACTTAATTTGGCCACAGATATCACCCCGCTGACTCAGGGAAAATTGAGACACCAGTCTTGTTTTCCCGGCTAATTCAAGTTAGACACTGTCGGCTGTTTGCTTAGGGTGTGACGTGGGTAGCTTGGTCACTGAGTGAAGAAGCCTGTGGCAAGTCGTGTATGGAGAGTATTTCACACTGAAAGGGAAGTAAGCCCTTCCCTTTCTTTTTATAAGATGATGAAATGCAGGAATTGCCTGAAAGCTTTCGCCTTACTACAGTGAAACAGCTTTCTTTTAATGAAATCAATATGCTCTTGTAATCCTTTTGGCTCTGTTGAAACAGATGATGCAGAGCTTAAAGGGTTACAATGTGTTTTTTTTGTGCAAAATACTTCATGTCAGAAAGTTCCCATCTGCTGTCTGCGCCAGGGCCACGTGTTGCTTCAGACCACGAGATTATCTGTACGAGTGAACAAAGTCCACTCACTGTTGTACCGGGGCGAAATGACTAAACTCGTTTGCCCTGGCCATTAACACACAAACCTCTCCCAACTAGTTATGAGGAGTTATTTAATAAAAACACACATGCTCTCAACTGAGACCCCCTCTAGTCTGACATTTCTCCCCCGCCTGTATGTCCTTTTTCCATGAGGCTAACAGGAAAAGGCAATGGATTTGGCAGCGAATGTTTAAACATGGGAAATTAGGCAGTCAGAACCTACTTTTCCTCGCTTGCATCAAATACACGAGATTTCTTGTTACATGGAGGACTGGAAGAGGGGAGTTAGCTGGATTAATATATTCTTTCCAACGCTGGTTGATTAAAAACAGACCGTGTGGACGCATTTTTGGAACCCAGTCTCTGGCCGTGCACAACGCTAGAGGATAGGGATATAGAACATGTCGGACAGAAAACATATCCCAGCGCGCATGGAAATTGAAAACAGAGGCACTGTTACCAAGACCCCCACCAATCCCAACCCACACACACACGCCCTGGGGAGTCCGATTATCAGAATTGGCCGATTGTGTTAGAAATATCCGGCATCACAGTTCAGCTCCGGTTCCATTTATTAAATAGTTGGGAGACAGAGAGGGCTGATACCAGTGGTGTGTTTCCCAGACTCTCTCCCCCCGCCATCTCTCTTTCTCTCCCTCTCTGCATTTGTCAGAAGTCACGTCCATGCGATATTTCCACTGCAAAAAAAACACCCGGTTGCAAATGCTGACATTCTGCCTGCTGGAATGGCTAGCCCGGGAGAGAGCAGGCGCTGAGAAATGAGCCGACGTGGCATCTCAGCAACAGTCTCCCAGCAGCGTCTTGGAAGCCCGGGAAATATTCCATTTATTTTTAACACGGCTGTGAAAAGCGCTTCATGCCACGGCATTTCGCAATATTTTGGTTCAGCGTGGCAAAATTTATTTCCTCCCGCTAAATAATTTTACTGAAGGCGAAATGAAAGGCGAGTTGTTCTCGGGATCGAATTACTAGCGACCCCAGAGGCCCCTGCATTAACATGCATGCACACATACATATTTTAACCACAATACAGGCCGTTATAAAAATAATGATCAATGCACCAGTGGGCGCTTAAAATTTGGAGCACTTGGCCTCCTAACAAGCTTGTATTAGCGTTTCTACCCACCTCCTATCACGCTTCACCTCGCCTGGAGCAAAATAAAATCCTCAATGAGATTAATTATTGAATATGACACTATCGGATAGAGAATGCAGGAAGAGTTTTTGTAGTTTCTGTTTTGTGTTTATATTTTTATTCTGAATAAAGTTTATTTTTGAAATGAAAATTTGAAATTGATAACTATTACGCTAACTAGTATTGCTTCGTACTTTTTATGATACTATTTTATGATACTATTTTATGATACTAGCTAGTATTCTTATACGATTTGTTTTTATTTTATACCAATACTATTTAATACTAGCTAGTATTATTTATAGGAAAATATTTTATTTTATACTAATAGTATTTGAAAATACGAGCTTGCCATATAAAATTGTTTTATTACAGCTAGTATTATTTTATACTATTTTATTATTTCTAGTATTATTTTATTATTTAGTATTTTTATACTAAAATGTTTTGTATTATAATGCTATTATAAAATATTATAAAAAGTAGTATTTTTATAGCTAGTGTTATTTTATAATACTATTTTTATAATAACAGCCACTATTTTTTATAATACTAGTATTTTAGATAATATGTGCAAACTATGGGTGTGTTTGAAAGGCATCATTATAAATGTGAGCCACGGCTTATCTGGCAATGGTGTATTGACTGCGATGGAGGCGATTGCCTGAGTTATTCCGTGCTGCAGTTGATTCTGGCTTGCGTCCAGGACAGGCGCGCATGCGCTCTGCCACCTGGCTCGGTGCCCGGCTCAGCGAGAGCCTCAGGGTTTGGGAGAGTGTACGTGACCCAACCGTCCAACATCCTCTTTCATAAAAGCAGCCGCGGCGCGCACCCTTCCCCCACCCCCTCCAGCCTCTGAGTCCTTGTTGTGCTCCGTGTCTGCACATTTCCTACGCATTGCCTCACCCTGCTTGCTCCTGGGCTCTCAACCTCGCTGGCAATCGCTCAAATGCGACGAAGCAGGAAAAACAGAAAGTGCGGGCGCCATACATTACTGCTCCAACCCTAAGTCCGCACAGAAAGACAATTACAACTCACCAAAACATTTCCTCAAGGCGAAAAAAACAGATCCTCATTTTTATTTATTTCTTTAGAACTGCGCGTCCTTAACCTCACTTACATTGAATCCGATTCGAACATATAACTAGCTTTAAAGTCATTTATTTTTATTTCCGTGCATTGCAATTGGGCTCGCCCAGTTTTGCTAAGATTGCAAACTTAATATTTTCACTATAGGACGTGTTACTAGTTTTAAATTGCCATTCGTTTTAAGTTAACCAAAATGGGAATGTATCCAGCCTGTGGCACAGTGTAGCAAATGTTTTTTTAATCAAAAACTGCATTCTCCGCTGTTAAATTTTAACAACTGTTCTTTCATTCGCCAAGAAAATGTGTTTTGTAAATATTCAACCGCGTCTTTTAAGAAACTTTGTAAAACAGAATGTCTTGCCCCTTTTGAATTATTGCAATGTCTACTGTTCCGCATTTCTGGTTCAATGTTAATGACACATCTCGTACAATACTCCAACCACACCCCCGCCGGAGTAATTTTTGATGACACATTTTGTAATGAATTATTATTTATACAGGACGCCAGCACAAGTATCTTTGAGTTGTACACACGCTACAATGTAACACGGACAAATGAACTCTGAGAACGAAAAATGTGTAATGTATTAACGATGTACAACTGCAGACGTTTGCATCTTAAGTCCCAAGCGATTTAAAGAGTAACTATTAAAAAATATATGCTTGTGACTGTACAGCAAGAGGTTTCCATGCAGTTTGATTAGCAAAAAAAATCTCAAAAGAGTTTCGTTTTTAAATTGTAAATAAATGCACTTTAAGACGCCTCCGTTTGTGGTACAAAAAAACCCAAGAGAGACCTAAACGCTTCCACCATTTCTTGGCTGCAGTTCCTGTGACATTTCCAACATCAACAAGAGCGCTCAGTCTCCGGGCCCTGACGTCACCCTAAACGGCACTATATGGGTGGAGGAGATTGGTTAGCAGAGCACGGCTTCTCGACGTTCGCCATTAATTTTATTATTTTTTTATATACAGCTGTTGCAATCAAATATCATAGATCATCTATGATCCTTGGTTGCAATAGCTCAGCTTGCACGCCATTTGGGAGGTCGGGTGAGCATCTTTCAAAGTTCCGAATGCACTTCATCCTCATCAAAAGGGAATTGACTGTGGGCTGCTAGGAAAGGGTTAATGAAATTTGGAATGCAGCCAAGGCTCCCCTGGGTTAAAGAAGGCGAAGCCCGTTCGTGTGACCCAGATGGAGAAAAGAATCCACAGTCGTGAACACGGATATTCACATTTACACTTCTTTTAATTTGTAAAAGAAAAGTCCCAGTCATGACAACACGCTTCTAATTTTAGAGTGGTTGAATCATTAATTTCCAATGCTCAGAATCCTCTTTCACTGTCCTATGTGTTGCTTTTGTAAATAGTACTCGCTTCTGCTCTTAACTCATCATTTCCGCCTGCTATGCTGCCACAGTTTTGCAAATGTGAATCTCGCCCTCGTTCGTCCTTGCAAATCTGCAGAGCAGGCAGGCGATCGATCGATGCACGGCGCCGGTGACGCGCTCGCTCGCCCGCGCGCCCGCCCGCCCGGCATTCCAAAGAATGTTGGTAAACGGAACTCTTATTTACATTGTTGTGTGAGCGAGCCGGTGCGCAGGCGCGGGGGAGTGGGAGGCAGCGACTGCGCAGGCTCGCCGCGGAGCTGTCCAAGAACCGTTGATGAAAAGACGACCGAGTAGGGAGAAGGAGGGAGGGAGTGATTGAGGGACAGGTGACGTCAGGCCGGGGGTGAGCGAGTAGCAGCGCGAGAGGGGCAGAGAAAGAGAAAGAGAACGAGCGAGTCTGGGGCGCGCGCTCCGGGTACAGGCACTGACTGCCATGAAGTTGCAAGTTAGTAACCAGCTCATGTAGATACTTTGTTTCCATTCTCTTTTTTTCTGGGGAGAATTTTTTCTTTTTTTTTGGAAACATTGGGGATTGTTGCAAAGTCAGCAGAAGGGGCGGGGACAGGGGGGAATCCTGTGCACACAGAAACACACATACACACACACACACACACACCCCCCCCTCCCACCCTCCCCCCAGACAGACAGTGAGACACACACCCAGACACAGACTTGCCAGCGTGCACTTGGAGAAGCCCCCTTATACCCACACACACGGATAGAGAGCCGGCGCCATGTCGTCCGCGGCGGTTGCATCGACCAGAAGGCAGTCTTGCTACCTGTGTGACTTGCCCCGCATGCCGTGGGCGATGATCTGGGACTTCACGGAGCCCGTCTGCAGAGGGTGCGTCAACTACGAAGGAGCCGACCGCATCGAGTTCGTGATCGACACCGCCCGTCAGCTCAAGAGGGCACACGGATTCCAAGACGGCCGCTCACCCGGTCCCATCCCGACCCCAGGCAAAGCAACCCTGACCAAAGAGTCTTCCGTCTCGATGGTGCACTCGGCAGATGGCTGCTCGTCTCGCCCGCCACAGCCCTTGGATCGTTACCCGCTGGCCTCCGACCGGCCGCCTCCTCGCCTGGACTTCCCGCCGTCCCGGCAAAACGGCGCCGTTAACTTGTTGAACGGATACTCGAAGGCGGACGAGCCACCGGAGCTGAATCGGCAAAGCCCGAACTCTCGGCGGGCGCACGGCGCGCCGCCTCCGCCTAACCTGGTGCCCATGGTGAACGGCAGCTCGCACTCGCTGCCCCCGCCGCCCCCGGTTCACGGCGTCAACGGGCGGCTGATGGATATAAACAAACGGCCGGGCGGCAGCGGCGCCGAGCATGAGGCCAAGGACAGCAAGCACCGGGCGGACGAGCTGCCCGACAGCCTGAAGTGCCGGGGCGACGACTGGGCCACCAAGCCCAAGACGGTAAAGGACACGCTGCTAAGTCTACCGGGACACCCGCCCTTCGACGTCCGATTCAAGAAGGAGCACCCCTTGCAACATGGCCGGGTGCTCGCCTTCGATGCCACAGCGTCGGCCAAATCAGGTAAGCAATGAAAGTTGCTGCACACGGGCTTCCCCCATCCTGCAATGGGTTGAATGCAAACGCGCTATTGGGATGGCAGGGAATGTATTGCATGCAGTGGATCTTTCTGGTTGTATTTTATTTTCCACAATGTTAAAGGATAATGCCAGGTGCGTGTGGAGCTAAGTTCGGGGAGGGGGGGGGGGGGGGAAGGGGGGTTTTAGTAAGTGCCATGTCAGGAGGCCGTTCTGCCCTCAGCGCCTGTGCTATCCGCAGCACGCCTCTTCCAGGAAGTGGCGTGGGCTGTTCGGCTTGAAGTCCTTGTGCTGGTCAGACAACCTTTGATGTAACGTCCCGACCTTCCTTCCCCTAACCCCCTCAACCAGGTACCCGAGGAGGCCGCAAGAGGAAAGCTTCCCCCGAGCCCGATTCCGAAGGTGGGGGACCACCACTCGGTAACAAGGTCAACGGAGAGGTGCAGTCGTGGCTACCGTTGTCGGCTGATGGCCTGAAGATGACCTCTGTGTCGTACGCCCCGTCGCCTTCTCCGCACTCGACGCCGCCGGACGCCGGGCAGAACGGACAGTCGCCCATGGCGGCCCTGATCCTGGTGGCGGACAACGCGGGCAGCGTGCATTCGCCCAAGGAGGCCGGCCAGGTGCACTCGACCACCCGCCGCAACAGTAGTAGCCCCCTGTCGCCGGCGTCGCTGAGCCAGCGGCGAATGGGTCACCGGGACGTGCCGGCGCCGGTGGGCACCCCACACCCAGGCATGGAGCCGGTTCACCCGCCCAACATTCCAGACTCGTCGGTGCCCAACAGCGTGCCGCTCTGCTGCACCATATGCCACGAACGCTTGGAGGACACCCACTTCGTCCAGTGCCCTTCGGTGCCTTCGCACAAGTTCTGCTTCCCCTGCTCCCGGGAGAGCATTAAGCAGCAGGGTGCCACCGGCGAGGTGTACTGTCCCAGCGGCGAGAAGTGCCCGCTGGTCGGCTCCAACGTGCCCTGGGCTTTCATGCAAGGAGAAATCGCCACCATTCTGGCTGGAGACGTCAAAGTAAAAAAGGAGAGAGACCCATGATTCGTTAGTGTGTTTGTGTTTTTTTTTTTAAAGACACTCTTTTGAAATCTCTCCCCCCAAAAAACTGATTAATTGTATATATTCAACAAGTAAACATGGCTGTAAAATTTTGATTTTCAATACATTGTCTTTCTATATTTTTTGAAGATTACCAAGGTATGTTCTCATAATGACCGTTCCCGGTTTTTTTCTCTCTCTCTGTTGATGTAAATCGTTATTATACCTTATTGGCAAAATCTTTCTGTACTGGCCTTTTCTTGGTGACAGTAACTGTTAAATGTAGACTGTGACTAATATTGCTTTCAGAGCACTTGGCAAAAAAAAACTGAATGCTTCTAGCTGTACTTGTATGCACTTGTTAAAATTGCCAAATACAGTTTTCTGGCATTTTATTAATACCTCTTAGTGTCTGTGACTTTTTCCTGGTAAGGTGTAGGGTGCAGGAGGGTGGTGCGTGGGTATGGTACATTGACAGTGCTGGTGAAACGCTGTGATGTCACTTTGTACAGTAGGGTGTGAGGTTGTGTAAAAGAGATCTGCTACAGTTTGACCTTGAAAACTGCAGACGTTTCTGTTTTAGTGTACAAAACATGGCAACATGCTCGTACTTTGACTTTAGTAGCATGACTATTTTTATTGTTCGGCTACTCACATATATGATTGATTTTTTTTTGGCTGATAGCACCTCTGGAAGTTGCTTACTATAACAACATTTGGACAGGACAGGTTTAGAGGATATGTGGGACAAATGCGGGCGGGTGGGACTAGTGTAGATGGGGTAGCTTGGTCAGCATGGGCAAGTTGGGCCGAAGGGCCTGTTTCCATGCTGTATAACTCCTTGACTATATGCCATAATTGCCAAAGGCATCACTCTTTCACTCACCACACACATACAAAGAACCAGGGTAGTGTGAGGTAAATCTGTAAATTCACCCACACCCTCTCCCCCTTTGGACCATTATACTTGCTTGGCATAATTCAGTGTTTAGATTTTGGCAGGCAGTATAATTCTTTAACAAAGCTTCCATTTAGTGCCGTTCCAAGGGCCAGCTGAGAGTGACTTTGAGCAATTCGCACTTGCCAGACATAAAACAGAATAGAGGGTCTTTAATGCTAATATTTTCAGCGATTATTGACAGACAAAACTAGGAGTGCTGAGGAGGGTGCGGTGCTGCAGGAATAAAAAATCTAAGTAAACATCCTCAGCAGCACAAACCTGCCGTAGCACACTACTAACTTTTGAACCCGACTGTCCTGAACCTTTCCTCGAGACAAAAACAAAGAAGCACTAATTTAGATTTCCCCTCTCTTTAAATCGGGGCGGTGGAGGGGTGAGGACGGCCGTGTTTTTGAGTGAGGACCCGTGTGAATGGTGCACGTTGTTTTGCTGCATCACTGTACTTCAGGGGGAGGGGAATCTGCAGCATCAGCAGTGGAGGCAGGCCACGTGATTTCCCCTGACACAAAAGACTGATCTCAGATGTACATTCATGATCAACGGCTGCGAGTTTCAGCGCTACACACACGAGAGAGGAGTACACGTTTTTTTTAAACTGTTGCAACAGGAAGAATGTTACAAAATATTCTAACCATCCTTGTTTGTTTTCCCACACTCGCCCCGTCTGCCTTTAACGATCATGGATTGTATTGTTTGTTACCCTAGGAGATGTAATGCTAGGTTTAAATGTATGAAGCAACCTCGCCCTTGTGAAAAGAAAATCGTGCAGTAAAACCAAACGAGCCTGTACGTTTGTTTTTTTTGTACGTTCCACCCATTTTATAAATCATTTTAAATGGAACGATGCCCTAGGGTGGAGTTAATTTGCTGATTTTCATTGAAGCCAGAATATTTTTTAATTACTCGTGTAGAAATCTTGAGATTTTAAAAAAAAAATCCCGATGATGTTTATTTTGGTGGCTTAAACCCAGCCCGTCAGCATTAACATCTTCCTGAGCCTTAGTTGACGATATGAGATCATTCAGTATTTTTTTTTAAGGATCTTACAGCTTCTGGAATCCCTGAGTCACCCAATGTCTTTTGTTCCAATACAATGTGGCGTTAGCACGCCTCCTGTCACAGCTAGTTCAGTGCTACCAAAATAATTAATTATAGTCCTACCAGGACTGACTTTATTGTAAGTGTTCTGAGATGACAATGAGATGCCGGTCTTGAAAGGGAATGCCTCTGTCTACACTTCCACATCCAATCTACCACAACCCTCTGCAAATCCCTACCAATGCTTGTTCATTCAAATCCTGTTGGTTTTAACCAAATAGAATTTTTAATTATACTTTAAAACCTAATAGAATTTTAACATTTCAATTATATTTAAAAACTGAGTCGATATTTAAAATTATAATATTGTAAAATGTTAACATTTTTAGATTTTGTTTGTGGCTATCTGATTCTGTTTTAAAAGCTTCCCTTTCGAATTAAACAAAAGGCTAGTTATTAATAAGGACTCCAGTTCTAAAGCATAAACTGTTGTGTTGCATTAATTGAGCCAAAGTCTCTACCTCCACTATCCTTTTACTTTTAAATAAATCCAGACGTTAGGCTTCTCCTTGCAAAGTAGCAGGGACGGGTAACTTGCCTGCCTGATGTTAATACCCCTCCACTTCCTTAACACTGCTCCCTATCATCCCCTTACAGTAACTCCACCACAGCTATACTGGTAAGGTTGCCTGGTTAGGTGCCGTTCTGACACATTGCTCTCTGTTTGGCTGCAGAGAGTGCCATCAAACACGAGGCTTTGTTCTTGCTACTCCTCCAGAAGGAACAAGGCGTCTTACCAAACCTCCCAAGATGGTCATGCTCTGTATGTTAAGTGGCTGTTGAAATGGCAAATAAATCTCCCCATTTCCTGCAAGGTTGGGGACTATCCAGCCCAGTGATCTTGTTAAAAGGCTAAGTGAAAATGCAACCTCCGGAGTGGGTGGGTTTCATTATTGCACTAGTCAGCTGTTATGTCTAATGCAATTGTTCATTTCAGTGCAAGACTCCATAGTCTTATCACAGTGCTTGTTCATTCAAGGCCATATTCCTTACCTTTTCATTTTCCTGCACTGGTTATATTCAGGACTCGGGAAGTTTGCCACAAAGCCCATCAAGTGTACATGTGGCATCAGTGTAGCAGCTGTGACATTCTAAGACATTCTGATTTGACATGTTTTGTTGGTGACAGCTTACAAGCAGACAGATTTATTTATTTATGTAAAGAGAGCTACTGGGATTTTTGTTCCCATTACCCCGGTGGTGAGTAAGATGCAGCCACACAAGCCCCCATAGAACAATGGTGGCCCAACCTTACCCCAGGGGCTCTTGGCCCATGTCCCTAATAAACTTATCGAACAATACCATAATCACATTTTTTTTCATCTCTGGCCTTTGTCCAATCACCTACCTATCAAAACTCCCCCTCGTATACAATTGTGAAAATGCACACCTCCAGATTCAGGGTCTGTTTCTTCCCAGCTCTTATCAGGCAACTGAACCATTGTACCAACAACTCGAGAGCAGTCCTGAATTACCATCTACTGAAGACCATTGGGCTATCTTTAAACTGACTTCACTGGACTTTCGTTTGTACTAAGTCATCTATGACTAAACGTTATTCCTTTATCCTGTATCCGTATCCTGTGGACAGCTCGATTGTATTCATGTTTGGCTTTGCGCTGACTGGTTAGCATGCAACAAAAGCTTATCACTGTACCTCAGTACATGTGACAATCAACTGATCTAAATGAAACATTCCATGTTTTGTCCTGCCTCTCCTCTCTTCTAGCTTTCTTCACTCCACCCAGCACACAATCATTCTGAAGAAGGGTCCCAACCGGAAATGTTACCTATCCGTGTTCTCCTGAGATGCTGCCTGATCTGCTGAGTTACTCCAACAGCATCCTTGTTTCAAATTGCTACACCCATCTCTGGATTACTTCCAGTGGGAGAGAAGTGGAGAAACCAGTGTGCCAGTCACAATAACAGGGCGGATTTAAGACTAATTCACTGACCATTGTCACTACTTATTGACATAGATATTTCAATAGTCCAGTCTCTAGTTACGTTTGATTTCACAGAATGATTCCGCTCCAATGTGAAGAGGTGGTGTGTGCCTAACCAAGAGCTGCTGTAGATTCGAACCACTGTCACTCTGGGAATTCTTGCGTTGTATCCCTGATAATGGTGAATATAGACACAAAGTGCTGGAGTAACTCAACGGGACAGGAAGCATCTCTGGAGAGAAGGAATGGGTGACGGTCGAGACCCTTCGTCAGACTCTGATAATGGCGAGTTGCCCTGGTCTGGAATAAGCAGATAATTCACTTATTCCTCCACTTCCTGAGTCATCGAGGTACAGTAACAAGCTTTTGTTGCGTGCTAACCAGTGGGGAAAAGTGGAAAGTTCATTCCAAATGGGCTAGCACATACGCGATGGACCAAGCAGCCTTTCGCAGTGCAATGTGATTGGTAAATTGTCAACAGCCTGGGGCAGCTGCAAAAGCAACTCCAATACCACCTCTCCCACAAACATTGGCAGGTTGGCAGTCCCCAGGCCACACTTCACTCCTCATTGCAGCTTCTCTGCCATTTCCAAGGAAAGGTGACGTTGATATGGTGCGCTGGAAAACCGATGGAAAATCTGAGAGTCAGGGAGCCGAGTTATACGATCAGTCAAACAACGGTGTCAATAACCCACAGCTACTCGTGGGACTGCCCGGTACTAGGCCAGCGGCAATATCTACATGTCTCCTAAAGGAACTATACAGTTCATTTTCCCTGTTTGTCTCACATGACCAGCTCCTTAAACTGGCGATTTCCTTCAAACAAATTTAATTCACATTCCCCCCTCCCCCCTCCCCCCTACAAATTCACATTCCATTCCGCTCCACATTTCCTACTCTAGGCCTCTTGAGTGTTAACCGGGTTGGATTTCGCAGGGGGAAAAAATAAGCTTAATGACTCCATTCTTAAAACAGGCGCAGAAAAAAATACATATGAAGGGGACATGGAACAAGAAAACTGGTGGAAGTGCCTGTTAGGTTATTCAAGATTCAAGAGAGTTTATTGTCATGTGTCCCAGTTAGGACAATGAAATTCTTGCTTTGCTTCAGCACAACGGAATATAGAATATAGATACATTCAAAATCTCTCCAAGTATCCAAAGGGCTGCATGAAATTGGATGGCGTTGTGTTAGTGGGGAGGTTGAGATTAGACCTATGCGGCCCCCTTTCTCATTCGCTACTGCAGTTAATGAATTGATTTTGAGGGGCAATGGTTTCACAGACTCGGACCTTCAGCCGCACATGCTCCTTTTATATTGTTGGGTTGTGCGGCTTCTGTTTGTATGGATTCCATTTATAACAAACCTCCCAATGGTCTCAGTCATCAGGGGCGAGGCGCAATGCTTTGGACTTGCAAAAGGTCAGCCAAATGAAGAATGACTGTGGTGCCATTACAGTATGTGGACCACCCTGTGCCATTACAGTATGTGGACCCTGTGCCATTACAGTAAGTGGACCGCCCTGTGTCATTACAGTATGGTGGACTCCCAAAAAGTTTTTTTTTCAACAAAGAGAGACACAGGGAACCGCAGATGCTCGAATCTTGAGCAAAACACACTGTGCTGGAGGAATTCAGCTGGTGTTAACAAGGATAGTTGCAACTTGATTTTACAACCCCAGACCATGGTTAGACATGGAGTTACTTTGAACGTACGTGGCACCTTTGATTACAGGTGGGCAAACATTAAAACTCACGTTGAAATTATGGCAAGTCCGGGCTGGTTTTTTGTTTTTGCAAGATATTCGTCGAAACATGGTTGTGCGGGGCAGTGGGATGGGGGGTGAGATGGGAGAGATGGGCACCATTTTATTTGGGGTGGAGTGAAACGCCATCCTATTTGACCCAGTCTACGGTGAGTCAACCCCCTCCCCCCCCAACCACGTTGTTGTGGTCTGGAAGTTTGAATGGGCAACAGAGCCAGACACGGAGGAATAAAGCACCGCCAGTGCCCGGAGGCTTTGTGTGTATGACGGCCACAAATTGTGTGTTACACACAGCACAGGGACGCGGGGAGAGCGAGCAAGCTCCTGCATGAAGGGGAAGAATTTGCACGGCAGCTGTCATTTGCCAAGGTATGCGGGCATGTTTTGAGGAGTTGGTTTGTTTTTCTTCCTTGCCTTGACATGTAAATTTCCTGTGGAAGGCTGGCAGACCCGTAAAACCTCACAAGTCTGCCTGCCGAGATCACACGGTGTTTAAAAGACTCACCCCTGCATTAAAACGGAGACTGCACATCAACAACACTGAAGTCTGAAGAAGGGAGCCGATCCCAAACGCCGTCTGTCCATTCTATCCACAGACGTTGCCTGACCCGCTGAATTACTCCGGCACATTGTGTTCTACTGGAGATTCTAGCATCTGCAGTTCCTTGTGTCTTCAACCACAACACTGGGTTGGTTTCATAGCCGCAAAAGATGCTACAAGAACGCACATTCTTTGTGAAAGGGGTAACTGTAAGTCATCAGAGATCTCCCCCCTATATTCACACCAATTCCCAAATCCGAGATGGCTTCACCAGCACCTATGAGCACTCTCCCTATTTCACCTTGAAACTTCACACACCAATGGGGGCTACACAAGTCGTGGTTTCATTGTGTTGTCTTGGTGATACTCCTGCCTTATATAAAACTACGCGGACTATCCCTCGTCTGTATTTCATTTCCAATGCAGAATCCCTTCGGGTAAGTTCCCCACTGATGTTCTGCCCACGGGCCCTACAGTTCACTGGGTTGTTCTTGCAACTCTTCTTAAATAAACGCACAACATTAGCCACCCACCAGTGTTCTGGTATCTCGCCCACAGCTAACAAAAATGCAAAAATCTCTGAAAGGGCCCCAGCAATTTGTTTTATTTGCTTCTTCTCACAATGCCATAGGATAAATTTGGCTTGTTCCAGGGGACATATCCACCTTTGTGGGTTTCAAGACCGCCCAACGTCTGTTTTGTGATATCAACACGTTTCAGGACATAATTGTCCTCTTCTCTGAACTCAGTCGCTCCCCTGACCTTCCCTATATCAAATACAGAGGTAACATGTTCATTTAACACCTTTCCCACCCGTGGCTACACACTTAGACGACCATACTGATGCTTGTGTGGACCTATTCGCCCCTAGTTGCCTTTTAGCTCTTAAAACACGACACACTCTCACTTTTCAAAGCCTCTCACTTGCCAGAGGTCCCGTTATCTACCAACAGCCTCTCCATTTCCCCTTCACCAGCGAATTCCCCCTTGAAACCTCACACGGTAATATACTGGCGCCCGGGACCCCTGCATCGAAGCAGAAATGAATGAACCAGGAGACCGTTCGGGCCAACCTACCCGTGGAATCCCTTTGACAGAGTCACGTGCTCCCCCTCGCTGCGGCCGAGGGCTTGTTTTTATTCTCGCGTATTTCCTTTTGAAAGTTATTTTGGAATCTGCTCCCGACCGCCCTTTCAGACTATGCATCCCTCATCAAAACAACTCACTGTAAATTTTAAAAAAATGTTCCCTCTGGTTATTTTCCCGACGACCTGAAACGCTGGGGTCACGGCCCGTATGGTGCAGCGTCTCCCCGTTAACTCTATCAGCATTCTCCAAGTCTCAACTCCCATCAACTCCCCCTCTCCTCCTTCTTCCTCCCTCCCCCACTTTACCCGGTTTACGGAGAACCCCTATTTTTTCCCAATCTGTCTGTGCAACTGAATCAATCCTCTCTCTCCCCCTCTCCCCTCCCGCCCCATTTCCACCCCTAACCCACACGAGGCAGCAATGTAGGTCGGAATGTTCGTGCAGAGAATGTAAGCGCCGCACCAAGCGGGGCCCAGACCCCAGCTGCTTTGGGCAGGGGAGGCGAATGCTAATTTTAACAGCGAACGCCGGGCACTGCACAAAGAGAGAGAGAGAAAAAAAACACAACCCTTTGCATTCTGCTGCAGGAGATTGGGAGGAAAGGAGAGGGGCCGGGTGGTGGTGGAGGGGGGTGGTCGATACTAAACAAGGAATGCTAACTAATGGGACCAGCTGGAGGAACTATAATTAGATAAACGACTTGGCTTTCAGCAACCATTCTTCCCGCGGCTAATACCAAGAAAGGAATTTGTGTTCCGTAGACTACTTGCCTTTTTACTACGTGTGTGTTTGTGTATGTATATATATATATATATATATATAAAAGTCAAATAGGCTGATTGTGAAACAGTTCCCCAGACCGAATATGATTGTGCCAGCGGAGACTTGGCAACGCGCTGTGAGCCAAGTCCCTAGAGCAATCACTGTCAAGAATCGACCCATTAACATTGGACAGACTGGGAGAAGTACGTCGAAGGTTTCCATGGCAACAGGGGATACGAGGTTCTTGCAAACAATCTATATCACAGGATGATGAAATATATTTGAAGAAGCCCGCCCCCACCAAAGCAAGTTTGTGCAAATGTAAATTATTATTCACTCGGCGCAGCTCGTTGATCCGAGCCCTTTGATCTCAGAAGCGCCCGAGTGTTTATTTCAATCGCCCAGACCTAAATACGTTTTAAGCACTTTCATCGCTGAGAATACTTCCCTGAGCAAGGTCAGCGCGATATTGCTCATGCAGCCCTCGCTCCCCCCGCCAGCCTCTCATTGCCTGGACCCCACCAGGGGTCGGATACTGCACCGACAATTACCCACCCGTTCCCCAGCCCCTGGTTTGCTTTTACCCATTCAACATTATCTTAGCGCTCACTCATTTATTGGGAACATGCAAAACAAAATTAAAATAGCCTTCACTATTTTCCGGTTTGGGAAATTGTGGATAATTCGCCGTTGTAAAATTAACCCTTTCCTGGTAAAAAAAAAAAGAGGAACAGCCGTTAGTTGGAGGAGCACAGGCGTCCAAGACACCCCCCCCCCCCCCCTCCCTCCACTTGTCGGATAAACACAAAGTACTGGAGGAACTCAGCGGGTCAGGCAGCATCTGTGGAGGGAAATGGACAGGCGACGTTTCAGGTCAAGACCCTTCTTCAGACCCTTCTATTCCCCCCGCAGATGCTGCATGACCCACTGAGTTCCTCCAGTACTTTGCATTTTTGATCCAGATTCCGTCATCTGCAGTTCCTTTGTGCCTGCACCATTCTCCCCCCCCCCCGTCCATTCAATCTCAACCCCGGGCGCAGGCGTTTGATAAACTGCCGTGGAGACACTGTTAGGCGGATTATACCGTGGGTAGGGGTCGCAGTCACAGCGGCCCTTCCTGATTAATTCTGCCCAGATGGGTCACTTCATCAGAAGTCCCCTTCTGAGCCAAAGTATTCTGCAGGGCATCTCTCACACGTTGCCCCCTTCGCTCTGAGCTGGGGGTTGGGAAACGGTGGGCAATTGGCAACAACACTTCCTCCTAGATAACCATCAACACAGGAGAACCTTAAGGCCTTGAGCTCAGTTCCCTGCTCTACTCTCCCTACACCATTGACTATGGTGCCAGACACAGTTCCAACACCGTCTTTACACTTGCCGATGATACCACTGTTGTTGGATGAATTATTGGTGACCATAGGCCAGTGTACGGGGGTGGGGGGGGGGGGGGGGGGGGGTGGGGGGGGGGGGATTGGAAACTCGGCTCATTGGCGCCTGAACCACAATCTTGGTCTTTATCAATGAGCTGATTGTTGACCAGGAAGGGAATGCTAAGGATCCATGAACCTGATTTCATTAACGGGACAATGGGGGAATGAATCAACAGGCACAAAGTCTTCGATGTGCACCTCTTTGAAGATGTGTCCTGGGCGCAGCACATTGATGCAATCCAAAGAAAGCTCACTGATGCCTCTACTTCCTCAGGTGATTGAGGAGATTCAGTATGTTGCCAAACACTGACACATTTTTCTAGGTACAGTAGAAAACATACTGACTAATTGCATTATGATCTGGTAACTCAAAGACCTAGGAATGAAGGAGGCTGCAGAGTGTGGAAGGCACTGCCCAGTCCATCACAGATCCATCAAATGGATTTATAAGAGGGCATTGTCTCAAAACACAGCTAATGTTATGAATGTTATCAAAGACACACACCACCTTGTCCACGCTCTCATCTCCTTCCTACAATTGGGAAGACAATACAAGGGTCTGAAAACCATGACCACCAGGTTGAAGGACAGCTTCTTCCCGACAACCATCCGGCCCTTGAACAGTGCACGATACTAACCACCACCTCAGCAACTATAATCTATGGAAAACACATGGTGCTGGAGCAACTCAGCGTGTCAGTGTAGCATCTGTGGAGGGAAATGGACAGACTGCGTTTCGGGTCGCGACCCTTCTTTTGAAGAAACATCGTCCATCCATTTCCCTCCATTGATAATGCCTGACCCGCTGAGTTCCTCCAGCATTTTGCGTTTTGCTTAAGATTCCTGTCTCCATAATTTTTTTAATGGCGATTATTTTCGGTTACACTACAGATTTTGGTTTTACGGTTACCTAGTATTAGCGATCATTTATTATTTTATTGTTGGATATTCATTATTACATTACCAGACATGTTAAGCTGCAGCACATGAGAATATCATTGTTCCGTTGCCAGTACATATGACAATTTCATACACTTGACTCTTCAAACTTTGATTTGCGTGCTATCCAGGTAAATCAAACCATACGTGAGTCCACCAGGGAGTGCAAGGGACAAAATAAACAGTGCAAAAACAGGGAGAAATAACCAGCGAGAAAATAAACACGCTCTGACAGCTACAGACAATGCAGAAAAAAGGAAAGAAGATACAATGACACAAGGTAGTCTGGAAGATTGGAAATTCATCCTTAATTGGTAAAGAGATCCATTCAAGAGTCTGATACAGTGGAAACGAAACTGTTCCTGAAACTGGTGTTACATGTTTTCAACCTTTCAACCAACATAAGAGAGAGAAAATAAATGGGGTGTGAGTGGTCCTTGATTATGTTGGTTGCCTGATGTTGGAGGCTTGAATCAATGGGGGGGGAGAGGAGGATTGGAGCGAGGAACTGGGCTACAATGTAGACAACCGGTACAGTGGCACCACTGTGAGAGGATTGTGATACGTCACTGGGCTCCACACACAGTCACTCTCAATCACTGGTGTCCCCATAGAGTCACTCC
Source organism: Amblyraja radiata (assembly GCF_010909765.2). Lineage (NCBI taxonomy): Eukaryota > Metazoa > Chordata > Chondrichthyes > Rajiformes > Rajidae > Amblyraja > Amblyraja radiata. The sequence goes on from NC_045960.1 coordinate 93,266,604, forward strand.
CCTCTATAGCAGGGCACCTTCACCATTACTCTGCCCACATGAACCATTCCATTCCATCACTGGTCTCCACTCGCCTTCGAGATGGAGAGACTCGTCTACGTCCTTGGTCAACAGATGGAGTCAATCTGCACCACCACTAATCTCCACACGGAGTCACTCTACAACACTCGGCTCCACATTGAGTCACTCCTCTCCGTCATGGTCTCCACGTAGACTAACTCCCCTCCATCTCTGACCTCGACAAAGAGTCTGTGTGCCGCTCTCTCTCCACATGAGTCACTCCCTCCTATCCCTATTCTATGCATCGAGTCATTCCTCTCACTCACAGGTCTCCACACGGAGTTACTCCGTTCCAACATTAGTCTCTGCTCTGGCTCATTCTTCTTCACAGTGTTACTCCAGTCCTGGACAGGTCTGCGCATGGAGTCACTCCCCTCCATCGCTGGTCTTGACAAGGAGTTAATCCGCTCTTCCACCGAATGTCTCCACTTGGTGTCACTCTTCCCCATCACCCGTCTCCATGGAGAGTCACCCTCCATCTCCAGTTTCTACATGGAGTCACTCTCTCCAGCACTGGCCTCTGTACGGAGTCACTCTCCATCAATGGCCTCCACACAGGGTCACTCCACTCCATGATAGGTTTCTACATTGAGTTACTCCCTGCCATTACTGTTCTCCACATGGAGTCACTTCCCTCATGACTGTCATCACTCGCCATCTCTGGCCATTACATGGAGTCACTCTCCATCTCTGGTCCCTACACGGAGTCACTCCTCTCCTCCATCACCGCTCGCCACACAGAGTCACTCCGCTCCATCCCCACTCTCCACATTGCGTTACTCTCCATGACTGGAATGGAATGGCAGATGACTGTTATTTTGGGTTTCCCCATCTCTGGGGATCTACCTCCCTCATCGCACAGTGATGGAGACCTTGATTATCTGACTGCATGGAGTCACTCCCCCTGTAATTCTGTACCTTCAGAATGGAGATGACTATAGACAATAGACAATGGGTGCATGAGTAGGCCATTCGGCCCCTCGAGCCAGCACCGCCATTCAATGTGATCCTGGCTGATCATCCACAATCAGTACCCCGTTCCTGCCTACTCCCCATATCCCTTGACTCTGCTATCTTTAAGAGCCCTATCTAGCTCTCTCTTGAAAGTATCCAGAGAACCGGCCTCCACCGCCCTCTGAGGCAGAGAATTCCACAGACTCACAACTCTCTGTGTGAAAAAGGTTTTCCTCTTCTCTGTTCTAAATGGCTTACCCCTTATTCTTAAACTGTGGCCCCTGGTTCTGAACTCCCCCAACATCGGGAACATGTTTCCTGCCTCTCGCGTGTCCAAACCCTTAATAATCTGAAATGTTTCAATAAGATATCCTCTCATCCTTCTAAATTCCAGAGTGTACAAGCCCAGCCGCTCCCAACATATGACAGTCCCGCCATCCCAGGAATTAACCTGGTGAACCTACGCTGCTCTGAGGAGGAATTTATTTAGCCAGAGGTCGGCGAACCTGTAGAATTCATTGCCACAGATGGAGGTGGAGGCCAAGTCATTGGGTATTTGTAAAGCAGATATTGATAAGTTCTTGATCCGTCAATGGTGTCCGGTAGAGGCAGGAGAATGAGGTTGAAAGGGAAAAACAGATCAGCCATGATCGAATGGCAGAGCAGACACGTTGGGCTTGATGCTTCCCAATGTTGTATGATCTAAATTTCGAAGCCACTGATTTGGGATTTGAATTCAGATGTCTGGATTGTTTGCCGGAGCCTGTGTGGCCAGACTAACAACTGCACTGCCACCACTGTACATTTATGATGGAAAGAAGCGGATTCTTGTTAACAATGTAACGTGGCAGAAAGTGAGCTTGCGTTGCTAGGCTGGGATATTGTAACTGGATTGCGATGATTAGAAATGGGATATTAATAAATTGGAATGGATACAAAGTTGTATATACATACTGTATACAGTTAATCAAAAAAACATTGATAACATCTGTAGGAAGGTTGTATGAATAAACCTAAGAGCTGTGGATTAGCCAATTTTACTTCAATGATGGAAAAAGTTGTAGTTTAGTTTAGTTTAGATACAGATTGGAAATAGGCCCTTTGGCCCACTGAGTCCATGCCAGCCATGGATCACTCGTACACTAGTTCTATGTTATCCCACTATCCACCCTACACACTAGGGCTAATTTACAGAAGCCTATTAACCTACAAACCTGCATGTCTTTGGAGTGTGGGAGGGAACCGCAGCTTCCGGAGAAAACCCATGCAGTCACAGGAAGAAGTGACAAACTCCACACAGACAGCACCCGTAGTCAGGATCGAACCCGGGTTGCTGGCACTGTGAGGCAGCAACTCTACTGCTGTGCCACTGTGCCGCCTCAATCCTGAACACACCTTCGCCACTAGCACAACATTCTGGAAACAATAACCAAAAAGATACTTACCACTCAGATAAATGTAAAAATAACTTAGTGTGCATTTATTAAGGGTAAATTATGACCGATGGAGATGAGCGGTGAAGTAACAGAGAAGGTCAAAGAGGGAAATACGGTTGCAATGTGTCCTTCAAAAGACGTTTGACAAAGTGCCACGTAATAGATCGTAATGTCATCAAGATTACAAACCGTGGAATAAAATGATATGTGGTAATGTTGATATAGAATTGGCCAAGTAACAGGAACCAGAAGTGGTGAAATGTTGCTTTGCAGACAAGAGGAAGTACTGAGTGGGGTTGCTACCTGAGCTACTGCTTTTCTTTGTATGGTTTGGTCTTGAGGGTACAGGGCACAATTTTCAGATTTGCACATGACACAAAACTTGAAGCAGTGGTGAACTGCGAGGAAGATAATAAAAAATTTGAAGAGGATGTTGAGTGAGGGCTATATTCGGGGAAACGTTACACCTCAGTAGGGAGATCGGGGAACAGACCTGCTGTTGAATATTGGTCATAAATCGGTTTTGTTTGAATATGAGATATTGTTGGCGGGTTGTCATGGATGGAATGTGGGATATTGTTATTGATTGTGACGGATGGAAAATGGGATTTTGTCATTGAATTGGTGGAATTGGAATGTGTGATCTTGCTAATAGGCTGGCGAGTTGGTAAAGTGGGTGTTGTTAAATTGGTCTGGCAGCAAAATGGGTGGTTGTCACTACTGTAGCTTTGCATGGATATAAAGTAGGTTGTTATTAATAGCTTGGCACAGATGGAAACTGTGATGCAGGTTGGTTTGGACGCAGAGTGGGATTTTGTTGATAGGATAGTGTGCGTTGAAAGTGTGAAATTATTCATAGATTTGTGCGGGTTCTTGTAATTCTTTGAATTCTAAGCAGTGATGTCAGCAGTGATATTATACTGAGCCCGGAAGATACAATCTAAGAGTCAATAAAGCAGGTCATTAAACCATAAACAATTGTTTTTTGAGCAAAGTCTAGCCAATTTTGATTCAGTCTATCAAACAAATAAATAAAGAGTACAGAGCAAGCTATTGTCAAGATGACTGTGTGTGAGTTTGGGAGTAGCTATTTTTCTTTCACCTTGCATTGCTTTGAGAAAGGGGGGTACAGAAGAGCAACAAACACACTATTGGAGGAACTCAGTAGGTCAGACAGCATCTGTGCAGGGACAAGATGTAGAAACAATGAACTGCTAAACAATGAGCTACACAAAAGGAGACAAAGTGCTGGAGTAACTCAACGGGTCAGGCAGCATCTCTGGAGAACATGGATAGGTGACGTTTCACAGAGCACTGGAGTAAAGGGCCGGTCCAACCAGCATGCGACTGCATGCGGCAAGCGCGACCTAACGTGGTCGCTTGAGCCGTACGGCCTCGCGGGGCCGGTCCCACTTCGATCGCCGGAGCCGTATGCAGTTGTGCGGGGCTGGTCCCGACATCGCGCGGGGCTCCGAAAAACTGACCGTGTTCAAAAATTCCGCGCGGCAACGGCCTGCCAGCCCGCAGCCCCCTCAACTCCGTACGTCACGTGCGAACTTCCCGCGGACTTCGCTCGAACTTCATGTCACTCACTCGACCTCCGCGCGTCCCCGCTTCTGGTTTGGTCGCGCTTGCCGCATGCAGGTGCATGCTGGTGGGACAGGCCCTTAACTCAGCGGGTCAGGCAGCATCTGTGGAGAACATGGATAGGTGACGTTTCATGGAGCGTTGGAGTAACTCAGCGGGTCAGGCAGCATCTGTGGAGAACATGGATAGGTGACGATTCATGGAGCGTTGGAGTAGCGGGTCAGGCAGCATCTGTGGAGAACATGGATAGGTGACACCGCGTTGAGGCCCTTCTTCCGACTGATTTTGGGGGAGAGAGAAGGAGTAGGACAAAGCGTTGCAGGTAACAGGTGGACACAGGTGAGGGAGATATTTGATAGGCAGATGATATCCAGAGATTAGAGCATGAGTGTGAGACATAGATTGAAGAGTTGCGAATTGTGAAGGAATGTTGAAGGAGAGTGGGAGGAGAGAAATATGTGTGTGTCCAGGTGGGGCATGGGGAGGGTGGGGGGTGGTAAAGGGGAGGGGGAGGGGGTTGTTAGAGGTTTAAATAGGAGCATTCAATGTTTATACCATTGGGCTGCAAGTTATCCAAGTGGAATATGAGGTGCTGTTCCTCCAATTGGCGTGCTGCCTCACTCTGGCAATGGAAGATGCCTAGGACAGAAAGTTCACAAGTCCACAAGTTATAGGAGTAGAATTAGGCCATTCAGCCCATCAAGTCTACTCTGCCACTCAATCATGGCTGATCTATAGCTCCTAATCCCATTTTCCTGCCTTCTCCCCATTACCCTTGACACCCGTTCTAATCAAGAATTTGTCTATATCTGCCTTAAAAAGTACTTGGCCTCCACAGCCCTCTGTGGCAATGAGTTCCACAGATTAACTACCCTCTGACGAAAGAAGTTCCTCTTCACCTCCTTTCTAAAAGAACACCCTTTAATTCTGAGGCGATGACCTCTGGTCCTAGACTCTCCCACCAGTGGACACATCCTTTCCACATCCAGTCTATCTATGCCTTTCATTGTTCTGTAATTTTCAATGAGGTCCCCCCTCAACCATCTAATCTCCAGCGAGTAGAGGCCCAGTGCTGTCAAACGCTCATCATATGCTAACCCACTCATTCATGGAATCATTCTTGTAAACCTCCTCTGGACCTTCTCCAGAGCCAGCACATCCTTCCTCAGATATGGGTCAGTATGGGAATGGTAAGAGGAGGGGAAATGTTTAGCAGGCAGGAGATCCAGTAGGTCCTGGTGGACTGAGCGCGAATGTTCAGCAAAACGATTGCTGAGTCAATGCTTGGTTTTGAGTGGAAGGAAATGGACAGTCCTTGTTTCGGGTTGAGACCCCAGTGGAGAAAGAAAGTCTTGTAGGAAGTACGTCAACAGCTGACCTACCGGGCTACAGACCAGCAAATAGGAAGTGGGACTGATCAGAAAAGCTCATCTCTGCCGTGAATTTCAACGATAATTATTAAATTCCGCAGAGGAAAAATTAGGTCAAAATTATTTTGAAAATAATAATCTATGTAGGGTGATGGATGTGGGAATACAAACGTACAAATCACTTAAATACTGGCTGATGTAAGCAAAAAAAACAGCAAACTCAGGATTATTTGGAGATGAATTGAAAGCTGGAGAAGGTGCTGATCTTCAATTGTATCTGAATTAGTCATAGTGTCCTACAACGCGGAACTCAACCCTTCGACCCAACTCGTTCATGATCAAGCACGATGACCCATCTAAGGTAGTCCCATTTGTCTGTGCTTGGCTCATATCTCTCTAAACCTTGCCTCCATGTACCTGTCCAAGTGTCTTTTAAATGCTCTTAATGTATCTGCCTCATCCACCCCGTCTGACAGCTTGTTTCATATACCCACCACTCTCTATGTGAAAAAGTTGCCCCTCAAGTTCTATTAAATCTTTTCCATCTCATCTTAAACCTTTGCTTTCAAGTTTTTGATTCCCCTACCATAGAAAGTGTGTTTCACCCTGTCTATTCCTCTCATGAGTTTATACACCTCGATAAGTTCACTCTCAACCTCCTGCACTCCAAGGAATAGTCCCCACCTTTCCCCACAGCTTAGGTCCTGTCACCCTTTCCTCGATCCCTCCCTTTTATAACACTTCCCATGGACCTACCTTTCACTAGAAAGGTCCTGTCCTTGTTTGACTTTCCAAATGCAACAACTCGTACTAGTAGGATGAGGAACAGCTTCTACAACAACACTATCACATTGCTGAACTCGGAGTCCCGCCGATAGATTTCTCCAGTCTCTCCTTCCACATTGTTTGCTTATTTTGTATTTTTATTTCTATATTGCACTATTACTACGGACTGACGCTAAACTGCATTTCGTTGTACCCATACTTGTATTTGTGCAATGACATTAAAGTTGAATTGAATTGAATTGAATTGAACTCACACTTGTCTGAATTAAACTCTATTTGCCATTCCTCGGCCCACTTGCCCAGCTGATCAAGATCCCTCTGTAACTGCACTGGGAGAATGGTACGCGCTACTGGGTTGATAAAGACCTTTTGCAACCTCCATGGATAATGTAGGGTGCAAAAGATATTTATACAAATGTCAGGACTTGAGGCAGTAAAGGGATGAACAACTTTTTCTCTTGAAACGACAGGTCGAGCAGTATACTGAGAAATGCACGTAGATTTTCAAAAGGCTGTGTTGGAACAGTGAGAGTGCTGCCGTTTGCAGCGGGGAGGGAGACTGGAGCTCCGCAGTATTACACAGGCAGAGAGAAGTCGCACGGGAACTTGAGAGGAACCTCTGATCCACAGTGATGAGGGTGGTGAATATGGAGGCTCTCACAAGAGGAGTTAAGGTGGGAGGGTTTTGAAGACTTTCATTCGGGTAAGTGCATGGGGGTGAAGAAGAGGATCGAGAGTTTTAAACAGGTGTCCACAAGGGCATAGAGGAATGGGGTAGCATTCGGCCATTCAGCCCATCAAGTCTGCTCCATCATTCGATCATGGCTGACCTGCTTAAAAAATACCCAATGACTTGGCTTCCACAGCGGTCTGTGCAATTAATTCTACACATTCACCACAGAATTTTTCTCCTCATTATTTAGAGCCTATGACCTCTGGTCCCAGCCTCTCCCACAACTGGAAACATACTCTCCACATCCACTCCATCTAGCTCTTTCATTATTCGGTAGGTTTCAACGAGATCCCCCCCCCCCCCTCTCACCCTTCTAAAACCAGCCAGGTAAAGAGGTTACCATGGACATGTGGGCATGAGCACTCTGACACCATGTTAAACAGGTGTGAACACTCCTCATGAAAAGTCAACCCTTTGCAATGGCCGCACGTCATGTTGCCAATGTTAGGCCAAGGCTGACATCGAAGCTTTGCTTGTGATGAAGGACTAGATTTGATGTTCAATACTGCAAAGAGGGCTTATTAAAAGCCAATTGGAATACCTGAAAGAGAGTTCTCCGAAGGACATTAGTATTCATGGAATGAAGGGGGTAATTTAAATATATTTGCATTCAGGTGCAAGTGAGATTTTTAATGATGTAGAAGATCCCTAATTATTGCCAACCTCTGGCACTGAAGACTCTACACTGGTCGTGTCTCAGGCTGCAGAATTAGTTTGTTGTTGTAGGGTGCTAATGGAAGTGGAGGAAAAAGGGGAACATGATTTAGACTTTAAACGTTAGAGATACGGCGTGGAAACAAGACCTTCAGCCCACCGAGTCGGCATTGACCAGCGATCACCCCGCACACTAACACTATCCCACACACACTAGGGACAATTTACAATTGTACTGAAGCCAATTAACCTACAAACCTGTGCGCCTTTGGAGTTTGGGAACAAACCGGAGCATCCAGAGAAAACCCACGTTGTCCTCTGAGAATGTACAAACTCTGTACAGACAGTACCAGTAGATAGGATTGAACCCGGGTCTCTGGCGCTGGAAGGCAGAAACTCTACCGCTGTGCTGCAGTGCCACCCAAATGGGATGAATGGAATTGAATTGTGCATGTGCATGTATGTATCTGAAGAAAGGTCTCGACCTGAAACGTCACCCATTCCTTCCCTCCAGAAATGCTGCCTGTCCCGCTGAGTTACTCCAGTATTTTGTGACAATCTCCTATGCATGTATACGTTGGTGTGTTTGTGTTTGCATGTACTCTAAGTGTGCATGCTTGTGTGTGTGTGTGTACCTCATGACTGGTTGCGTCTGGTGTGTGTGCTTAAGATATCAGCACTGGGAGAATGCATTATGCGCAAAATTACCTTTGCATTTAGACGTTATTTCATTTGAGAAAATGGCTGTGACAAAGAACTTTGAAAGCCCCAATGGATGAAGGAGTGAAACATTCTCGTTACTCTTTAGTCATTAACACGCACGATTGTAAGTGGTTTGGAAATTCTCAGAACAGTGCAGCTGCCAGTGACCTTATTGAGGGAAGTGTGACCTTACTCAGACATTATGCTAAGGCAGATAAGGGAGATGCTAAGCTGTTTTTATTAATGGGAGAGTCACGCACAGGGGGACAGAGCTACAAACTGAAACCGGGCCACTTGAATGAATGATACTTATTGTCACATGTGACAATTCACAGTGATATTCTTTGTTTTGTGTACCCAAGGTATGCAAAGAGTCGCTACATAAAGGGCGCCGCCAGAGTTACAGAGTATTCCATTTTACACAAACCAATTTTAATACATTCCATTTGTGGCCCCCACCTTAGTTCTCGCCCCCCCCCCCCCATGCTGGATCCTCCTCTGTTCTTCGTCATGGTGACCCCCCCCCCCCCCATGCTGGATCCTCCTCTGTTCTTCATCATGGCGATCCCCCCACTCCGGATTCTCCTTTGTTCTCGGTAACACATCCATCCTCTGGCACCCACCTCAGCCGCCGACGTCATCCTCGACATCGACCACCCCGACGTCCCCACCTCGACCAGCGGCACCCTCATCGACCGCCAACCCGACCTCCTCACTGGGGTGAGGTGAGATGAGTAGAAATCTCTTCTCGGAGAGGAGTAAATGTCTGGAAAACTTTGCCCCTTAAGCGGATCATCAGATATATTTAGGGTGGAGATACATTAATATTGAAAGATCAAGAAATTGAGGGTTATGGGGAATTGGCACTGAACACGGGTTGAGGGCTGGAAGGGGTTTAGATCAGACGATCATTTTGAATAGTGGGACAGGCTTGATGGGCCAAATGGCCTTCTCCTGCCCCTTTGTCCTTGCAATCTAGTGCTCCTATATGCTCCTCCATAGTGTACCATGGGAGGGGGGGAGGGGAAGGAAACATGGTGGTGCAGCGGGCAGTGTCCCTGCCTCACCGCTCCAGCAACCCGAGTTCTGACGCTGTCTCTGCGGAGTCTGCACGTTCTCACTGTGACTGTGGGTTCTTCCACCCCCTTTCGCGGTGCTCTATCGGAGTGGTGCACGTGATGGGATGTGAAGCGGCTGCTGGGGTTTACCCCTGGCTTAGGACGGAGTTGGGGCCACCAAGGGGGAGACGAGGAGGCAGTGATGGAGAACAGCTTACAGCGAATGGTTGAGGGGGAGTGGAGTATAGGACTGATGGGACTGCTCTGAGATATTATGGTTTAAATAGCCTCCTTCTGTACAAGAAGACAGGGTGGCATGGTGGCGCTGTGGTAGAGTTGCTGCCTTACAACGCCAGAGACCCAGGTTCGATCTTGACTGTGGGTTCTGCTGACTGTATGGAGTTTGTACGCTCTCCCTGTGACAGCGTGTGTTTTCTCTGGGTGCTCACCGCGGTTTCCTCCAACACTCCAAAGATGTACATGTTAATTGGTTAATGCCATTTCCATGAATGGTAAATTACCCCTGATGTATAAGATAGTGCTAGTGTTCAGGGATCGCTTGTCGGCGTGGAATCGGTGGGCCAAAGGGCTTGTTTCCGCACTGTATCTCTAAACTAAACTAAATTTAACAAAATAAATTGTGTTAGACAAAAATGCTGGAGAAACTCAGCAGGTGAGGCAACATCTATGGAGCGAAGGAAATAGGCAACATTTCGGGTCGAGACCCTTCTTCAGACTGATGTGAGGGTGGGGGGGGGGGGGGGGTGGGTGGGCGGGAAGAAGAAAGGAAGAGGTGGAGACAGTGGGCTGAGGGAGAGCTGAGAAGGGGAGGAGAAAGCAGGGACTACCTGAAATTAGAGAAGTCAATGTTCATACCGCTGGGGTGTAATCTGCCCAAGCGAAATATGAGGTGCTGCTCCTCCAATTTGCGGTGGGACTCACTCTGGCTATGGAGGAGGCCCAGGACAGAAATGTCGGATTCGGAATGGGAGGGGGAGTTGAAGTGCTGAGCCACCGGGAGATCAGGTTGGTTATTGCGAACTGTGTGGAGGTGTTGGGTGAAGCGATCGCCAAGCTTACGCTTGGTCTCACCGATGTAGAACAGTTGACACCTAGAGCAGCGTATGCAATAGATGAGGTTGGGGAGGTAAGGTGAACCTCTGTCGCACCTGGAAAGACTGCTTGTGTCCTTGAATGGAGTCAAGGGGGGAGGTAAAGCGACAAGTGTAGCATTTCCTGCGGTTGCAAGGGAAAGTGCCAGAAGCCATGAACATAGTCCTTGCTTTCTCCTCCTCTTCCCAGCTCTCCCTCAGCCCACTGTCTCCGCCTCTTCCTTTCTTCTTCCCGCCCCCCCACCCTCACATCAGTCTGTAGAAGGGTCTCGATCCGAAACGTTGCCCATTTCCTTCGCTCCATAGATGCTGCCTCACCCGCTGAGTTTCTCCAGCATTTTTGTCTACCTTCGATTTTCCAGCATCTGTAATTCCTTCTTAAACAAATAAATTGTGAGTGTCAGTATCAATTTTATGCCTCAATGTCAGGAATTGAAACATTAACCTTATGGATGTGCAGCCTATTAGAAGCTGGGTTTAAGGGCAATATCCACTGAGCCAGTGCCGACACCAGTTCTTGCTTTGTCCATACGGGTCATTGCGGTCCAGCGAAGCCCTTTGACCTGCCTTGTTGAGTCATCTAACCAAAGACTAGGAGGGATGTCCACTACTTACAGTTTCAATCCCATACCCATTGCACCACCAGCAACCTCTCCACTGAATCGGCCACAGTGAAACGAAAAGGAGCAAAACACACAGTGCTGGGGGATACTCAGCAAGTCAGGTAGCATCTGTGGTGGGACATGGACAGAGTGATGGCTTCTTCGTTCGGTTTTCTTTGAAGAGATCTGACCCAAAACATTGTTTGTCCATTCCCTCCATAGACCGCTGCCTGACCCGCTAAGTCTCTCCAACGGTTTGTTAAGTCAAGTATCAAGTATCAAGTATCCTTTATTGTCATTCAGACTTTTCAGTCTGAACAATATTTTGTGCCTTGCTGTCATAATATAGAATAAAATAACAAAACACACAATAAACACAGATTTAACATCCACCACAGTGAGTTCACCAAGCACCTCCTCACTGTGATGGAAGGCAAAAGTCTTAAAGTCCTTGTCTCTTCCCTCCTTGTTCTCCCTCTGCGCTGAGGCGATCCAAGCCTCCGATGTTGTGACCCCGCCGGGTGATGGTAAGTAAGTCAGTCCCGCGGCTGAATCCGAGCTCCACGAACGGGCCGGTTCAAACTCCGCGGCCCGGGGTGGTCGAAGCTGACGAAGATGCTGCCGTCCAGTCCAGCGGACGAAGCTGTTGTTGTGGGAGCTCCGGAGAACAGGTCACCAACCTGTGACCTGCGAGCTCCCGACATTGTCGTCCACTGGGCCCCGCGGCCGAGCCTCCGAGCCTTGAATGTCATTGTCATTCAGCAGGGAAACAGGCCTTTTGGCCCAACATGTCCCTGCTAACCAAGATGCCCCATCTAAGCTAGCCCCATTTGTCCCTGTTTGCCTCATGTCCCTCTAAATCTTTCCTATCCATTTACCAGAATTTCAAACGCTGCTGTAGTACCTACCTCAACTACTGCCTTTGGCTGCTTGTTCTATATACCCACCACCCTCTGAGGGAAAATGTTGCCACTCAAGTTCCTATTAAATCTTGCCCCTCTCACCTTAAAACCTACGTCCTCTGGTTTTTGATTCCCCTACACTGGGTATTTCACTCTATCGATTCCCCTCATGACCACCACTCAGCCTCCTATGCTCCAGAAAATAACGTCCTAGCCTGCTCAACCTCTTCCTAATCCTCAGTTTAATGTTGGAGGAACGTAATATGTGAGTTCCTCCAGCACCAGTATCTGTAGTCTCTTGTGTCTCCAAAAAAATAAAAAACAGGCATTCTATTTTTAAGCACTGAGCTCACTGCTGTTAGTATCAGCGGGAGGATGGAAATGGCAGGGAACCTGTATGTTTAATCTACGAGGGAAAAAAAAAGTCATGACCTACAAAGAGGCTGGAACCTCCCTATGTAAAAAAGCTGCACTGTTATCCTGGGTTCTGGGAATTTCTCTGCTCCCCCCCCCCCACTCCCTTCCCCTTCATTCCGTGCCTCAGAGTCCGTGCGATGGGAATTGAGGCCAGAATTTCTCTGGGAGATGAGAGCGAGGTTGTTTGTGCACTGAATGGTTTGCCTGTACGAGAAGCTTGGCCTGTGGCCCAGCAGTGAGAGTGGCCCTTTCACAGCGACAGCACTGGCTTTGTGGAGTCATTATTTATGGTATGTAGTGTTAACATCAGCTGATGAGATGCATTGATTAAGATGACAAGCAAATAACAGTCGAGCATTTCAAGCTTGTTATCGCAGTTAACTTTTCATGGCACTGACTCAAGAGGAGCTGTGAAAACCCCTGATTCAGTTTGCTGCAGTTAACATCACAGAGGCAGTTCTTACAGTGGGGTCAGAGCGAGGGGGGGAAGTGTACCCTCTTCCCACTTTGCCCCCTCTGGATGAGAATGTTGTCAAAGGACGGCTCGGGGGGGAGGGGGGCTTGGGAGACGGCAGGGAATGCAGGAGGAAGTGAGGGCTAGGACAGGCCACATCTTCCAGCAGCCTCCCCGCCCCTCCTCCGCCCCCTCCTCCTCCCCCCCCCTCAAACTACTGATGGGGGCTCCAGGCCACAAGGGAGACGCACAATCACCGAGCCGCCAGACACTCCTTGTAAACAGACACAAAATGCTGGAATAACTCAGTGGGACAGACATGAGAGACTCCATTATTCAGGGAGATGCTGCCTGAGCAGCTGAGTTACTCCAGCATTTTGTGTCTATTTTCCGTGTAAACCCGCATCTGCAGTTCCTTCTTACACACTCCCCGTAAATACAGCGGCTCTAAGCCGGCCTCAGCGATGAGAGGGGATCTTATTGAATAAAGATTATTAAGGGTTTGGCAGGAAACATGTTCCTGACGTTGGGGGAGTCCAGAACCAGGGGCCACAGTTTAAGAATAAGGGGTAAGCCATTTAGAACGGAGACGAGGAAACACTTTTTCACCCAGAGAGTTGTGAGTCTGTGGAATTCTCTGCCTCAGAACACAGTGGAGGCCGATTCTCCGGATGCTTTCAAGAGAGAGCTAGATAGGGCTCTTAAAGATAGCGGAGTCAAGGGGTATGGGGAGAAGGCAGGAACGGGCTACTGATTGGGGATGATCAGCCATGATCACAGTGAATGGCTGAAAGGGCCGAATGGCCTACTCCTGCACCTATTGTCTATTGTCACGCTTGCATCTATTATTCACACCCTGTTCGCAGAGCGAGTGTAGGGGTTGTGAAATTCGAAAGGGCGGTGCGGTCATTAGGAAGGAGAAAACTATCAAATATTCAACAGATGTTTTATTAATAAAAATAGTGGAGGCACTTTGTTGAGTGTTAGAAGCATTCACGTCTCCAAGTCTAAAGTTGTTTTTTTCACACACAGAGTGGAGGGTGCTTGGAACGCGTCGAATCAATAGTAAGGAAGGCAAATGCAATGTTAGCATTCATTTAGAGAGGACTAGATTATTAAAAAAACAAGGATGTAATGCTAAGGCTTCATAAGTTCATGTTTATACGTGATTGGAACAGTATTTGGCTATTTAGCCCATCAAGTCTACTCCACCATTCAATCTTGGCTGAACTATCTCCCTCCTAACCCCATTCTCCTGCCTTCTCCCCACAACCCCTGACACCCGTACAAATCAAGAACCTAGCTATCTCTGCCTTAAAAATATCCATTGACATGGCCTCGACAGCCTACTGTGGCAAAGAATTCCACAGATTCACCACCCTCTGACTAAAGAAATTCCTCCTCATCTCCTACCTAAAGGAACGAAAGTCATTTAATTCTGAGCCTGTGACCTCTAGTCCTAGACTCTCCCACTAGTGGAAACATCCTCTCCACATCCACTCTATCCAGGCCTTTCACTATTCGGTAAGTTTCAATGGGTCCGCCCCTATCCTTCTAAAGGCCAGCGAGTAGAGGTGCTTGTTAGACCGCATTTGGAGTATTGTGATCAGTCTTGTGCCTCATATCTCAGGAAGGGTGTGCTGGAGTTGGACAGGATTGAGAGGGGGTTTACAAGACTCACTGGAGTTTAGAGGGATGAGGGGGTACCTCATTGAAACTTACTGAATAGTGAAAGGCTTGGATGTGGAGAGGATGTTTCCACTAGTGGGAAAGTCTAGGACCAGAGGTCACAGCCTCAGAATAAAAGGGCATACCTTCAGAAAGATGAGGAGGATTTTTTTTAATCAGAGGGTGGTCTTCTTACTTCTCCTTAAGCCCTTTGCTCCTCTAGGGAGCATAGGCCACCTCACTTGGTTGTTGGCAGTTCTTTCGAGATCTCCCCAGGTGAGCCCACTCTCAGGCATTTCTGTCTGGACACCTCTTCTCCAGCTGTTCCTGGGGCAACTTCTTTTCCTTTTCCCTTGGGGGTTCCATTTCGGGGCTTGCCGGGTGATGTTTGTGGCAGGTTTCCTGAGGGTGTGTCCAATCCAACTCCATTTTTTCCTTCGAATTTGTAAGTCAATGGGCTCCTGACTTGTTCTTTTTCACAGGTCCACTGTTGCTTCCTTTGTCTCTCCACCAGATGTTAAGTATTCTCCTAAGGCAGGTGTTGATGAATGTTTGCAGCCTGTTTGTAGTGTGTTTTGTTGTTTTCCATGTCTCTGATCCACACAGCATCACCTGTTTCACATTTGAGTTAAAGATGCATAGTGTGGTGTTGAGGGTGGTGCATCTGTGGAATTCATGGCCACAGAAGGCTGTGGAGGCCTTCATTGGGCACTTTTTAAAGTGGAGAATGACAGGGTCTTGTTTAGTAAAGGTGTCAAAGGTTACGGGGAGAAGGCAGGGGAATATGGTTGAGAGGAAAAGATTGAATGGCAGAGTAGACTCGATGACCCAAAATAACATAATTCTGCTCCTAGGACATGAATGCTGCCAGGGATGGTGATGTTGGCAGATACAACATTGGCATTTAAAAGTCTTTTAGGTGGGTACATATAGGGAATGGAAAGATATGGATCATGTTCAGGCAGAGGGGATTAGTTTATCTTGGCTTCATGTTTAGCACAGGCATTGTGGACCAAATGTCCTGCTCTTGTGCTGTACTGTTCTATGTATTGTCTCAAGATTGTGTAAGTGCGGCACGGTGGCGCAGCGGTAGAGTTGCTGCCTTATGCCCCTGTCCCACTTAGGAAACCTGAACGGAAACCTCTGGAGACTTTGTGCCCCACCCAAGGTTTCCATGCGGTTCCCGGAGGTTGCAGGTGGTTGCCGGAGGTTGCAGGTGGTTGCCGGAGGTTGCAGGTAGTGGAAGCAGGTAGGGAGACTGACAAAAACCTCCGGGAACCTCCGGGAACCGCACGGAAACCTTGGGTGGGGCACAAAGTCTCCAGAGGTTTCCGTTCAAGTTTCCTAAGTGGGACAGGAGCATTACAGTGCCAGGGACCTGGGTGCGATCCTGACTATGGGTGCACCGATCAGTCATCGGTGGGCGGCGCGACTCTCGTCAGCAGCGGCCTCTGCAGTCCGTCTGCGTTTTTATTATTTTATGTCTATGTTTTTATGTAGTTTTTGTTATTTTTTGTTGGGGTATGTGTGTGGGGGTGGTGTGGGGGGGGAGGGGGTAACTTTTAAATCTCTCCCTGCACGGGAGACCCGACCTTTTCTTTGTCGGGTCTCTGTTGTCGTTGGGGCTGCAACGAGGAGCGGCCTCCAACAGGAAGACCGGGGGCTCTGGTGCCGACTACTCACCTCACCGTTGCGGAGCTGGCCGAGTCCAGGGCGGGTGGAGCTGTGGTGAACGCTGCTGCGGCCCGACCCCCGGAGATTCGGTGGCTGCAACTGCGGGTTTGGCGGACAGTGACACCGGGAGCCCGCGGGTCCCTGGAGGGAGACCGCTTTTCGGGGCTTCCGCAACGGCGACTTCTCCCGCCCGAGTTGCGGGGTTGAAGAGCTCCTGGAGCGGGGCCTTACAGCACCGCCCCGCGCGGCTTGGAATGGTTGCGGGATTGCGAGCGCGCGCCGGGGGCTCCAACAACAAGACCCGGTGTGCGACCTTGCATCACCCGGCGTGGCTTTAATGGCCACGGGACAATTCGCCATCGCCCGCCGGGGGCTTTGACTTTGACTTTGACATCGGGGGGGGGAGTGCAGTGGAGAGAGAAGTTTTTTTGGCCTTCCATCACAGCAATGTGATGGATGTTTATGTAAATTATGTTGTGTCTTGGGTCTATTTGTTTGTAATGTATGGCTGCAGAAACGACATTTCGTTTGGACCTCAAGGGGTCCAAATGACAATAAATTGAATTGTATTGTATTGTATTGTATTGCCTGTATGGAGTTCTTCCCGTGACTGCGTGGGTTTTCTCCGGGTGCCGCGGTTTCCTCCAACACTCCAAAGATGTACGGGGTTTGTAGGTTTGTTGGCTATGGTAAAAATATTGTGAATTGTCCCGTGTGTGGGATCGTGTCAGTGTACAGGGTGATCAGTGGTCAGCATGGCCTGTTAACGCACTGTATCTCCAAAATCATCCCAGACTGTTTAGAGTGGAAAGCTTGGCAGTGTGTCCGGTGAGCTAAAGAGGCAATGCTGCTCTGGCAGAGGGGCCTGTCAAGGGGAAGGTTCTATCGCTCCCTCAGAAGGATGGCCCTACTTCCAAGAAAAGCAGGAAAGCTCTGTGCCGTTCATGAGTCAATAACTCACAAGCAACAGCACTCAAAAGAGAGCCTGTGGGCCACATATACACATGACTGTTCAGGGGGGAACACATGTTCCAAGCAAAATTCTCCACATACCTCTTCCTATTTATTTGTAACCACATTCTCGAAGAGGACACATTCCGCTCAGAGGAGCCTTGAAGCGTCTCGCAAGGCGCTATATAAATGAAAGGCATGTTCCTGGATGGTTCATTATCTCCCACCCTCCCCCTTCCCTGCCTCCCTCCCTAGTGATCAATAAGGAGCAACACTGGAGAAATATTTTGGAGAAACACAGACACAAACTATTTAACAATTCCCTCAGTGAATTTGCGACTGAGTGTTTTTGTGCTTACAGGAGATTAACTTCTAATTCCTGGAGGGTTGGTAACCCTTCCAAGGCCCTTCAGGTACAGTGTGCAGAACAGACAACACAAGCAGCAGTGTTTGAAGCAAGCAGCAAACAGGGCTGAGATGTAAGAGACCATCATCATGGAAACTTTACAGTGTTGGCAGCAGTTTGTGGAGGTTGGATTTCTTTTGATGCTTGTTTTTTTTCCTCTTCCTCTCGCTTTTGCTTTCAGATGGGCACGGAGCCAGATTGCTAAAGAATGTGGCTTGGCATGAGTTTATTGTTGCAGCACACAGGCACAACGAGAATATTCACTGGTCTGCCCTCCTCTGAATTAATCCACCGCAACTCCCATAGGCTGAGGCAGAGGCTTTTCATGGTTATCAAAGAGGTTCAAAAATAAACTTTCTCTTCCCCTCTTGCTTTTTTTCCCCCCTCAGTCTTGCATTCTTTTGGGTTAAGAGGAACAGTTTGAAAGAAAAAAAACAATGCATTTGTATTGTGAGTCTAATTTCACTTCCTATACTGAACTGTCAGTATGATGCAGCCTGATCACATGAGTGGCTGAGCCCTTTTTTATTTACGGTTATAAACAGCTCATTTGACTCGCGACATATTTGGCAGTGGGAGGGATTCGGTTTTTAACCTATTTCAAAGCCGCTGTTTCCCTGTTTTTGCTGAGTTACAGCTGTGTTTCAACAATACCAGAACGGCACATTTTAACCACTTCCTTTCTTGCACAAAGTAATCATGTCACAAAGCTCCTCTTACAGAAACAGGAAAATATGCAACGCTCGTTTTTGCACCACTGGAAAGTGGGTGATAGGGAGGCCAGCCTTCTCACCCAGCGAACTCTTTCAAATCAAGCCACTGGTTGTGGGATCGCACTGTGTATGATTACACACTCACAGGCACACACACACAAATATGCACGCATATACACATACAGACGCACACATGGAGACACACACGCGCACTATCTACACAGGCCTACAAATAGACATATATGCACTAACACACACATGCCTGCACGCATAGATATATATATATGGACTCACACACACTTATAGAGACATATAAATGCACTGACATACACACGCACACACACACACACACTTGCCTGCACACATCGAGACATATAAATGCACTGACACACACACACACACACACACACACACATGCCTACACACATATAGACAAATAAATGCACTGACACACACGCACATACACAAGCACATACACACACACACTTGCCTGCACACATTGAGACATATAAATGCACTGACACACCAAGGTAAATAAAGGGTTATGGTCTGATTTATAAATAAATCCCTGGGAGCAGATGGTTTTGATGTTTTTCCATGTCTGGAATTGGCAGCGACAGTGTGCACATTTAGCGGGTGGAGGCATTGCACGCAACTGCAACATACATGCTGCCACTCCACAACAGGGACAAAGTACAGGGGGATACTGTTGCGGGATGTGCATCCATGACAACTGCTGCAGTGTTTCTAAAATAATCTTTCTTGACAAATCCGAGCAAAACACAAAGCGCTGCAGGAACTCTCACAGGTGCGGGTCAAGCAGCATCTGTGGATAGAAATGGGCAGACGACGTTTCGGGTCTGGACCCTTCTTCCGTCTGAAGAAGTGTTTTGTTCAGGATTGTCAATATATTTTTTAGAAGTCCCGATCCCTCATCAGTAGGTCCTCCATATATGGACCCGCTGAGTTCCTCCAGCACTCTGGGTTTTGCTCCTTGGTTTTTAACTTGGTAAGAGTTCTCCTTATTTTCAAATCCCTTCATTCATCCTCTCTATAGACTTCCCACCCACTGCTGCAACAAATGGCTTCTGGTGCATTCAGCTCCAGTCCGCCTCAAACCTAGGCTGGAATTTGATCAGCAAAACCTCCATCTTGCTTTTCAGATCACCGATGAGGGTAAAGCTCTTTGACCAAAGTTCGTGTAAGGTCAACAGGTTGGGTACTGGATCCACCCCCCCTACTCTGTAGGAGAGTTGTGAATCTGTGGAATTCTTTGCCACATAACGCAGTGGAGGCTGATTCACTGGACGTTTTCAAGAGAGAGTTAGATTTAGCTCAGGTCTAACGGAATCAAAGGATATGGGGAGAAAGCAGGAATGGGGTACTGATTTAGGATGATCAGCCACGATTATATTGAATGGCGGTGCTGACTCGAAGGGCTGAATGGCCCAGTCCTGCACCTATTTTCTATGTTTCTATGAATGTTAAGTGGCTGCAAGTTGAGCTACATCTGACACTCACGCACGATACACTTCTAAACATAGAAAATAGGTGCAGGAGTAGGCCATTCGGCCCTTCGAGCCTGCACCGCCATTCAATATGATCATGGCTGATCATCCAACTCAGTATCCTGTACCTGCCTTCTCTCCATACCCCCTGATACCTTTAGCCACAAGGGTCACATCTAACTCCCTCTTAAATATAGCCAATGAACTGGCCTCAACTACCTTCTGTGGCAGAGAATTTCAGAGATTCCAGAGTACGCATACCATCGGGCCGAGGGCTGCTTGGGATCTGTTGAAGTTACTAAAGAAACATTCCTGTCCTTTATATAACTCTTTTTAATTTTTTTTACATTTTCAGGTAATATCTCCCCACATTGTTCTGAAAACAGTTGGTGAGAGGATCCTACTTACTTGCGCGTCTTTTCAGAAGCAAAATGTGGAGAGGATGTTTCCAGTGGTGGGAGAGTCTAGGGTCAGAGGGCACAGAATAAATGGATGTACCTTCAGAATGGAAAATGAGGAGTAATCTCTTTAGCCAGAGGGTGATGCATCTGTGGAATTCATTGCCACCAGTTATAAGGTATTTTTAAGTGGAGATTGCTTAGTAAGGGTGTCTAAGATTACAGGGAGAAGGCAGGAGAATGGGGTTGAGAGGGAAAAATAGATCAGCAATGATCGAGTGGTTGGGAAGACTCGATGGGCTAATTCTGCTCCTATATCTGATGATCTGACCAGTGGTATACTCATCCCTGCAATCGGTGATGATCAGTGGCTTGAATCCATGTAGCATCTATTTCTCAGTAAACACCCCAAGGTGTTCTACACATCGGTAAGCAGACCAAAGGAAAAGCGAGAGCAAGCTAAATCAAGAGGGTGTCTGGACTAGGAGTCAGTATGTTGCAAAAGGGCGAGAAAGACAAAGGAAGGATCTTTCGTGAAAGATCTCTGCCGTCCACTCAGCAACAGGGATCAGGATTGGCTGGCAATAATCCAACTGCCCCTTTTCAGCGATTCATAATTTATGAAATAGATTTTTAGTGCAATACCAGCCACCGAACAAAACAACATGCATGTTATGCAGGCTGCCTGTTTTGGGGAGATGAGGTGCTTTTAGTTTGGCTCTGGCCAAGAGTCGTTATGAAGTCCACCAAATGGATGGGTTCATCGTCAAGTGGCTGCCTACCATGCTTGATCTCGGGATCCCAGCTCCCGGGACACCGAATGGTGATAGACCCTGTCCCTAAACTCCGAGAGTTCATGTGGGAGAAATGGGTGTACTCCGGGGTGGAGATAGGGCACAGGAATGAGAGAGGGCGTATTAATCAAAATTGAAGAATTCAGTGTTCATACCGCTGGGCTGTAAGCTACCCCAGTGGAATATGAGGTGAAACAAGGAACTGCAGAAGCTGCTTTGTAAAAGAAAAAGACACAAAGCACTGGAGTAACTCAGCGGGCCAGGCAGCATATCTGAAGAATATGGATAGGCAGAATCTCATGAGGGGAATAGATAGGGAGAACGCACAGTCTTTTACTCAGAATAGGGAAAGCCTAGGGAATAAGGACGACAGATGGCACAATGGGCTAAGTGTTCGGCTGGCAACCGGAAGGTAGCTGGTTCGAATC
This sequence comes from Amblyraja radiata, assembly GCF_010909765.2. Lineage (NCBI taxonomy): Eukaryota > Metazoa > Chordata > Chondrichthyes > Rajiformes > Rajidae > Amblyraja > Amblyraja radiata. The sequence goes on from NC_045960.1 coordinate 93,287,971, forward strand.
CTGCTTGGAGTGCATACTGTCGTTGTGTCCTTGGGCAAGACACTTCACCCACCTTTGCCTGTGTGTGTCCTTGGGCAAGACACTTCACCCAACTTTGCCTGTCTGTATGGAAGTAATTGTGTGAAGCACTTTGGGGTCAATGCAAGTTGACTAAAAATGTGCTATATAAATAAAGACATTATTATTATTATTAAAGCAAGAACCAGAGGGCATGGGTTTAAGGTGAGAGGGAAAAGATTTAACAGGAACCTGAGGGGAAACTTTTTCACACAGAGGATGGTGGGTATGTGAAACAAGCTGCCAGTGGAGGTAGTTGAGGCAGGTATAATAACAACATTTGAAAGGCATTTGGACAGGTACATAGATACCAAATAATGAAAAGCCTAGAGCGTATGTGAAGAGCATTTTTCCAGTTATGGGAGAGTCTAGGACCAGCCTCAGAATAAAAGGACCTACGTTTAGAATGGATTTGAGGAGGAATTTCTTTAGCCAGTGGGTGATGAATCTGTGGAATTCATTGCCACAGACGGCTGTGCAGTCCAAGTCATTGGGTATTTTTAAAGTAGAGATTGATAGATTCGTGATTAGTAAGGGCATCAAAGATTACTGGGAGAAGGCAGGAGAATGGGGTTGTGAGGGATAAATAGATCAGCCATGATTGAATGATGGAGCAGACTTGATGAGCCAAATGGCCTAGTTCTGCTCCTATGTCCAACGATCTTAGGTTTAGACGGAAGGCATGGATGTAACTGGGCCTTGGAGCAGGGTTCAGATGGAAATGGGCCAAAGGCGGGGGGCGGGTGGGACTAATGCAGATGTAGCATCTGGGACGGCATGGGCAAGTAGGACCGAAGGGACTGAATGACTCTCCAACGCTTTGTGTCTGAATACGAGGCACTGTTTTTCTATTTTGCGTGTAATCTCTTTCTCCTCTCACAGCGTGTAAAGGAAAGGGCATCTCTCTCTGCCGGCTGGGTTGAGCAGAGGACTCAGACAGACACAGGAAGGTTAAAGACAGACGGCCGGGGATAAGGCTTCACTCCAGCGATCAAGAGCGGAGTTGGCAGCGCGCCAGCCCACTGTAAGTGGAACACACTTGCGTCACTGTTCCCTCGGCAACGCCGGGCTCTGCACAGAACTCTCTCCCCCCCCCCAGTTAGCTCCTTTGCTTCATGTTTCCATGTGTGTGATTTACACCATTAACGCTGAATGGGATTTCCAGCTGTTCTACAGCCGGGAGAATTTTGTCGAGTGGTATCAGGGAAATAGTTTGATCCCTGAGCAAGATGATCGGCGCAGATAGTTTCCTAGAGGCTGCCAGCAAAGTGAACCGCACACACTGATCTGCCCGGGGTGGGGGTCCCTGACAAATTAACCCCACATTTCCCCAGTCACAACGCAGAGCCGGGGTGGGGGGCGGGGAAGGGGGAGAAGGATAGAAACATAGAAACATAGAAAATAGGTGCAGGAGTAGGCCATTCGGCCCTTCGAGCCTGCACCGCCATTCAATATGATCATGGCTGATCATCCAACTCAGTATCCTGTACCTGCCTTCTCTCCGTACCCCCTGATCCCTTTAGCCACAAGGGCTACATCTAACTCCCTCTTAAATATAGCCAATGAACTGGCCTCGACTACCTTCTGTGGCAGAGAATTCCACAGATTCACCACTCTCTGTGTAAAAAATGATTTTCTCATCTCGGTCCTAAAAGACTTCCCTCTTATCCTTAAACTGTGACCCCTAGTTCTGGACTTCCCCAACATCGGGAATAATCTTCCTGCATCTAGCCTGTTCAACCCCTTAAGAATTTTGTAAGTTTCTATAAGATCCCCCCTCAATCTTCTAAATTCTAGCGAGTACAAGCCGAGTCTATCCAGTCTTTCTTCATATGAAAGTCCTGCCATCCCAGGAATCAGTCTGGTGAACCTTCTCTGCACTCCCTCTATGGCAAGAATGTTGGATCCCCAACACTGGCCTGTGTGTGGAGATACAAGGGCAGGGGAAGCATAGCTGGCCGAGCCGATGGCTTCCAGGTGTCTGAAAGGTGGAGAGAGCACCTGCAAGCACATGCTCTTTGGAGAAATGATCCTGGGAGATGAAAGCTGAGAGAGGGTGAGCCATTTAGAAGGGAGATGAGGAAACACTTTTTCTCACAGAGAGTGGCGAGTCTGTGGAATTCTCTGCATCAGAGGGCGGTGGAGGCAGGTTCTCTGGATGCTTTCAAGAGAGAGCTAGATAGGGCTTAAAAATAGCAGAGTCGGGATATGGGGAGAAGGCAGGAACAGGGTACTGATTGGGGATGATCAGCCATGATCACATTGAATGGCAGTGCTGGCTCGAAGGGCCGAATGGCCTATTCCACACCTATTGTTTAGGGTGAGAGGGGGTGATAGAGTGTGTAGGATCTGGAGGGGGTTATAGAGAGAGGGAGGGGGATTAGGGAGGGAGATATGTGAGGTTACAGATAGAGCGAGGGGTTGTAGGGATGGAGGGTTGACAGAGAGAGACGGATGGGTGTAGGGTCTGGAGGGGGTGACGGAGAGAGGGAGGGATGTGGTGCTCATAAGTTTGCATAAGCAGTTGGTAGTTGGGGTGTGAGGGGGAGGAATCCCTGTGAGGTGTGAAGAAGTCCGCGTTGATCAGTGTTGATGGTCTCACATGGAGGCCGCTCTGGAAACGACAGCTGCCCGCCCGCCTCCAGAAACAGACCTGGGGATTTCCACGGACAAATGTAAAACCCGACCACAAGCTAACCGCACTTCCTGACTCCATTTTGCAAATCTCTGAATGTAAAAATAAACACAAAGCATTCTTAATGTTAATGCCTCGAACCCTGTACGTGGGCGATGTTGGCAGGGTCGGCCCCTGCTGGGCTGGAGAGATGGAGGTGGACCTTCTTGCTATGTTGGATTGGATGAGATGGAGACTCGGGTGGTGTTACGAGCTAGCATGGATGGGTCGGGCTGAACTACCTAACTGTGCTCGACAATATGTGTAGTTGTTGAACGAGTGTGGTGAGGGTGCTGTTCTGCTTTCTATCCTGACCCAAACGTCTCGGCTTTCAGTCCATGTCTCCCTGTAGGCCCTTCACCCTAGATCTGCCTTGACATGTGTTGTTTGTGCAGATCACTTCAGGGAGATAGTTGTCCTTTGCTGGTGAACTGCATCCAGTGTGGACAGAGCTTGTCATTCTAACCAATATAATTCAAAAATCCTCCCCTGAGATCCATTGAAAACTAACACGCACCATCCCACATCCCAAGGTTTGTGGGCACTATTATCACGGCCAGTTCGGTGCTAGCACTGAGGGTGCAGTTTGCAGTTGGTGTCTTATTATCACAAGGGGTGGTAGAAGACCATGGTACAGCGGTAGAGTTTCTGCCTTACAGCACCAGAGACCCGGGTTCCATCTTGACTATTGGTACTGTCTGTACGGAGTTTGTACATTCTCCCCTTGACCATGTGTGTTTTCTCCAGGTGATCCAGTTTTCTCCCACATTCCAAAGACGTGCAGGTTTGTAGGTTAATTGGCTTGTGTAAATTGCCCCTAGTGTGTAGGAAGCCACTCACCTGCCTACCAGCAGAGGGTCCACGAGAGGGTCATGTCCAGAACACCCTGGGCAAACGTGGGTTCCAACTCCCCATCTCCCCTGTGGAGAAAAGAACTGCAGGTGCTGGTTTAAACTAAAGATAGACACAAAATGCTGGAGTAACTCAGCGGGTCAGGCAGCATATCTGGCGAACAGGAGCTTTTGACCTGACCCGCTGAGTTACACCAGCTTCTTGTGGCTATCTCCTTGCCCTCTCTCTCCCTGCACCCGCCTGCCCTGCAGTGCAGAGGGAACTCGCACTAGAACACAAAGATAGACGCAAAATGCTGGAGTAACTCAGCGGGATAGACAGCATCTTTGGATAGAAGGAATGGATGACGTTTTGGGTCGAGACCCTTCTTCAGACTCAAGTCAAGAGAGAGGCAGATACAGAATAAGGAAGTGTAAGGTGTGAAAACAAGACAAAGGGGATGTTATTGTTAGGTGGCAGCATAGAGTTGGAGAGCAGGAGGAATACGTACACACTCGCAGCTAACAATGGTCTATTCTACATCTTCCTTGATCTCCACCCTCTTTGTCTTGTTTTCACACCTTATACACCCTTATCTCGGTATCTCCCTCTCCTCTGACTTCAGTCTGAGGATGGGTCTTGACCCAAACGTCACCCATTCCTTCTATCCGGAGATGTTGCCTAAGTCACTCCAGCATTTTGTGTCTATCCTTGGTTTAAACCAGCATCTGCAGTTCCTTCCTACACATTCCCACCCTCCGGAGCACCCTGCCTGGCTGGTAGCGAGAAGATAGCAGGAATTCCTTCAGCTCCTGTCGCTCTGATCCCCCTGAGAGACGTTGGCGTCTCAGAATAACCGCAGGAAGGCCCGACTCCCTGGAGGAGAGCAACAGCAGCTGGAGGAGATCAGCCAGTGGGGAAATCAGCGATCCTTTTAAATGTATTACAGACGCAAAAAGCTAGAGTGACTGAGCGGGTCAGGCAGCATCCCTGGTGTAAACAAACAGGTGGCATTTCAGGTCGAGACCCTCCTTCAGACTGAGCGTCAGGTGAAAGGGAAACAATAAACAATAGACAATAGACAATAGGTGCAGAAGTAGCACCGCCATTCAATGTGATCATGGCTGGTCATCCACAATCAGTACCCCATTCCTGCCTTCTCCCCACATCCCCTGACTCCGCTATTTTTAAGAGCCCTATCTAGCTCTCTCTAGAAAGCATCCAGAGAACCTGCCTCCACCGCCCTCTGAGGCAGAGAATTCCACAGACTCACCACTCTCTGCGGTGATACAAGAGATATATAAAAAACAAGAGATATAGACGGTGATATAGAGGGATAGAGAACACATGAATGAAAGATATTCAAAAATGTTACAATAAGCAAGAAAAGGTGGAGCCCATTGTTGTCTTTGGGGAAGTTGATAACGAGTTATGCAGGCAGTGAAACTCAACAGGACACCAGTCAAACTAGTACGACGACTAGGGTGGGGGAGGGATGGAGAGAGAGGGGATGTAAGGGCTACTTTTAAATGTCTCTGGCGGTGGTCATTCCTATTGGGAGGTCATTCCTATTGAGACTCCTAATGGGAGTCTGAAGAAGGGTTTTGGCCCGAAACGTCGCCTATTTCCTTCACTCCATAGATGCTGCTGCACCCGCTGAGTTTCCCCAGCAATTTTGTGTATATTCCTATTGGGTGCTCTGGTTTCCTCCCACACTCCAAAGACTTATAGGTTTGTACGTTCATTGGCTTTGGTAAAAATTATAAATTGTCCGTAGTGTTTAGGATAGTGCTAGTGTACCGGGTGATCACTGGTCGGCGTGGACTCGCTAGGCCAAAGGGCCTGTTTCTATGCTGTATCTCTAGACTAAGGTTTAATGTGTGCAATTGTATCCAGAAAGTAAGTGCTGCCAGTTCTCATTCTGGGCTGCTGCTGTTTACATCTATATTTCTGCTGTTGGAAAAAAGCAGGCCATTCGGCCTACTTGATCACTGCTGTCCACAGAGCCATTCCCCACTAACTTACCATGGAACCGATTCTCCCACCTTCCACTTTTCCAGTAATGGGAGAGTCTAGGACCAGAAGGCACAACTTTAGAATGAAAGGATGTACCTTGAAATTGGAGATGAGGAGGAATTTCTTTAGCCAGAGGGTGATGAATCTGTGGAATTCATTTGTCACAGACGGCTGTGAAGCCCAAGCCATTGGATATTTTTAAGGCAGAGATTGAAAGGGTTCTTGATTAGGAAGGGTGTCAAAGGAAGGCAGGAGAATGGGGTTGAGAGGGAGAAATAGATCAGCCAAGATTGAATGGAGGAGTGGACTCACTGGCTGAATGGCTTAATTCTGCTCCTATGTCTTATGGTTATGGTTCCCACCCACTCATTCCCAGATTCCAGCACTGGCTCCACCAGCTATTGCTCATCAGCATTTAATCAATCATAACGTGAGCAGAAACTGATATAAAGCGTGATGAGATGAGTAGAGAGAAAGAGAGAGAGAAATAGATAACGTAGGCAGGGGGGATATAGGAAAAGACACTTCAAAAAATCATCAATCTTCCAGCTCTGAAATCATTGGACTTTTAATAGTTGCAAAAATTAAACATCTGTGCCATGGAAGGGTTTTGGAAATAATTGAGAGTGAGTACATCTGCAAAAATCCACTTGTAGTGGAACGGGGAATCCCTGGCCATTTGCGATGTGTTTATTGTGAGAATTTGCCAGCATCTCTTACCTTTCCCATTAAGAAGCTTGAAAGCACATAGCAGTGGATTCAGGAACAGCTGTTTTGCAGCATTATCAGGTGCTTGGATGGACCTTCCATCTGCCAAGGACAAATACCTGATCTTCCAGTCTACCTCAATGTGGCCGGTGCACTTTTTAATCTGCACTTTCTCTGTGGCTGTAACACTGCACTCAGCTTCCTTTCCCATTTTGCACTACCTGATGAGTACGGAGTGATCTGCCTGGATAGCATGCTGAACCAAGATGCTCACTGTTTCTCAGTACACATGGCAATAGCAAACTCTCTGCTGGGCCTTGCTGTAAGGTGTGAGTGGTGCACGCATGTGTGAAGGAACGGGTTAATGGTGCACCTTCTCCCTGTGTCTGCTATGTTTCTCGCACCCTGACAACGTGCATGATGGGAGCGTAATTGCCTCTGTCATTGCCTCATGTAATAAGGGAACACAGGTGAGGAGGGGGGAGGGTTTCATAGGCAAATGGTTGGACAAAGGCCAGAGATGGAAAAAAACAGGTGTGAGACAAATGGAATAAAGAGTTGCAAATTGTGAAGCCAGAGGAAGGAATGTAGGTGGAGGGGGAGGAGAGAAATAGGTACGAGCCCAGGTGGGGTACAGGGGAGGGGCAGGATAAAACGGGTAGGGGGATGGGTGTTTTGTTTGAGGTGACCAAACATTGCCTCAAAAGTGTGTGTGTTTGAGTATCCGCGGGGAGTTGCGGGGAATGTGAGGAGAACAAACACAGCATCAGATCAGGTCGATCACATGCCGATACTGCAGCTGACTCTATTTTACTCCGTAAATAGTGTTGTCAAGAATTTCCTGCTCTGAATCCAGATTTGTAATGGAGTGTATCTTCCCTTTGGATCTTTGGCTCGATATAAAAGACCGCTGCTTGGAGTAAACAGTGTTCGTGTTGTGTCATTGTGCACTTGGAGGATTTTGCTTCACTGTGAACAAAGGGGCCTTTTGCAGTTTGCTGCAGGAGCAAAGCAACATCCCAGCCCAAGCTTTTAGCTCAAAGACAGACACAAATGCTGGAGTTACTCAGCTGGACAGGCAGCATCTCCAGAGAAATGGAATAGGTGGCGTTTTGGGTCAAGACCCTTCATCAGACAAGCCCCGGGTCTCGACCTGAAACGTCACCTATTCCTCCTCTCCAGAGATGTTGCCTATCCCGCTGAGTTACTCCAGCATTTTGTGTCTGTCTTCGGTGTAAACCAGCATCTGCAGTTGCTTCCTACACATGTTTTTAGCTCACTGACTACACTGGCCTGTGCAAGTGAGACAGATACAAAACATGTAACATGATCTCTGCAGACAACCTGTGTAAACAACCAGGTAACTCATTGATGCTGCCAGAACACGGGGCTGTACCACAGGGCAGGGTGACCTCTGGTGATGCGCACGCCATGACCAAGCTGCAATGGACTGTCAACAGGGTTCCTCTCAGAGCACAATAGATCTCCGTCCATACATAGCAATGCCCAGCACATTATTCAACCAGGTTACGGCGTTACACCTGGCTACGTCATGGTAGGTGACATCTTGTGGTCTTAGTTAAACTTGGGTTACTGTTCGTTCATTAAATGGTGCTTCCTCATATTTCGCTCGGGGCTAGTTTACAACCCAATGGTATGAACATTGAGCAGAAACAAGGAACTGCAGATGACGGTTTGCAAAACGACACAAAGTGCTGGAGAACATGGGGAGGTGATATTTTGGGTCGGGAACCTTCTTCACTCTGATAGTGCGGGGAATAAAGAAAGCTAGAAGAGAGGAGGGGCGGGACATTGTGTGGCATGAAATAGGGGAACACAGGTAAGGGGGGGAAGGGTTTGATGGGCAAATGGTTGGACAAAGACCAGAGATGATAAAACAGGTGTAAGACAGAAGGAATGAAGTTGGGAATTGGAATGTAGATGGAGGGGGAAGGGGGGAATAGGTGCGAGTCCGGGTGGGGCATGTGAAGAGAAGGGGGGGGAGAGGGGAGTTTGTCAGAGGTTACCTAAAATTGGTGAATTCAATGTTCATACGGTTGGGTTGTATCCCCACCCCCTCACTCGCCTGTGTTCACCTATTACTTGCCAGGCTTTGTCCTGCTGCTCCTCTCTTCCAGCCCGAGGCTTGTGAGACTCTCTGCGGGAATACAAGTCTTTCTTTTAACAAACCTCTGATGCTCTGTAATGTGGCCGCGCTGTTGTGGATTCCCATCTCCGTGATCACAGTGTCAGTTCTACACGGTGAACACTGGCTGGAGCTCCGGGCTCCTGGTCCTGGGGGAGATAAGGAACCCAAGGTGACTGATGACCAGCATCTGCCCTCGATGCTGCATGGCCAGGGGAGTGGGGAGGGGGGGAGCCCTGTCCCAGGCAGGCCGTGAGGAGGGACGTTCAGGCCGGGCTCCTGAGGAACTCATAGTTCCTGGCAGCTGCTGTGGGGTGACACCGTCAGCAGCGTCCGGCCTTCAGTCATAAGGAATAGGAGCAGAACTAGGCCATTCGGCCCATCAAGCCTACTCCGCAACTCAATCATGGCTGATTTATCCCTCCTTCCTAACCCCATTCTCTTGCCTTCTCCCCATAATATCGGACACCCATACTAATCAAGACTAAACCTTTGGTAGATACAAAATGCTGGAGTAACTCAGCGGGACAGGCAGCATCTCTGGAGACCTCTTCAGCCCACAATAATTCTATGTTACCCCACCTTATCATTCACTCCCTACACACGAGGGGCAATTTGCAGAAGACAATTAACCTACCAATCCACACTTCCTTGAGATGTGGGAGGAAACCGGAGCACCACGAGGTCATAGGGAGAACGTACCAACTCCATGCAGACAGCACTCGAACCCGGGTCCCTGGAGCTGTGAGGTAACAGTCTTATGAGCTGCGTCACTGTGTTGCCCTAGTCCTCCATTTGCTACAGGTGGGACACTGATGATGGCTTGACCACAACGCTATATCATGGACTCAAAGATCCATGCAGCATTGAAACTGGCCTTTTGGCCCACTGAGTCTGTACTGATCATTTTATCCACACCCACACCTCCAGTACTGAACGTTACTCGCTGAGTGAGCATCTCCAGGGGTGAATGCTGGGGAGAGGTTGGCTGTGGCCCTCCCCATGGACTTTGAACAAGAGCAGCCTGCACTGAGATCTGAAGTCAACAGAGGTCAGCTGGCTAGCTCTTTCACCAGTGAGGAAAGCCACTTATGGATGATGTGACCTCCTGCTTTTATTCCTCAACGAGGGTAGTTGTAGATTGCACCTTTGAGCTCCGATTTGTGTTGGTGAGATAACAGAGTCATACAACACGGAAACAGGCTCTTCGGCCCAACTCATCCATGCCGACTAAGCTAGTCCCATTTGCCCGCATAAGGATGCCCATGTTTTCCAAGGGCTAATCGCCATGATATGGGACATCTCGCATGTACACTATCGGGAATGAGTTCGATCCTGTCAGGACTCACTCATGTACGTAACACTGAGATGTGACTGGTCCAATTTTCTCATTGCTGCCCTTCCTTGCACTCGGAAATGATGCCTCATGCATCCCAGCCCAGGTTAAGTTTACTTCCACACGATGGGCATGTGTAATGCAGGGGGCACTACTGTGGCCAGCTGCTGGAGTGGTTCTGGAATCAATAATGGTGATGAAGTAACTAATGGCTTGTCATGAGAGAACATCACCTTTAGTGGAGGAGATCAGCCATCCTTACCCAGAGGCCTGTCCCACGAGCATGTGACTCCATGCGGCAAGCGCGACCTAATTGGCCTGTTCCACCAGCATGCGACTGCATGCGGCAAGCGCGACCTAACGTGGTCGCTTGAGCCGTACGGCCTCGCTGGGCCGGTCCCACTTCGATCGCCGGAGCCGTATGGAGTTGTGCGGAGCTGGTCCCGACATCGCGCGGGGCTCCGAAAAACTGACCGTGTTCAAAAACTCTGCGCGGCAACGGCCTGCCGGCCCGCAGCCCCCTCGACGCCGTACGCACCGCCTCGAACTTCATGTCACTCACTCGACCTCCGCGCGGCCCCCGCTTCTGGTTAGGTCGCGCTTGCCGCATGGAGTCGCATGCTGATGGGACCGGCCCTTAATGGTTCACTGCTGCCCAATCAGGGGAAGGAGAGTCACAGAGTCATAGAGGAACACAGCGTGGAAACTGGCCCTTCGGCCCTACTTGCCAATATGTCCCATCTACACTACTCCCACCTGCCTCCATTTGGCCCAGATCCCTCTAAACCTAAGCTATCCATGTACTTGTCTAAATGTTTCTTAAATGTTGTGATAGTACCTGCCTCAACAACGTCCTCCGGCAGCTCATTCCATAAACCTACCACCTTTTGCAAGAAAAGGTTACCCCTCAGGATCCTATTAAAGCTTCCCCCCCATGAGTTTGTACACATCTACAGGATCAAGAGCAGAGGGAGAGGAGCCTGAGGTCGTGGTACATATTGGTACAAATGACATAGGTAAAAAAAGTGAAGAGGTCCTGAAGGGAGGATTTAGGGAGTTGGGAGGATTTAGGGAGTTGGGAGGAGAGTTAAGTAAAAGGACCAAAAAGGTAACAATCTCAGGATTACTGCCTGTACCACGCGACAGTGAGAGTAGGAATGGAGCGAGGTGGAGGATAAATGCGTGGCTGAAAGACTGGTGCAAAGGGCAGGGATTCAAGTTTCTGGATCATTGGGACTTCTTACATAGAAACATAGAAATTAGGTGCAGGAGTAGGCCATTCGGCCCTTCGAGCCTGCACCGCCATTCAATATGATCATGGCTGATCATCCAACTCAGTATCCCGTACCTGCCTTCTCTCCATACCCTCTGATCCCCTTAGCCACAAGGGCCACATCTAACTCCCTCTTAAATATAGCCAATGAACTGGCCTCGACTACCCTCTGTGGCAGGGAGTTCCAGAGATTCACCACTCTCTGTGTGAAAAAAGTTCTTCTCATCTCGGTTTTAAAGGATTTCCCCCTTATCCTTAAGCTGCGACCCCTTGTCCTGGACTTCCCCAACATCGGGAGCAATCTTCCTGCATCTAGCCTGTCCAACCCCTTAAGAATTTTGTAAGTTTCTATAAGATCCCCTCTCAATCTCCTAAATTCTAGAGAGTATAAACCAAGTCTATCCAGTCTTTCTTCATAAGACAGTCCTGACATCCCAGGAATCAGTCTGGTTGGGGAAGGTGGGACCTGTACAGAAAGGATGGGTTGCACTTGAACCCGAGGGGGACCAATATCCTGGCGGGGAAATTTGCAAAGGTCACTGGGGAGACTTTAAACTAGAATGGTTGGGGCGAGGGACTCAAATAGAGAAAGCTAGTAGACAGAATGGGAGGCAGGAAGCAGAAAAGGGAAGCACTCGGACACAAGAGGAGAAAGAAAAAAAAGGAAATAAACAGAGAAGAAGTGATGGGGGGTTTCTTAAATGTGCATATTTTAATGCTAGGAGCATTGTAAGAAAGGTGGATGAGCTTAGAGTCTGGATAGACACCTGGAAGTATGATGTTGTGGCGATCAGTGAAACATGGTTGCAGGAGGGCTGTGATTGGAAACTAAATATTCCAGGATTTCGTTGCTTCAGGTGTGATAGAATTGGAGGGGCAAGAGGTGGAGGTGTTGCATTGCTAGTCAGGGAAGATATTACAGCAGTGCTTTGGCAGGATAGATTGGAGGGCTCATCTAGGGAGGCTATTTGGGTGGAACTGAGAAGTGGGAAAGGTGTAGCAACACTTATAGGGGTGTATTATAGACCGCCAAATGGGGAACGAGAATTGGAAGAGCAAATATGTAAGGAGATAGCAGATATTAGTAGTAAGCACAAGGTAGTGATTGTGGGAGATTTCAACTTTCCACACATAGACTGGGAAACACATTCTGTAAATGGGCTGGATGGTTTGGAGTTTGTGAAATGTGTGCAGGATAGTTTTTTGCAGCAATACATAGAGGTACCTACTAGAGGAGGGGCAGTGCTGGACCTCCTGTTAGGAAATGAGACGGGACAGGTGGCGGAGGTATGCGTTGGGGAGCACTTCGGGTCCAGTGATCACAATACCATTAGTTTCAATATAATTATGGAGAAGGTCAGAACTGGACCTAGGGTTGAGATTTTTGATTGGAGAAAGGCTAACTTTGATGAGATGCGAGATGATTTAAAAGGAGTGGACTGGGACATTTTGTTTTATGGGAAAGATGTAGAAGAGAAATGGTGGACATTTAAAGGGGAAATTTTAAGAGTACAGAATCTTTATGTTCCTGTTCGGTTGAAAGGAAACAGTAAAAATTGGAAAGAGCCCTGGTTTTCAAGGGAAATTGGACATCTTGTTCGGAAAAAGAGGGAGATCTACAATAATTATAGGCAGCATGAAGTAAATGAGGTGCTTGTGGAGTATAAGGAATGTAAAAAGAATCTTAAGAAAGAAATTAGAAAAGCTAAAAGAAGATATGAGGTTGCTTTGGCAAGTAAGGTGAAAGTAAATCCAAAGGGTTTCTACAGCTATATTAATAGCAAAAGGATAACGAGGGATAAAATTGGTCCATTGGAGAAACAGAGTGGGCAGCTATCTGCAGAGCCAAAAGAGATGGGGGAGATATTGAACAATTTCTTTTCTTCGGTATTCACCAAGGAGAAGGATATTGAATTATGTGAGGTAAGGGAAACGAGTAGAGTAGTTATGGATACTATGAGTTTCAAAGTAAAAGAAGTACTGACACTTTTGAAAAATATAAAAGTGGATAAGTCTCCAGGTCCTGACAGGATATTCCCTAGGACATTGAGGGAAGTTAGTGTAGAAATAGCCGGGGCTATGACAGAAATATTTCAAATGTCATTAGAAACGGGAATAGTCCCCGAGGATTGGCGTACTGCGCATGTTGTTCCATTGTTTAAAAAGGGTTCTAAGAGTAAACCTAGCAATTATAGACCTGTTAGTTTGACTTCAGTGGTGGGCAAATTAATGGAAAAGATACTTAGAGATAATATATATAAGCATCTGGATAAACAGGGTCTGATTAGGAACAGTCAACATGGATTTGTGCCTGGAAGGTCATGTTTGACTAATCTTCTTGAATTTTTTGAAGAGGTTACTAGGGAAATTGACGAGGGTAAAGCAGTGGATGTTGTCTATATGGACTTTAGTAAGGCCTTTGACAAGGTTCCTCATGGAAGGTTGGTTAAGAAGGTTAAACTGTTGGGTATAAATGCAGGAATAGCAAGATGGATTCAGCAGTGGCTGAATGGGAGAAGCCAGAGGGTAATGGTGGATGGCTGTTTGTCGGGTTGGAGGCAGGTGACTAGTGGGGTGCCTCAGGGATCTGTGTTGGGTCCTTTGTTGTTTGTCATGTACATCAATGATCTGGATGAAGGGGTGGTAAATTGGATTAGTAAGTATGCAGATGATACCAAGATAGGGGGTGTTGTGGATAATGAAGAGGATTTCCAAAGTCTACAGAGTGATTTAGGCCATTTGGAAAAATGGGCTGAAAGATGGCAGATGGAGTTTAATGCTGATAAATGTGAGGTGTTACACCTTGGCAGGACAAATCAAAATAGGACGTACATGATAAATGGTAGGGAATTGAAGAATACAGTTGAACAGAGGGATCTGGGAATAACCGTGCATAGTTCCTTGAAGGTGGAATCTCATATAGATAGGGTGGTAAAGAAAGCTTTTGGTATGCTAGCCTTTATAAATCAGAGCATTGAGTATAGAAGCTGGGATGTAATGTTAAAATTGTACAAGGCATTGGTGAGACCAAATCTGGAGTATGGTGTACAATTTTGGTCGCCCAATTATAGGAAGGATGTCAACAAAATAGAGAGAGTACAGAGGAGATTTACTAGAATGTTGCCTGGGTTTCAACAACTAAGTTACAGAGATAGGTTGAATAAGTTAGGTCTTTATTCTCTGGAGCGCAGAAGGTTAAGGGGGGACTTGATAGAGGTCTTTAAAATGATGAGAGGGATAGACAGAGTTGATGTGATCAAGCTTTTCCCTTTGAGAATAGGGAAGATTCAAACAAGAGGACATGACTTCAGAATTAAGGGACAGAAGTTTAGGGGTAACATGAGGGGGAACTTCTTTACTCAGAGAGTGGTAGCGGTGTGGAATGAGCTTCCAGTGGAAGTGGTGGCGGCAGGTTCGTTGGTATCATTTAAAAATAAATTGGATAGGCATATGGATGAGAAGGGAATGGAGGGTTATGGTATGAGTGCAGGCAGGTGGGACTAAGGGAAAAAAGTTGTTCGGCACGGACTTGTAGGGCCGAGATGGCCTGTTTCCGTGCTGTAATTGTTATATGGTTATATGGTTATATGGTTAAATGTCATGGATCATGTGCAAGGCAGATGAGATGAGTTTATCTTGGCTCCATGTTGGGCAAGGACATTGTGGGCTGACGGGCCTGTCCCTGTGCTGACCGGTTGCTGCTATGTTCTGTCAGGCAGGTGCGAGTTAAGACGAAAATATATCAGTAACCGTGAATCATCGACCTATTTACAGCCAGTGAATCCTCAAGGCGATGGTGGTTCCTTGATCTGTACACGTAATCAGGTATGAGTGTTTTGGTTTCAAAATATGCATGATGTTGCAAAAACATTGCACCTTAAACAACGTCTGCATGTTTTGCGTTTCCACATCACCTTTCTCAATCTCCGCATGTCATAATGCGCTCTGCAGTCAATGAAGTACATGATGAGCATGGCGGCTGGACCAAGTGGGGTTTCACAAAGAGTCATGCGCGTCACCAGATGGCACAGAGGAGCAGTAAGTAGTGTCAATGTGCGGGGAGATAAGAGATCTAGACTTTAGAGATACAGTGTGGAGAGAGGCCTTTCAGCTCCCGAGCCCGCGCCGACCAGTGATCACCCTGTACACTAGCACTATCCTACACACTAGTGACAATTTACATTTTACAGAAGCCAATTAACCTGCAAACCTGTACGTCTTTGGAGTGTGGGAGGAAACCGGAGGACCCGGTGAAAATACTCGTGGTCACAGGGAGAACGTAGAAACTCCATAGAGACAGCACCCGTAGTCAGGATGGAACCCGGGTCTCTGGCGCTGTAAGGCAGCAGCTCTACCGCTGCACCACTGTGCGATAGATAGTGGCTATCAGCACCGGTTCAACAGTACGACATAGTTGGGGTTGGAGAGAAGTCACTTAGAGGTTACTTAGTGTGAACGTATGATCGATAGTCGGCATGGACTCAGCAGGCCGAAGGGCCTGTTTCCACGCTGTATCTCTAAACTAAACTAAAAATTGATTCAGATTGAATACATAGATTCAAGAGTACACTAGTCAGAGAGATTACAAAACGATTATGTGTTTCTGCGACAAAATAAAACGGTGCAGTGGAGCAAAAAACAAAGTGGCCCCACGCACCCTCCATCCTTCAATAACAGTGGAAATTAAATTGGAGGTTAAAGAAATAGCTGAGGCACTAAGCAAGATTTTTTTACTCATCAATCTTAGCTGTGAGAAGGACACAATCAGTGCAGCAGAATTGAAAGGAGCAGAGTTATTAACATCACTTAAAGAGAAAGGGCAAGAGAATGTTTTATCCTGTTCCTGTTCACTGTGGATTGCTTGATTGTAATCATGTATAGTCTTTCTGCTGACTGTATACCACACAATAAAAAAGCTTTTCACTGTACCTCAGTAAACGTGAACTAATAAACTAAACTAAACTAAAACCAGGTGCACTCTGGACTGTAACCTAGAACTCTACAAGAGGTGGCTGCAGAGGTTGTGGATACAGCAGTAGCCACTGCCTATAATATGGACTACTGAGGAAGGGTCGCGACCAGAAACGTTACCTCCCCATGTTCTCCAGAGATGCTGCCTGGCCCGCTGAGTTAGTCCAGCACTTTGTGACTATCTTTGGTATAAACCAACATCCATATTCAGGAGCAGGGCCAGCAAATTGGTCGGTGACCTTTAAAAGAAGGAGTGAGGTCGATCAGCCTGACATCGGTTGGCACGGTGATGAAATCCATCAGTCAGAGCAAAGTCCGAAGGCACTTAGAAAATCATAGCAACATCATGAAGCAAAATCAATGTGGATTATGAAGGGAAAAGCATATGTGACAAATCTAAGAGATTCTTTTGGAGAATGTAACCAGTGGACTATATAACCAGTAGGACTTTCATATGAAGAAAGACTGGATAGACTCGGCTTGTACTCGCTAGAATTTAGAAGATTGAGGGGGGATCTTATAGAAACGTACAAAATTCTTAAGGGGTTGGACAGGCTAGATGCAGGAAGATTGTTCCCGATGTTGGGGAAGTCCAGGACAAGGGGTCACAGCTTAAGGATAGAGGGGAAATCCTTTAGGACCGAGATGAAAAAAACATTTTTCACACAGAGAGTGGTGAATCTCTGGAACTCTCTGCCACAGAAGGTAGTTGAGGCCAGTTCATTGGCTATATTTAAGAGGGAGTTAGATGTGGCCCTTGTGGCTAGGGGGATCTGGGGGTATGGAGAGAAGGCAGGTACAGGATGATCAGCCATGATCATATTGAATGGCGGTGCAGGCTCAAAGGCCGAATGGCCTACTCCTGCACCTATTTTCTATGTTTCTATAAGGGGAAGCCCTTATATCCAAAGGTACCGCATGAAAGGTGGTTACATTCACTGGGGGTTTATGGGTTTGGGTGGGAGAGCAGTGTGACAGAGATCAACACTGACCCATCAGACAGTCACAGTTTAGAGTAACAAGACCGGGTATGTTGTATCCATGGGGATCTTGATGCAAAGCATTCAGCTGGGAGGGACAGGAATGCCGATGAAAATAGATGGGTTTTCTTGTTTCCAAATTTCAACAAACCCCTAAATCAAATTTTCAAACCCTGCTGGACACAAAGTGCTGGAGTAACTCAGCGAGTCAGGCAGTGCCTCAGGAGAACATGGATTGGTGACGTTTCAGGGCGAGACCCTTTCTCAGACTTTGGTGACCTGAAACATCGTCTATCCATGTTCTCCAGAGATCTTACTCCACCACTCTGTGTCTTTTTGTGTATTAACCAGCATCTACGGTTCTTTGTTTCTACTTCAAGCTGATTCTATTTGTTTGAATTATAATTGGATTTGTTTAAAAAGGAACTGCAGGTGCTGGTTTACACCAAAAATAGAGGCAAAGTACTGGAGTAACTCAGTGGGACAGGCAGCATCTGTGGGGAAAAGGAATAGGTGACGTTTCGGGTCGAGACCTTTCATCAGACTGAAGAAACTGGATTTTTGTTTCCCTCCACTTTCTCCCTGCTCCGACCTTTTGCCACAGTGAAGCTTACATGCCACTATTTTTTGGAACAGCAGGATGTCAGTTCTGATATCCTGGCCAGCTGCCATTTGAGATCAAAACGCCACAAGGGCATCTTTGCCTGGTCACAGTGTGTGGGAGTTTGCTGCAGTATGCCTGTGTTGTCCATGTCCATAATTGGATAACTCACTAACTAGGATTGTGAAAGACGCTCGGTAACAACCGGTATTCTTTAAATCCCTCCGACACAGGTCCCTCCGACACAGGTCCCTCCGACACAGGTCCCTCCGACACACGTCCCTCCGACACAGGTCCCTCCGACACAGGTCCCTCCGACACAGGTCCCTCCGACACAGGCCCCTCCGACACAGGACCCTCCGACACAGGCCCCTCCGACACAGGCCCCTCCGACACAGGCCCCTCCGACACAGGCCCCTCCGACACAGGCCCCTCCGACACAGGCCCCTCCGACACAGGTCCCTCCGACACAGGTCCCTCCGACACAGGTTTGCGAAAAGGGCTTTGCTTTTACACACCCACTTTCATGCAGCTCGTCACAGACCGTGCTTCAGAGTTCTCTCACAATCCTTGAAAACAGTCTCAGCTATCTCAACGTGATAAGCACAAAGTGGGAGTTGCGAGCTTGGCCGCAAATAGCTGCTAAGGCTTGGAGAGAGGGCACATTAGTAGCTATTTTTTTTAGTTATTCCATTCAAGGCGTCTGAAGTCCCAAACTTACATTTCCCTCAGATTATAAAACGGAAAGTTGGAAGCAGGTCAGGCAGCATCAATGGAGAGACAGGGTTCATGGTATGGCTTGATCAGTGTTGATTAGTATATAGAACAGGCCCTTTGGCCCACAATTTCCGTGCCAAACATAAGGCGAAGATAAATTAATCTCATCTGTTGGGACCATATCTCTCCATTTCCAGCATATCTATGTGTTTATTTAAAAGCTCTTAAACGGCACGATCGTATCTGCTTCCACTACCACCTCTGGCAGTGCGTTCCAGGCACCCACCACCCTCTTATTTCAAGGAACTGCATATGCTGGTTTACATGAAAAGACACAAAGTGCTGGATTTTCTCAGCGGGTCAGGTAGCATCTCTGGAGAACATGGATAGGTGACGTTTTGGGTCGGAACCCTTCTTCAGTCTTCTGACGTGGAGCTGGAGAACAGCAGGAGTCACACAGGGGGAGGGAGCAGTGAGTGAGGGTCTCGCAGAACTCCTGTCAGGTCTGAAGAAGGGTCCCCACCAATCCATGTTCTCCAGAGATGCTGCCTGACCCGCTGAGTTACTTCAGCACTTTGTGACTGTTATTTCAACTACTTTTCTAACAGCTGTCTTTTATTTTAACACTCTCACAGGTTTGTCCTGTTTTTCCTCACTCCCGATGTAAAATGGGTGCTTTAAAGTGAGGGGGAAGGAAAGGGAGGTTTGGATCCGGAGGGATAAAAGGAGATAGACACAAAAAGCTGGAGTAACTCAGCGGGTCAGGCAGCATCTATGGAGGGAATGAATAAGTGGTGTTTAGGGTCGGGGTCCTGCCTCAGACAGGGGCTCCACAGTTACAGTGTGAAGGGAAGTGTCCATAAGTGATCTAATGTCATCCTGACTGTGGATTACATCTGGCTGCACATCTGGGGAGGGGTCTGGATCAAAGGGCGACAGGTTCAGGTGGGGTTTGAGCAGCTGGGAGTATTACCCTTCATATTATCAACGCCATTGTGTGTGCTTTTTATCGCAAGCGACAGAGTTAACTCTGTGCAAACTGTTGCCAAACCCAAATCAGAGAAGTGTTTGGTGCCAGATATAACTAGTGTCCCACAAACTGTCACTGCTGAGTTACAACAGGCCTGGGCACGTTGCCAGGGCGACGAGGCCTAGTCATGGGCCTCTCACTTCCCCCTTGGCCGCAGTGAGCAGTCCCAACCTTCCTTCGGGTCATCAGGAAGTTAGAGAGGGGGAATATCACTGACCGTCTCAATCCCCGCTCCAGCCTGAGGGTGACCAGTGGTACAGGCCTTACCACAGGGCAGGCCCACCCTTAGCAAACATGCCTGCAGCTGCACCCACCCGCAGTTCACACTAAACAGCGCACAAGGCCGTCTGACCTGCTGCGTTGCAGCACTCCCACACCTATCCAACCTGGGCCTAGGTCTAGCCGGTAAGCCTAAAGTCACAGCTCTCTGATCTAAGAGACAACACTTCCTTCTGTGCCACTGTCTGAGAGCATAAGGGCTGGTCAGGGCAGGCTAGGCCCAACACAGTGAACACAGCTCAGCATGTCTGGGCACCCTCTGCCTGACGAAGAGTTCCAACCCGAAACGTCGCCTATCCATATCCTCCAGAGATGCTGGGTCTGAAGGGTCTCCAGGCTCTGAAGATGCATCTGAAGATACACTCCTCTACAGATGCTGCCTGACCTATTGAGTTACTCCAGCACTTTGTGTGTTTTTCTTGTAAACCAGCATCTGCAGTTCCTTGTGACGGCCTCTTTCAATGTTTGATGGCTCACAAAATGTTTAACAGCATTTAAAATACATTTGGGCCAGTACATGGATCGGAAAGGTCTGGAGGGATGTGGGACAAATATGGGCGAATGGGACTCGTGTAGATGGGGCATCTTGGTGGGCATGGGCAAGTTGGGCTGAAGGGCCTGTTTCTGTGCTGTATGACTCAATGACTCTTGTTCAGTTTGGACATGTAAAAAAGAGCAACGTATTAAGGAGATATCAGTGGAGGGTGGAAATCTGTAATGAAAACCACAAATACTGGAATTCCTCAACAGGTCAGCCAGCATTGATGCAGAAACTGGAGAAGGTTGCAGTCGTTATCCCTTTACACTTACACTTTAAAAAAATTATTAGCTACCACCACATTTCAGCCTTGCACCAATATCCTTTTCCCATTAATCTCTCCTTTCCTCCACTCTCCATTCTTCCCTTCTTCACATCTCTTCCCGTTCCCTCCTCCCTCCCCCCCCCTCCCCCTGCCCCTGTCCCACCTCTGCATCCTTGACACACCCGAAACTTCACCCAGATGCAGAGGAGGTCATGGACACATCTTGTCGCGAGTTGGACAAAAATGCTGGAGAAACTCAGCGGGTGAGGCAGCATCTATGGAGCGAAGGAAATAGGCGACGTTTCGGGTCCAGACCCTTCTTCAGACATAGATGCTGCCTCACCCGCTGAGTTTCTCCAGCATTTTTGTCGACCTTCGATTTTCCAGCATCTGCAGTTCCTTCTAAAACATCTTGTCATGAGTTGTTGCCTCTTTCCACATGGGCCCACAGGCCCACCATTCACTAACGGCTCAGCACAACTTGTTCTGAAGACCCGCTTTAACTCTGCCACTCCGTCAACCTCTGCTGTCAGTGATTCGGTGCCATTTACACACAGCCAGGGACAACATATAAAAATAACTTCTCCGAGCGGCATATGGTGTTGGTGGTTACTGTGACTTTGATTTGTTACTGCTGAGAAGGGCACTGAGTGCAAAGAGAGTTATATTGCACCTGTAAAAACAGCTTACTTCAGAGAGAGCCGAACCCTTATTTAGGATGAAAATAGCTGCATTTGCTGCTGACCTTCCCCATCCCAGGACCCCAGGATTGTATAGGGAAGGCAGTTGTTTCAGGTTACCTGTCAGATTGTGCCAGATGCAACTCTGGGTCAGATATAGCAGCCCTACTTACTAACCGAGCCCCACAATATACGTTGGCTAATACTCGATGCTTCGCTGAGAGTGGTTGAGGACTGAGGGAACACAGCAGCATTAGAGGGGAGTGCCACACTGTGGTAGGGGCACCGCTCAGTGAGAGGGGCAGGCCCTTCAGCCCTTCGGGCCCCTGCAGACTCTCAACCACCCATTGGCGTTAATTCTACACCAACCCCATTTCATTCTCCCCATCAGCTCCCCCAGATTCTACTTCTCTTCACGATGCACTAAGGGCAATATGTAACGGCTAATCATCTCGCCAACACACATTCGTGGGATGTGGGAGGAAGCCGGATGGCCCGTGGGTCACAGGGAGAGCGTGAAAACTCCATACAAACAGCGTCAGAGGTTGGGATCGAACTGGAGTCTCCGACGCTGTGAGGCAGTGGCTCTTGCCACACTTGCTACTTACTACCTGGGCCACTCTGGCAGCCCCCTCACAAGCCCTCGACTTCTACCGCCTAGGAAGGCACTGGCGGCTAGTGCATGGGAACACCACCGCCATCAGCTTCCCATCCAAGGCCCACATCTACCTGACTTGTAAATGCACCCTAGTCTATCGCTGCTATTGTGTGAACCGTTCCCTCTCAAACTCCGTGTGGGATGGACAACGATGCTGGCCCTAGTGGGAGGCCCACAGCCTGTGTATAGGAGCAGTGGATGGAGGATTCTTTAATAGACACACACAGGGTGGTGGGTGTAGGGTGTGATCTGCCGGAGGAGGTCGTTGAGGCAGGGACTATAGCAACGTTTAAGAAGCACCTGGGCAGGTACATGGATAGGACAGGTTTAGGGGGATATGGGCCAAACACAAGCAGGTGGTGCTAGTGTGGATGGGACATGTTGATGGGAGTGGGCACGTTGGGCCGAAGGGCCCTGTTTCCATGCTGGTTGATTCTATGTTCCTATAAGATAAAGCCCAGGAGTAATAGAGTTTCAGTCTCAAGGACACGGCCTTGTTTATTAAACAGCGATAAAACGGGAAGTATAGTTAAACAAGCCGTTTGGAGTGGGAAATGAGAGCAGTATCATTGAGCACTGTTGCTGTAACAGGAACAGTGCACGGTTATTTAATGTGGGGAAATGTTCCAACATGCTTGGTGGCTGGAGTCACCGAGTCGCCAGCATGTCTGACCATCACCGTGCTCTCCAACCTCAGAAGGTTTGAGTCCCAGGCTGGGGATTCACACCATCCTTTTATCCCTCCTTCCACGCTGGGCACTGGCCTGGTTGAACCAGGGCTTCCCGCCACTCTCAGGTGAATATAACAAATCCCTCCAGTATGCGTTGAAGAAGCTTGATAAAGAACATTTGATAAAGTCACCCACGTTAGGCTGATCCAGAAGATTAAGATGGTCGGGATTAACATTGGTTGGATGGGTTCAGACCTGGCTTACTGATAGAAGGCAGAGTTATGGTGGAAGGACAATATTCAGGCTAGAGGTCCCAAGGCATGTGTGCTGGGATTTCTGCTGTACTTGATATACATAAATGACTTGGACGTACTGTAGATGGGTTGGCTAGTAAATTCGAAGGTGACACTAAGATTGCCGGAGTCATTGAGTGTGAGGAAGGCTGTCAAGGTATGCAGCAAAATTCTCTGCCTCAGAGGGCGGTGGAGGCCGGTTCTCTGGATACTTTCAAGAGAGAACTAGATAGAGCTCTTAAAGATAGCTGAGTCAGGGGGTATGGGGAGAAGGCAGGAATGGGGCACTGATTGGGGATGATCAGCCATGATCACATTGAATGGCGGTGCTGGCTCGAAGGACTGAATGGCCTACTCCTGCACCTATTGTCTATTGAAATATTGATCAGCTACAGAAATGGGCTGAGAAATGGCAGAAGGAGTTTAATGTGTGGAAATGTATTGTGTTGCACTTTGGGAGGCGAAATGTATATATATTAGAAAAATATATATAAATATATACACAAACTGTATATATAATTTAGTTTAGTTTAGAGATACAGTGGAATCAGGCCCTTCGGCCCACCGAGTCCACGCAGACCAGCGATCCCCGCACACTAACACTATCCTACACACGAGGGATACTTTACATTTATACCAAGCCAATTCATCCACAAACCTGTACCTCTTTGGAGTGTGGGAGGAAACCGAAGATCTTGAAGAAAACCAACGCAGGTCACAGGGAGAATGTATAAAATCTGTACTGACAAGCACCCATAGTCAGGATCATACCCGCGTCTCTGGTGCTGTAAGGCAGTAACTCTACCGCTGCACCGCCATGCCAGCCTCAGCAGCGTGAACCTAAACAGCATTGATGTACCGAGGGGTCTTGGGATCCAAGTCCATAATTCCCTGAAAGTGTCAACTCAAATAGATAGAGTTTTAAGGAAATCATAAGATTTGCCTACCTTCATAGGTCGGGGCATTGAGTATAAGAGTCAGGAGTCAGGAGATGCAGCAATATAGGATTTTGGTTAGGCCACATTTCGAGTAATGTTTGCAGTTCAGTTCACCCCATTACAGGAAGGCTGTGGAACCTTTGGAAAGGGTGCAGAGGAGCTTTATCAGAAAGACGTCTGGATTAGGGGATATTAACTGCAGCGAGAGGTTGGACAGACTTGGATTGTTTTCTCTGGAACGCTGAAGATTGCGGGGAGACCTGAGAGAAGTATAGATTGGGTAGACAGTACGAATCATTTCCCCAAGATTTAAAAATCAATTACATCTTAGCTTTATAAGGGAGAGGGGCAAAGTTGAAAGAAGATCTTTGAAGCAAGTTTCTCACACAGAGGCTGCTGGGGTAGTGTTCAAGGCAGATTTGATGCCTGTACTGTTGTACGTTCTAGGTACTGGGGTTTGTGTCGGAGAGATTCTCATCACTCACTGGGGCCATGAAGCTCAGCTCCAGTGGGCTGGGCAGGGGGCTTTAACCTGCACCAGTTGCCTGCAGTTATTATGTAGGAAGGAATTACAGATGCTGGTTTACACCAAAGATAGACACAAACTGCTGGAGTAACTCAGAGGGTCAGGCAGCATCTCTGGAGAGGAATGGGCGACTTTTCGGGTCGAGACCCTTCTTCAGACTGAGAGCGTCTCTCGGTCTGAAGAAGGGTCTCGACCCGAAACGTCACCTATTCCTTTTCTCCAGAGATGCTGCCTGACCCGCTGAGTTACTCCAACAGTTTGTGTCTATCTTTGCCTTTAATACTGGGGCAGTCAGCACTGTTGCGTTCATGTGGCGGACCAAGCCGCTGCTGTGGGTGATCAGCTCTGCTATCTTTCCAGGTACGTGTGTGTTCGACTGCCCTTATCTCCCTGCTGCAGGCTTCCTTTCCCTTATCGATTTTCGGAGGCCCTTATCTCCCACCACTCACGGGCATCTCACCAGCAAGCTCTGATGCAGCCGTTGCCCGGCAACCGCACTTAAACCAACAAATAAAAGAGGGCGGAATTTTTAGATGTGGTCGCTCTCAGGCAGCTTCTTGTTCACCGTTAAGATTTACTGCTTATTTATAGGGGGGGGGGGGGGGGGGGGGGGGGGCGGACGGAAGCTTTTGTCAGACAGTACCCTGCAGTGGAACAATGAGGGTCGGTTTGGTCAGGTTCTTTGCAAGGCAAACAGAGTTTAGAGTTAGAAGCATCTCTGATCAACTCGCTTCATTGATACTCCTTCAATGGTACCTCAGCGGGTCAGGCAGCATTTCTGGAGAAGTCTGAAGAAGGTCACCTATTCCTTTTCTCCAGAGGTGCTGCCCGACCCGCTGAGTTACTCCTGCATTTTATGTCTATCTTCGATGTAATCCAGCATCTGCAGCTCCGTGATTCAATGGTACTTTAGTGTCACCTACCTAGGTACAGCAACATTTTTTTTTTTGCATAGGATTTAGTAAAAATCTTACTCTATATAGCACTGAGCATGCTGAAGTACAAGAGTGTGAGAATAGTAGATTACACTGAGACCGCACAAAATAGTCGCCATGTTTTCAGCAGCATCATGTACCATTAGGTTCACCAGACTGATTCCTGGGATGGCAGGACTTTCATATGAAGAAAGACTGGATAGACTCGGCTTGTACTCGCTAGAATTTAGAAAATTGAGGGGGGATCTTATAGAAACTTACAAAATTCTTAAGGGGTTGGACAGGCTAGATGCAGGAAGATTGTTCCCGATGTTGGGGAAGTCCAGAACAAGAGGTCACAGTTTAAGGATAAAGGGGAAATCTTTTAGGACAGAGATGAGAAAAACATTTTTTACACAGAGAGTGGTGAATCTCTGGCACAGAAGGTAGTTGAGGCCAGTTCATTGGCTATATTTAAGAGGGAGTTAGATGTGGCCCTTGTGGCTAAAGGTATCAGGGGGTATGGAGAGAAGGCAGGTACAGGATACCGAGTTGGATGATCAGCCATGATCATACTGAATGGTGGTGCAGGCTCAAAGGGCCGAATGGCCTCCTTCTGCACCTATTTTCTACGTAAAGTGCAGAGTTGTTGAAAATGTTAGTCTTAACTTGGCCATAAAGGCCCCATTGTCCTGTTGATGGCACAGAGTCAGAGTTGAAGGATCGGCCTGGCCAGACGATGTTGGCAATTAGATTCACCACCACTCCGAGCTGTTACGGGCCGCGTCCAAATTGACACCCACCTGCACCTTTCTGACCTCTGTGCTTAAAAGGCACCTGATGCATCCCCCTTTCACCCTCCATGTGAATAAACCTGGTGCCTGTGTCTTGCCTCTCTGCTACCATTCCCCCCGCATCCCCCAGTGTTGTGAGGATCGGTCGCTCGTGTTTGTAGTGTCTCCCATCCACACTCAGGTGCCTCTTCTTGTGTGAGGAGAAACCTCTTCACCCAGAGAGTTGTGAATCTGTGGAATTCTCTGCCACAGAAGGCAGTGGAGGCCAATTCACTGGACGTTTTCAAGAGAGAGTTAGATTTAGCTCTTAGGGCTAATGGAATCAAGGGATATGGGGAAAAAGCAGGAACAGGGTACTGATTTTCGATGATCAGCCATGATCATGTTGAATGACAGTGCTGGCTCATAGGGCCCAATGGCCTACTCCTGCTCCTATTTTCTATGTTTCTCTGTTTCTTGCCGTTTTCCTGCTGTCTGACCTACTGATCAATCTTGCCCCACAATATGTTGGGAAAATTCCTCCGTTCCACCCAACAGCCACAAACCGGCTGAACAATTCCTCCCGGAGTGACCCTTTCACCCAGGAATCCACCTGTCGCGCTCCTCCTGAATGATCTGCAATGCAAGTACCGTAAAACTCCCATAGACAGGCACATTTTGCTGGACAAGCAGATTTCCCGGACTATTGGATATAATTCTGTCAATAGCCGGCACACTTAGTTCAATTTATTTTAGATTTTACACAGTATTATCGTAACAGAATTGAAACTGGTGGGTTAAACTGGGGCCGAAGTGAGATAAGGAGAACACAGGAACGCCACAGTGGTGCAAGGGTGGTGTTGCCTGCTTGCAGCACCAGACACCCAGGTTCGATCCTGATTACGGGGTGCTGTCTAAACAGAGTTTGCATGTTCTCCCTGTGAGCGTGTGGGTTTTCTCCAGGTTTCCTCCCACACAGGTTTTTAGGTTAATTGGTTTTGGTAAAATTGTAAATTGTCCCAAGTGTAACCGGGTGATCGCTGGTCGGTGTGGACTCACTGGGCCGAAGGGCCTGTTTCCAGGCTGTATCTCTAAAGGCTAAAGGCCAAGCAAAGAACTAGTAGGGTCCAGGTGGGTTAAAGAAAACCGGGCCCCAGTGAGTTCAAACGCGATTCTCATCTGTCCATTTCCATCCACAGACGCTACCTGACCCACTGGTTTCCTCCAGAAGTTGATTTTTTGCTCCAAAGGAACATAGAAAATAGGTGCAGGAGGAGGCCATTCGGCCCTTCGAGCCAGCACCACCATTCATCGTGATCATGGCTGATCGTCCCCTATCAATAACCCGTGCCTGCCTTCTCCCCATACCCCTTGACTCCACTAGCCCCTAGAGCTCGATCTAACTCTCTCTTAAATCCATCCAGTGATTTGGCCTCCACTGTCCTCTGTGGCAGGGAATTCCATAAATTCACAACTCTCTGGGTGAAAAAGTTTTTTCTCACCTCAGTCTTAAATGACCTCCCCTTTATTCTAAGACTGTGGCCCCTGGCTCTGAACTTGCCCAACATTGGGAACATTTTTCCTGCATCTAGCTTGTCCAGTCCTTTTATAATTGTATATGTTTCTATAAGATAGAAACATAGAAACATAGAAATTAGGTGCAGGAGTAGGCCATTCGGCCCTTCGAGCCTGCACCGCCATTCAATATGATCATGGCTGATCATCCAACTCAGTATCCCGTACCTGCCTTCTCTCCATACCCTCTGATCCCCTTAGCCACAAGGGTCACATCTAACCCTCTTAAATATAGCCAATGAACTGGCCTCGACTACCCTCTGTGGCAGGGAGTTCCAGAGATTCACCACTCTCTGTGTGAAAAAAGTTCTTCTCATCTCGGTTTTAAAGGATTTCCCCCTTATCCTTAAGCTGTGACCCCTTGTCCTGGACTTCCCCAACATCGGGAGCAATCTTCCTGCATCTAGCCTGTCCAACCCCTTAAGAATTTTGTAAGTTTCTATAAGATCCCCTCTCAATCTCCTAAATTCTAGAGAGTATAAACCAAGTCTATCCAGTCTTTCTTCATAAGACAGTCCTGACATCCCAGGAATCAGTCTGGTGAACCTTCTCTGCACTCCTTCTATGGCAATAATGTCCTTCCTCAGATTTGGAGACCAAAACTGTACGCAATACTCCAGGTGTGGTCTCACCAAGACCCTGTACAACTGCAGTAGAACCTCCCTGCTCCTATACTCAAATCCTTTTGCTATGAAAGCTAACATACCATTCGCTTTCTTCACTGCCTGCTGCACCTGCATGCCCACTTTCAATGACTGGTGTACCATGACACCCAGGTCTCGCTGCATCTCCCCTTTTCCTAGTCGGCCACCATTTAGATAATAGTCTGCTTTCATGTTTTTGCCACCAAAATGGATAACCTCACATTTATCCACATTATACTGCATCTGCCAAACATTTGCCCACTCACCCAGCCTATCCAAGTCACCTTGCAGTCTCCTAGCATCCTCCTCACAGCTAACACTGCCCCCCAGCTTAGTGTCATCCGCAAACTTGGAGATATTGCCTTCAATTCCCTCATCCAGATCTATCTGCCCCTTAGATCCCCCCTCACTGGTAGTTGAGGCCAGTTCATTGGCTATATTTAAGAGGGAGTTAGATGTGGCCCTTGTGGCTAAAGGGATCAGGGGGTATGGAGAGAAGGCAGGTACAGGATACTGAGTTGGATGATCAGCCATGATCATAATGAATGGCGGTGCAGGCTCGAAGGGCCGAATGGCCTACTCCTGCACCTATTTTCTATGTTTCTATGTTTCTATGTTTCTATCCTTCTAAACTCCAGTGAATACAAGCCTAGTCTTTTCAATCTTTCCTCATATGGCAGTCCCGCCATCCCAGGGATCAATCTCGTGGGCTGGGAAGGGCAGGAGTTGACCTCTACTTTCCCTCCACACACTGCTATGTAACAAATGTGATGTTGGGTGTGCACCCCTTTAAGAGCTGTGGGGACACGATGTGCTTATCTGTGTGTAGTTGGTACACGGCTTAAGACTTGCCACAACATCTGACTATCTCTGCAGCAAAAGCTGACAGAAGGGATGGCGTTTATCCCAGGCACTTTTTAAAAATCAGCAAAGTACCTCTGTTTGTCAGTTTGTAAGACTGGCCATCGTTCAACATCTCACCGATGGATGGCTGAGACAGGGTGAGACCATGAACACCACATCAGATGATGTACACACATACAGCAGCCGTTAGCCACAAAATCATTGATTGTGACTTGTTCCACACACACAGCCAGGAGTGTGAGAATCCTGCAGTGACACAGATGCTGGAATCCGGGGCAAAAAATAAAGTTCTGGTGGAACTTAGCCGGTTTGGGCGGCATCTATGAAGGGCAATGGGCAGACCGTATTTCTGGTAGATGCCCTGGCACCTTCTTAAGGGAACTAAGATCAGGCAGAAGATACAACAGCTTGAATGTACGTATCACCAGATTCAAGGACACTTGCTACCCGCTGTTATCAGACTCTTGAACTGTTCTTTCACAAGCTAAGGGATGAATTCTTCCAGTCTACCTCATTGTGGCCCTTGCACTTTTTGTTTATCTGCACTTTCTCTGTATCTGTAACACTATATCCTGCTGGAGACTGACTTCGGGAGCTCCAACCGCAGGTACCTACGGACCTACCATCGTGGAGCCTGCGATCCCTGTCGGGGATCGACTTTGGAGCTTCGACCGCCGGAGCCTGCGGACTTTAACATCGTGGAGCTCGCGGTCTTTGGTTAGAGACCGACTTTGGGAGCTCCAGGCCACAGAAGCTTCGACCGCCCGACACGGAGCTTCAACTGCCCGACACGGGAGCTTCGATCGCCCCGACACGGGAGCTTCAATCGCTCTGACGTGGGGGCTTCGATCGCCCCGACTGCGGATGGTTCAACTGTCCCGACTGCGGGAGAACAAAGAGGAAGAAGATTAGACTTTATTGCCTTCCATCACAGTGAGGAATGTGGGGAATCCGCTGTGGTGGATGTTTATGTTAACTTTTATGTCGTGTGTCTTGTTGTTTTTTTTTAATATGGCTGTATGGTAATTCAGGTTTCACTGTACCTTAATTGGTACAGGTGACAATAAACTGACCTTTGAACCGTTATACTCTGCACACTGTTTCTTCTCTCTTTGCACTAACTATTGTCCTCCTTAGGGTTTTGATTGCACTCATGTCTGGAGACTTTTTTTGAAAGGGGTAGCAAACAAAACAAAGATTTTCACTGTATCTCGGTACATGTGACAATAATAGACTAATACCAATTCCAAAACCAGGATTGACAGCAGGTAAGTACAGTTTTGCTCGTCGGACATCGGAAGACGTGTGGATTCCAAGAGAAAGGGTGCGGGGTGGGGCAGAGATCGTTCTAGAAGCCTTGCACCAGAGGCAGCTTCAAAGCCAAATTGTAGAGATTCCCTAAGGAAGAGGCAGCAGCTCAGTCTACCCTCTGGGTGTTGACCAAGGAGACCTTATATGGCCAAATGTGGCAGGTGGGGCCAGCATAGATGGGGCAACTTTGTTCGTGTGGACATGGTAGACTTAAGGGCCTGTTTCCGTGCTCTGGGAGTTCTTGATTCTTCATCCACCCAGCCTACCTGGAGGAACTTGCCATGAAGTAAAGCTCATGGAAACTGAACAGCATCTTGGATATTTGCTTTTTATTTCTTATTGTTTATCTAAGGATGCATATAGCACATAGAGTAGAAGCAAGGAACTACAAATGCTGGTTTGCCAAGGAAAGACACAAAATATTGGAGTAACTCTGAGGGTCATGTTCATAACTTCATGTGATTGGAGCAGAATTAGGTCATTCAGCCTATCAAGTCTCCCACTCAATCATGGCAACATCTCTGGAGAACATGGACAGGAGACGTTTTGTTAGGTCCAGTCTGAAGAAACCGACCTGAAACGTCACCTATTCCTTTTCTCCAGAGATGCTGCTGCCTGACACGCTGACCTACCCCTTCGTTCCAGACTCTCCCAATACTGGAAACATCCTTCCCACGCGCTCTCTATCTACTGTAGGTCTATCATGCAGTATGTTTCAATGAGGTCCACCCTCATCCTTTTAAACTCCAACGGGTACAGGCCCAGAGCCATCAAACCCTCCTCATACATTAACTCAACCATCCACGGGATCATTCCTGTAACCCTCCTCTGGATCCTCTCCAAAACCAGCACTTTGATCCTCCTATATGGTGGCCACAACGGCTCACAATATTCCAAATGTGGCCTCACCAGCGCCTTATAAAGCCTCAACATTACATCCCTGCTTTTATATTCTACCCCCCTCGAAATGAATGCTAACATTGCATTTGCCTTCCATACCGCCGACTTAACCTGCAAATTAACCTTTTGGGAGACCCTTTGCAGCTCCGATTTCTGTACCCGCTCCCCATTTAGAAAGTAGCCCAGGCCTTTATTCCTCCCTGCTCAATCACCAGAGCACGTGGGCTGGAGGTAACTCCATGAGCCCTACTGTAGCCGGTTTAGGAAGTCCCAGAGTGTGTGTCCAAGCCTCTGGGCTGACAATAACATATTATCATCTATCACCCGCACTTAAATCAGTGCAGCCTCCCTTGCCTCGTAAATTAAGCAGAGTGACTCATGCACAATTTGTTTTCGATGTGCAAATAGGGTGAGATTGCTGCGTGTTGGTGGGTAAACATATCCCCAACTGACTGGAGCCAGCGTGCGGGTGAGTGCATCAGTTCAATCTCCAGTGCTGTTTCGGAAATATATACAGCTGGCGGCTTCGCAAGCAGCTTCCTATAAATAGATGTGTGGACGGGAGAGAGGGAGGGAGGGCGAGGTGAACCTTCTAACCTAAACGTCAGCTGTGGAGAAGTGACTGGATGGAATCCTTCATCAGACATTGAGTGCTGGGATCAGTAGCAGTTCCTCAACGAGGGCCAGGGTGGATGTGTGAAGGACAGGTCATATGTGGCTAATCCAATGACTATGTCAGACCTAGGATAGACACGAAATGCTGGAGTAACTCTGCGGCTCAGGCAGCTTCTCTGGAAAAAAGGAACAGGTGATGTTTTGGGTCGAGACCCTTCTTCAGACTGAGAGTCTGGGGAAAGGGAAATGGACCTAGGACCTGGGCCTCCTCTAAGAGTCTCAGTAGGAAGCTACACATGAGCTTAGTCAGAACATAAAGCAAAGAGGGCAGCCCAGGGTAGAGCTGCTGCCTCACAACGCCAGGTTCGATCCTGACCTCGGGTGCTTCATGTGTGGAGTTTGCACAAACTTCCTAAAAACCCATTGGTCCCCCCACCCCCCCCCCCCCCCCCCCCCCCCCCCCCCCCAGTGGCTCTGGTTTCCTCCCACATGCCAAAGATGTCCCTCTGTAAATTGTCCCTAGTGCGTAGGTGAGTGGGTAGAACCTTGCGAGAGTTTATGGGAATGTGTGAAGAATGAAATGTGGATTCATTGTGGAAGAGTGAATTATGGAATTGTGGACGCAGCCCAGACCATCACACAAACCAACATCCCTTTCATTGACCCCCATCTACACTTCATGTTACCCTGGCAAGGCCACCTGCATAATCAAGGACCAGTCTCACCCAGGTCACTCCCTCTCCTCCCCTTTCTCTTCAGGCAAGAGGGACACAAGTGTGAAAACTAATACCTCCATGTTCAGGGGAAGTTTCTTCCCAGTTGTTATCAGGCAACTGAACCATCCTATCAACAACTAGAGAATGGTCCTGAGCTACTATCTACCTCATTGGAGACCCTCGGACTATCTTTAATCGGACTTTACTGGACTTTACCTTGCACTAAACATTATTCCCTTTATCAAGTATCTGTACACTGTGAATGGCTTGATTGTAATCACGTATAGCCTTTCAGCATGCAACAAAAATCTTTCACTGTACCTCAGTATACTTGAGAATAAACTAAACTAAACTAAATAGGTTAGGGTAGAATTCAGGTGCCTGGGTATTTGATGCTCGGCTCAAGGGACTGTTTCTCAGCAGCGTCTTCCCACGTCAAAGAATAAGAGGTAGGCACACGGAACTGCAGAGGGAATGTTTGCAAACCAAAAAACAGTGTTGGAGTAACTCAGCGGGTCAGGCAGCATCTCTGGAGGATATGGATACATGCCTTTTCTGTATGGGGCTCTTCCTGACATGATGGGGCCAAAGGATTGCAGTGCTTTTGTAACTCCAAGCTCCTACACAACCTACTTACTGCCCAGCCCAGCTCAATACCACTCCAGCCCTAGCCAAACCCATTGGTCTTCAAGCGCGAGATGTCCATAAAGGCACGCTCCACAGTACAGGAGTACATGCTGAGGGACTCACTGAAGCTTGGTGCAGGCAGGGCCAAGGCTATGTAGGGCAGGAGCACAGCTTAGGGTCCTGCCACCACTGGGCACTGAGGAGATGGTTCCCACAAACATGGCTGTTTGTTATAAAGTAGAAACAGGGATGGTGCGGCATTGATACTTTGTAAATAGAATGCACTTTGTACAGTGCATTCAGAAAGCATTCAGACCCCTTCACTTTTTCCACATTTTGTTACGTTACATCCTTAATTTAAAATGGATTAAAAAAATGTTTTATCATCATTCCACACATAATACCCCAGAATGAAGAAGCGAAAACAGGTGTTTAGAAATTTTTGCAAAGTAATCAAAAATAAATATCACATTTACATAAGTATTCAGACCCTTTGCTATGACATTCAACATTGAGCTTAGATTCATCCTGTTTCCATGGATTATCCTTGAGATGTTTCTACAACTTGATTGGAGTCCACAAGTGGTAAATTAAATAGATTGTACATGATTTGGAAAGGCACACACCTGTCTATATCAGGTCCCACAGTTGACAGTGCATGTCAGAGCAAAAACCAAGCCATGAAGATGGAATTGTTCGTAGACCTCCGAGACAGGATTGTGTCGAGACACCGATCTGGGGAAGGGTATAAAACAATTTCTGCAGCATTACAGGTCCCAAAGAGCACAGTGGCCTCCGTCATTCTTGAAAGGAAGAACTTTGGAACCACCAGGACTCTTCATAGAGCTGCCGCCCGACCAAACTGAGCAATCGGAGGAGAAGGGCCTTGGTCAGGGAGGTGACCAAGAACCCAATGGTCACTCTGACAGAGCTCCAGAGTTCCTCTATGGAGATGGGAGAACCTTCCAGAAGGACAACTATATCTGCAGCACTCCACCAATCAGGCCTTTATGGTAGAGTGGCCAGACGGAAGCCACTCCTCATTAAAAGGCACATGACAGCCCGCTTGGAGTTTGCCAAAAGGCATGAGAAACAAGATTCTCTAGTCTGATGGAATCAAGATTGAGCTCTTTGTCCTGAATGCCAAGCGTAACGTCTGGAGTAAAACCAGGCACCGCTCATCACCTGGCCAATACCATACCTACGGTGAAGCATGGTGGTGGTAGCATCATGCTGTGGGGATGTTTTTCAGCGGCAGGAACTGGTAGACTAGTCAGGGTCGAGGGAAAGATGAACGGAGCAAAGTACAGAGAGATCCTTGATGAAAACCTGCTCCACAGCGTTCTGGACCTCAGAGTGGGACGGAGGTTCACCTTCCAACGCAGGAGTGGCTTCGTGACAAGTCTGTGAATAGCCAGAGCCTATTTGACTATTTGAACCCGATCGAACATCTCTGGACCTGAAAATAGCTGTGCATCGACGCTCCCCATCCAACCTGACAGAGCTTGAGAGGATCTGCAGAGAAGAATGGCAGAAATTACCAAAATACAGGTGTGCCAAGCTTGTAGCGTCATACCCAAGAAGACTTGAGGCTGTAATCGCTGCCAAAGGTGCCTCAACAAAGTACTGAGTAAAGGGTCTGAATACTTATGCAAATGTGATATTTCAGTTATTTCTTTTTAATTACTTTGCAAAAATGTCTAAAGACCTGATTTCCTTTAATTAAATTATGTGTTATTGTGTGTAGATTGATGAAAGAAATTTCAGAATAAGGCTCTAACGTAATAAAATGTGGTCTGAATACTTTCTGAATGCACTGTAAATGACACAATGCATTCAAGAGGCAAGCACTAATTGTATTGTATTTCCTGAATATATTTTTATGAATAAAGTTATTTTAATAATAACAAATAATGATTTTACAACTGTACTTTCACTTCAGTTACACCTACATTGCAACACGGGAGAAGGCCATTCTGCCCATGTATCCATTATAGCTCCCTCTCATTGACTAATCCCATCAGGCCCATTCCTCTACTTGTTTCCCTTGTCATTTATTCCCTCGCTCAGAGCTTAGTCTGGAGGGGACCCGACCCAGAACGTCACCTATCCATGTTCTCCAGAGATGCCGCCTGACCAGCTGAGTTACTCCAGCAGTTTGTGTCTTTCCATAGAGTTTAAGGCCTTAACAGTTGAAGATATGGGCAGATTTTGAAGGGTTAATTTTGGGAACATGTACAGGATCAGGATTGGAATAGTGGAAAGGGCAGGGAGGTGGGATTGTAGAGGTGCTGGAGTGCAGGACCGGAGGGTCGGGAGTTGGGGCCGGGAGGAGCCATTGGAATACAGTGAGAATAGGGAAGGAAGGGAGGATGGGATAACGGAGCATGTGTGGGAACGGAATGTCACGGGGATACAGTGCGAATGGGGAGGGGAGGGAGGGATGGGGGATGAAGCATATGTGGGCACATGCATCAGTTTGGAAAGTTGGGAATTTTACAGAGAGGGCAAGGTGCCTGAACGGCCAGCTGCGATGGACTAGGAGATAAGAGGGCAGTAAATGGGATTGTGCATAAACACTGATGGCTGGTGTGTCAGGGCCAGCAGTGATAGATGGACAGGGAGTGTTCTGGTAGATGGGGGTGGGGGGGAGTAGGTGCCAACTGATGACAGCTGCTGAGACCAGCAGGCCTCTGTTGAACCACACATCCTCGTCAGACACCTCCCACACCGCCTAAACTTAAACACAGCGATTACAGAAACGCTGTGCTCTGTGAAGTAGCTGGCCAAGCGAGTGATGTCTCAGGTAGAAAAGGAAATTATATTAAACACCCCCCCCCCCCCTCCCCCTCCTCCCACACACACACACACACACTGAGACAGCCAGGTCTGGTGGTCACCGGGGCAACAGACCAGGCCACTCTGCACAGAATAGCTGGAATAGCTGAGGGTGCCTGCGTCTAGCTTCAAATGTCAGAGGGCAGGCAGAGTTTAAAATAAGTGCCCTGGCTCCAGCGAGGCCTCCTGTTTATTAACGCCACCATTGGCTATTTATAATGAGGTGGATAAGGTGTTGTCATCTACGTCAATGGCAAGCGGCCTGGGAAATGTTCCGAGGCTTTGACCCGGCAACCTTCCCGTCCTGGGACGCGGCAGGCAGTGGGGGCCGTCACTGGGCTGCAGCCCGCGGGCCTGCATTAGTTGGGTCAGTGCCCGCCACAACAGCTGAGGGGCTCAACGTGCAGTAATGACGGCACTCTGGAATTAAATACAGGACTGTGCGTCAGTGGTGCTGATCCTGTAACTCCCCGTAACACCTCGACCGCTCCACTAATAGCCTCCAGGCAAGGAATTCTGCCCGCTTCGCCCGTACTATCCTACAAGTGACTCCCAGGTCCGCAGCATATGGTTGACTCCGGAAACGAGGAACAGCAGATGCCGGTTTACAACAACAACAACAACAAAAAACACAAAGTGCTGGAGTAATGCCCCTGTCCCACTTAGGAAACCTGAACGGAAACCTCTGGAGACTTTGCGCCCCACCCAAGTTTTCCGTGCGGTTCCCGGAGGTTGTAGGTGGTTGCCGGAGGTTGCAGGTAGTGGAAGCAGGTAGGGAGACTGACAAAAACCTCCGGTAACCTCCGGGAACCGCACGGAAACCTTGGGTGGGGCGCAAAGTCTCCAGAGGTTTCCGTTCAGGTTTCCTAAGTGGGACAGGGGCATTACTCAGCTGGGCCAGGCAGCATCTCTGGAGAACATGGATAGGTGACGTTTCGGCAGGGACCATTCTTCAGACAAATGATGGTGTATGGGGGGGGGGGGGGGGGGGGGGGGGGGGGGGGGGGTGTTAGGGGTGGTGAAGGAAGCTGGAGGAGAGGAGGGGCAGGACAAACTGGCAAGTAATAGGTGGATACATGTCAGAGGTTTCTGATAGGCAGATGGTTGGACAAAGGCCAAAGATGAAAAGACAGAAGGTATGAGAAGAGTTGTGAATTGTGAAGCTAGAGGAGGAAATGTAGGTTGAAGTGAAAGGGGGGGGGGGGGTGAGTGAGGGGAGGTAGAAATAGGTTCAAGTCTAGGTGGAACAAATGGGGAGAGAGGGGTGGAAAAGAAAGGGGGGGCGGGAAAGAAAGGGAGGGGGGGGGAAGAAAGGTGGGAGTGGGTTTGGTAATTACTTAAAATTGGAGAATTCAATGTTCGTACCATTAGGTCATAAGGTACCCTACTAGAATTTAAGGTGCTGTTCCTCCAGTTCCTCCACTATGGCAATGGAGGATGCCCAGGACAGAATGGTCAGTGTGGGTGTGGAAAGGGGATGGTTAAAATGGTTAGCAACCGGGAGATCCCATAGACCTTGGTGGACCAAACGCAAGTATTTGGCAAAATGTTCGCTGGGTTTACTCTTGGTCCCGCCAATGTCCAGAAGACCACATCGGAAACACTGGATGCAGGAGATGAGGTTAGAGGAGATGCACCTGAACCTTTGTCTCACCTGGAAGGACTAAACAGGAGTCCCTGTATGGTGGTGAGGGAGGAGCTGTGGGGACAGGCGTTGCATCTCCTGCAGTAGCAGGGGAAGGTACCTGGGGAAGAGGTGTTTTGGGACAAATGAGCCAAGGAGTTACAGAGGGAACAGTGTCTGCAGAAGGCAGAAAGCGTGGTGGGATTGGACTATGGTGATGTGATTACGTTGGAGGTGATGGAAATGTCGGAGGATGAGGTGTTGGCTGTGGAGGCTGGTGGGGTGAAAGGTAAGGACCAGGGGAAGTCCATCTTTGTTGCAACTGGAGGGAGGGGGAAGATAGCTTCCTCTGCTAGCTCCTTCCAGAAACACTCCACCCTCTATCAGGAGTGAAAAGGTTGCCCCTGGGGCCCCTCTTAAATCTCTCCTTGCTCACCTAAAGCCTGCGTGTTCTAGTTTTAGAATCCTCTACCCAGGGAAAAAAAGACTGTGAGTGTTCACTTTATCCATGCCCCTGATGATGTTTGTGCCTTTCAATAAGGCCACCCTCAGCCAGTACGCTCCAAGGAAAAACATCCCAGCCTATCCAACCTCTCCCTCTCCCTCAAACACTTTAACCTTGGCTGTCTGGGCCTGCTGCATCTTTTAATAAATATTTCATCTGTCGGTAGGTCACCAGCCCGGTGGAAGACGCACTTTCCTGTCTCTATCCCTGGGAGATGTCTATGGGCACATTCCAGGGGCATGATGACGTGCCACGGGCCAATGCGGAGACTCAGTGAGGAAGGACAAGTGTTTAATGATTCATAGGCCTGAGCTACAGGAAGAGGTTGTGTTGGCAAGATAGAGTGAATACTCAGTCTTTTACCCAGGATAGAGGAATCAAGAACCAAAGAATGTAGGAAAAGGTTGAGTAGGCTTGCACTTTATTCCTTGGAATAAAACGCAGGAAGCAATGGGGTGATCATACAGAGGTGTATAAAATCATGAGGGGAATAGATTGGGTGAATGCACAGTTTTTTATAAAGGGTTGGGGAATCAAAAATGAGAGGGCACAGGTTTAAGATGAAAGGGGCAAGATTTAATAGAATCCCAAGGGGCCTGAGGAAGTAGATGTGTTAAGTAATATAACCGCATTTAAAATACAATCACAATCACAATAATACTTTATTATCCAAGTGTGTTTTTCAACATACGAGGCATTTCATTTGCCAAGTCAGTCACACAAATAAAAAGCAACGGAACAGAACAAAATACATTTTAACATAAACATCCATCACAGTGACTCCTCCACATTCCTCACTGTGATGAAAGACGAGAAAAAAGTTCAGATTTCTTCCCTTCTTTGCTCTCCCGCGGTCGGGGGCCTCGAGCCCTCAGTTGATGGGACAAACTTGATTCCCGTAGCCAGCGCCGTTTGGGCCTTCTGTATCGGGGCGATCAACTTCTGTATCGGGGGGGTGTCATCTCCCCCACGCCGGCGATCGAACCCTGTGTCGGGACTGGTCGAGCCTCAGCGTCGTTGGAGCTCCCGACTAGCCTCTCCGAGACTGCGAGCTCGCTGTGGTAAAGTCCACAGGCCGTGGTTGGAGCGATCCCAGGCTAGGTGTTAAGTCCTTGCCATGCGGTGGTGCTCAATGTCAGTCCGAGGAGGCCGGAGAACATTTACACAAACTTTTAAAACGCACTTAAAACGCACTAAAAATTAAGAAAAGACGAATAAACAGACTGTTGGCGGGGCTGCCAATCGTGTGGCGCCCCCTGGTGGTTCATGTACACGTACAGGTTCATGGATAGGTATATTATTGTGGCAAGTACCAGGGTACAGGGAAAAGCTTTGTTTTGCATGCTATACAAATTACATAGAAACATAGAAAGATAGAAAAATAGGTGGAGGAGTAGGCCATTCGGCTCTTCAAACCAGCACCACCATTCAATCAGTTCCTGGCTTTTCCCCATATCCCTTGAATCATTACCATGTGTGAATGCACTCAAGTTTAGAGGGAGGGATATGGGCCACATGTGAGAAAATAGGATGAGCTTAGATGAGGCATTTTGATCGGCATGGATGAGATGGGCCACAGGGCCAGTATATGTGCTGTACAAGGAGTGGCTTTAAACTCTGGCAGGCTGCAGATCTGGAAAGAATAAAGTACATGAGTAACCGCAGCTGATGCCTTTTGTCAGGGATGGAAACACATTGAGAGTTTGGTCCAACGAAACCTCACCAAACACACATGAAGCAACAGGTTTAGAGTCGTTATTTCACAAACGTTAAAACCACTCTTCAACAATGATTAAAAAAAAACACAGCAAAACGTTTGACTGTGGCGTACGTTGCCTTCACAGTTACACCCGCAGGCAGCATTAGAGGAGCTGTCTTTGAAAGGTTGATAGAAGTGTGGCATGGAAACAGGCTATTTGGCCCACTGACTCTACACCAACCATCGATCACCCACGCACACTACTTCTCTGTTATCCCACTTTCTCATCCACCTTACGCACTAGATGCCATTTACAGAAGCCAATTAACCTACAAACCTACACGCCTATGGGATGTGGGTGGAGACCGGAACAGCCGGGGCATACCCAGGCAGTCACAGGGAGAACGTGCGCACTCCACACAAACAGCACCTGTAAAATTTCCAGGCTAGTCCATGAGGAGCTGTTAAGGTGTTTTGTGTTTTACAACGGTCTTCCTTCCCTCGAGTTCCTTGTTGCATCATTCACTCTGTCTCTAGAGTGGTGGCTGTGTGGAATGAGCTACCAGTTAAGGTGGTGGAGGCAGGTTCGTTTTTATCATTTAAAAATAAATTGGCTAGTTATATGGACGGGAAAGGAATGGAGGGTTATGGTCTGAGCGCAGGTATATGGGACTAGGGGAGAACACGTGTTCGGCACGGACTAGAAGGGTCGAGATGGCCTGTTTCCGTGCTGTAATGGTTATATGGTTATATGGTTACCTCCTTTTACATGCAATAATGAATCAGGTTTGTCAGTGCCAGACCTCATCACTTCCTGCCTCCCTGGTCTAATGGAAGCTTGCTTCACTTACACCACCTTGCCCAATACTGACCTCATGACCTGTTGAAACACCATTCATCCCTACCCTCCTGCTCCCCAGCTCCCTCACTCTTGCCCCCTTCTTCTCCCACTCCCCTCCCCACCTCTCCCCCCAATCCACAACTCTTCCCTCTCCACCTCATCTCCACCGCTCAGCGCCAGCATTCCCACCTCGCCGCGCCAGCAGGCCCACCGCGCCGCGCCAGCATGCCAGAGCGCAGCATGCCCACCGGCCTCGCTCAGCTGCCTCACCGCGCCGCTCCAGCAGGCCCAGCGCCCAGCAGGCCCACCGCGCCCGCGCCAGCAGGCCAACGCCATTTCCCATCTCTCCTCTCCATCATCTCCACCTCTCCTCTCCATCATTCCCACCTCTCCCCCCCCCTCATCCCCGTCTCTCCTCTCCATCATTCCCATCTCTCCTCTCCATCATTCCCACCTCTCCTCTCCATCATTCCCACCTCTCCTCTCCATCATCCCCATCTCTCCTCTCCATCATTCCCATCTCTCCTCTCCATCATTCCCATCTCTCCTCTCCATCATTCCCACCTCTCCTCTCCATCATTCCCATCTCTCCTCTCCATCATTCCCATCTCTCCTCTCCATCATTCCCATCTCTCCTCTCCTCCCCCAGCTCCCTCTCCAATCCCCAACCCCACATATCCCTTCTCCACATACCCACATCCCTTTCTCCTCCATCCTTACATCTCCCTTCATCTCCATCTCTCCCCATCCTCTATCCTTAGCTCTCTGCTCTCCTCCTCCCTACCACTCCCCTGCACCCCCATCCCATCTCCCTTTCCTCCAATCCCTAACTCTCCCTCCCCCATCATCCCCCCCCCCCCCCCCCATCTCCAGCTCTACTTCCTCTCTGCGCCATCACAATCTCTCCTCCCCATCCACATCTCTCCCCTCACCTCTCTCACCCCAACCTCAACAGAACCCTCTGTAGAAACCTCTTTATTAGTACGGGTGTCAGGAGAAGGTTGGGGAATTGGGTTGAGAGGGAAAGATAGATCGGCCTTGGTTGAATGGCAGACTAGACTTGATGGGTCGAATGGCCTAATTCTGCTGCTGGAACTTATGAACTCACCACTCCACACCAGCTCAGACCGCATCGAGCTTCCTCCCCACTGCTTCTCATTCTACCCCCATCTTCAGCTGCTCTCCCTCCCCTCCTTTCCTGATACATTGACCCAGTTAAATATTACAGCAGGCGCAGTCTTGTAACATCAGTCAGGGGAGAGAAAGAGAAAAAAAAACCCTCCCTCGACATTTGGAGCAAAAGGCTTTAGTGTGCCGCAGTATTCTGCAGTAGTGAAAGATGAAACACAACCTTCCTACAAACCTCCAAGAGAAAGCACGAGGCTCGGGATGAGTAATGCCGCTAAAAACAGCTAGCGCATCATCCACTTTTATCTGCTGCTGCTAGATTAAAGCAGCCAGCTCAGTTAAATAACCTTGATGTGCTGGAGGCGAGGGACAGCTTGCTCAAGTTGTCACACACAAGTGCTTGATAGCTCAATCGCACTAAACCTCTCTCCACTATTTTAATGTTAACCCATTCCCACCACACCTGCTCCACAGACACACAACACTGTGGCAACTTGCTACCCAGCTCAATCAACCCCGAGAGGGCAGCGAGTGACAGCACCACAACCTTTTGCATATCTTTCACCCCTTTCCCCCAAGTACCGCCTACATCCCCTGACTGTCACCTATTCCTCTCCCCCAGAGATGCTGCCTGACCCGCTGGGCAACTCCAGCACTTTGTGTCTGACCTCAGGTTCAGCCGGTCATTGATTTAACACCCAAACGCAGAAACCGAGATGAGGAAGTTAGTCATTGGTGATATCAGGCCACACATTGTGGGAGGGAGGGAGGGGCACTACTGAGGGAGCGCCACGCTGTTTCTGGTGGTTTAAAAAAAAAAAATTATACAAATACTTTTGATTCAAAAAATAAAAATAAACATATTTTATTGAGTATTAAAACAATCAAAGACTGCCTGTGTTGACAGTTTTACAAACAAACGACCATCAAATTAATATAACGACAACTTTATCAACAAAACACTCGACCTCCCGCGGCGACCAGCGTTCAAGGAAGGTCTCCAGTCCCCGTGGACACCGCGTGTTCACTCACTCTCCACGGACACGCGGGCACGAACATATGCCCGGTAAAGGGGCAGCTAGTCAACCCTGGTGAGTCCGTCGACTACCCACTGCCTGGACCCGCGAATGGAGCAGACGGACAGCGAGACCCCCCTGTACCGGGTGCCCAAATATCAGGTGGGGGGGTTAAAATGTAGCAGTGAATTAGGGGAGCGCACCAGTAATGTAGCATTACTGTGAATTAGGGGAGCGCACCAGTAAATGGTTGAATTAGGGAAGCGCACCTGTTAATGGGTGAATTAAGGGAGCGCACCAGTAGATGGTGAATTAGGGGAGCGCACCAGTAAATGGGTGAATTAGGGGAGCGCACCTGTACATGGGTGAATTAGTGAAGCGCACCAGTAGATGGTGAATTAGGGGAGCGCACCAGTAAATGGGTGAATTAGGGGAGCGCACCTAATATCATGGGAGGGGCATTACTGAGGGAGCGCCACTGTGGGAGGGGCGCTGGATAGGTAGAGAAGGATTCAACTGGGAAGGGAGCTTCAAGATGAACCGTGTGTGTGTAAGAAGAAAGTTGGACTGGCAAGAGACTGGAGATGCTGGAATCTGGAGCAACAAATAACATGCTGGCGGAACAGTCGGACAAGCATAAATACAATGATGTACAATAAATAGAGCAACCTAACATGTGCTGCAGAGGCGGAGAGACAAAATCCTACAGACTCTGACAGGGCAGGTACACTACGGGACCTCTGCCCCACGCACACTGCCCCAGCCACCAGAGACCATGGAATCTGGAGCAGGGGGGTGGCTACCATGGGACAAAATGAAGACATAGGAGCAGAATCAGGCCATTGGAATTCCAACGAGTCTGCTCCGCCTTTTAATAAATGCGGATCTATTTTCCCCTCTCAATCCCATTCTCCTCTCTACTCTCAATAACCTTTGACGCCATTTTTAATTATTAAACATATATTAATCTCCATTTAAAAATACCCAATTTCTTGCCTCCACAGCTTCACCGCCCACTGGATATAGAAATTCCTCCTCATCTCCTTTCATCTGAGCCTCATCTCACCCGGATAACTAACATTCCGATAATCCAACACACTCCGGGCTTTGTTGCTGCTGGACTGTTGGATGTTACTCCTATTAAGAACTCAAAGCACTTTTAAGACAGTTTTTTAAGGGAGACACAAGGGGACTGCAAAAGCTGGGTTCTTGAACAGAAACGCACAAAGTGCTGGAAAAACTCATCTGGTCAGGCAGCATCCGTCAATGGACAGACGATGTTTCGGATCGGCGCCCTTCTTCCGACTGATGGAGTAGGGAGGAGAAAGCTGGAAGAGGAGGGAGTGGGACAAAGCCTGGCGAGTGATGGGCGGATACACGTGGGGTGGGTGAATAAGGAGACAGAAGGCCGTGATATGAGGGGAAATGGATCGGTGTGAAACGTGAGGCCGAGATGGGGGGCGAGGACGCGACACGGAGATATAGTCGCATCCTCGCCAGGAGCGACTGGGAAGCGGTTTCCCCCTTACCCCTCCCCCCCTCCCCCACATAGAAAAACGAAAGAATCCCCAAAACAAAACTATTTAGAAAAAATAAAATAAAAAAAAAGATAGGAAAAACCGAGATGAGAAAAACATTTTTCACACAGAGAGTGGTGAATCTCTGGAATTCTCTGCCACAGAACGTAGTTGAGGCCAGTTCATTGGCTATATTTAAGAGGGAGTTAGATGTGGCCCTTGTGGCTAAAGGGATCAGGGGGTATGGAGAGAAGGCAGGTACAGGATACTGAGTTGGATGATCAGCCATGATCATATTGAATGGTGGTGCAGGCTCGAAGGG
Source organism: Amblyraja radiata (assembly GCF_010909765.2). Classification (NCBI taxonomy): domain Eukaryota; kingdom Metazoa; phylum Chordata; class Chondrichthyes; order Rajiformes; family Rajidae; genus Amblyraja; species Amblyraja radiata. The sequence continues at coordinate 93,332,588 of NC_045960.1, forward strand.
CCGAATGGCCTACACCTGCACCTATTTTCTATGTTTCTATGAGATGGATGTATATCTAGTTGGGGCACTGGGAAGTGAGGGGTGGGAAACAGAGATGGGGGGGGGGGGGGGGGGGGGGGGGGGGGTGGTTAGTTAACTAAATTTGGAGAAATAAATGTTCATATCCTCTACACTGGGGGATATTTACTGAAGCCAATGAACCTACAAATCTGCACATCTATGGAATGTTATCTCACATAATGACATGCCTCTGATAATTTATCTACCTCCCTTCTTTCAGCTCCTCCCCCCCCCCCCACCCCCCCCTCTCTCCACATTCAGTCTGAATAAGAGTCCCGACCCGAAACGTTACCCAGTCCATGTTCTCCAGAGATGCTGCCCGCCCCGCTGAGTTACTCCAACACTTTGTGGGGTTTTTTGGGTAGTAAGCCGGCATCTGCAGTTCCTTGTTTCTACATGACCTCACAGGTCTGGGATCACTTGCCCTAGTTGGCAATGCACTGATAGTGGGCGTCAAGTTCACTAGGAGAGTAAACGTCATGTATAGGATGAGTCACAGCCCTGCCTCCACACACACACCTCACCCTGCGGCCAGTATCAATCAACACCAGCCCCAGCCGCTGGAGTCACGGGGTGTACTTCACTCTTCCTCTTCTTGGCTCTCCTTGGCACTCATCTGTGTAGCACATTCAGACCCCCCCACCACCTCTGTAACCCCCTCCGACCCCTATATTCCCTCATCTGTGTAGCACATTCAGACCACCCCAGCCCCTCCATCCCTCCCTCTCTCTGTAACCCGCTTTGCCGTCTCCTTCCTTTGAATCCCTTCCTCTGAAAGGCTGGTTTGGTGACCGGTCCCGATGTCTCCCAGTTTATTTGTGACTGTCGCCCTGTGAATCCCGGCATCTCTCCGGGCTCCGTGTTGTGGCGATTACCTAATGAAGTCGGCACGGCTCTGCCTCCTGAGAGAGGTTGCTGTGTGAGCTGCCGGAGCTGCCGGCTCCCGGCTGAGATGAAAGGATCCAGAAACCATTATAAATGTATGACCTTCAACGTGACGGGCTGAGATTGGCATCTATGCTCATTCTTGTCGATTTAGTCACTCTGATTCTGATTCTGGATGTAACTGGCTGCCTGGTTTATTGTATCTCTCAATCTCACGGGTTCCCAAGGCTAGGTAGGGCAAGGCTAGCCGGTCGGACAACACCATCGAGTGTGTGCAGCGCTGCCGGAGGTGCTGTTTGTTTTGTGAATGAGATAATAACACAGCCTCGTAATAAACATGAGTCAAGTTCATATGTTCATAAGTGATAGGAGCAGAATTAGGCCATCCGGCCCATCACGTCTATTCCACAATCCAATCATGTCTGATCTATCTGTCCATCTCAACACCATTCTCCTGCCTTCGCCCCATAATCCCTGACACCCGTACAAATCAAGAATCTATCTGTCCCTGCCGTAAAAATACCCACTGACTTGGCCTCCACAGCCTCCTGTGGCAATGATTTCCACAGACTCACCACCCTCTGACTAAAGAAATTCCTCCTCGTCTCCTTCCTATAGGTACGTCCTTTAATTCTGAGGCTGTGACCTCTAGTCTTAGACTCTCCCACTAGTGGAAACATTTGACCTTTGCTGTTGAGTGAGGCTAATGGGAACTAGTGCCTTGCAGCCCAATAGGATTGCCCTGATGGGTGGCTGTGGATGTACATAGAACACAGAACAATACAACAAAGGTACAGGCCCTTCGGCCCACAATGTCCGTGCTGGACATGATGCCAAGTTAAACTGATCTAATCTGCATGTACATGATCCATATGCCTGTATTCCTTACACTTCCATGTGCTTATCTAAAAGCCTATTAAACACCACTATCGTATCTGCCTCTAAAACCCCAGGCAATGCGTTCCAGGCCCCCCACCACACACTGTGCAAAAACATGCCCTGCACATCTCCATTTAACTTTCCCCCTCTCGTCTTATAGTGCTGTACATTTGCAGCCTGGGAATAGGCTCTGACCCTATCTATGCCTCTCATAATTTTATACACTTCTATCAAGACTCCAGTGTTCCAGTGAATCTGTGTAATTCTCTGCCTCAGAAGGCGGTGGAGGCCGATCCACTGGTTGCATTCAAAAGAGAGTTAGATAGAGCTCTTAGGGCTAGTGGAATCAAGGGGTATGGATGGGGAGAAGGCAGGAACGGGGTACTGATTGTAGATGATCAGCCATGATCACGTTGAATGGCGGTGCTGGCTCGAAGGGCCGAATGGCCTACTCCTGCACCTATTTTCTATGTATCTAATTGTAAAACAATCCAAGTTTATCTAACCTCTCCAAACCCTCTAATCCAGGCAGCATTCTGGTCAACCTCTTCTGCACCCTCTCGAAATCCATCACATTCTTTCTGTAATGGGGTGACCAGAACTGCACACAATGCTCCAAATGCGGTCTAACTAAAGTCTCATAAAGCTGCATCATGGCTTCCTGACTCATATATTCAATGACAAAACCCCTAATAATGAAATATATTCCTTCTTGGTCACCCTACATACTACACATCCTCTTTACCACGTATACCACATGCATTCTTCATCACCCTAGTACTAGATGCCTTATTTACCACCCTATATCCCACAAGCCTTTATCACCCTGTATACCATACGTCTAATATACCAGCCTATATACCATACACTTCTTTACTACCTGATATACCAAATGTGTTTGCTTACTACCACCCTGAGGGATGAGGAGCGGAGAAGGCAATGGCTTCATCCACCATGGGTAACGGGACCATCTGTGTTTCCCCTTTCGTCATCGTGGCTCAGTGGGTAGAGCCGATGCCTCACTGCCCCAGAGACCCGGGTTCGATCCTGACTGCCGGCGCTGTCTGTGTGGAGTTTGCTCGTTTTTCTTTCTGTAACTGAACGGGGAGCTCCCCCCCCCCCCACTTTTTCTCCCACGCCCCAAAGACGTGCGGTCGGTGGGTTTACTGGCTGCAGTGAATTGCCCCGTGTGTGTGGGTGAATGCCAGAGTTGATGTAAATGGGTGCATGATGGTCGGCAGGCACCTTTAGTTTCGTTTAGAGATGCAGCGCAGATACAGGCCATTCAGCCCATTGAGTCCGCGCCGACCAGCGATGCCCGCATATTAATACTATCCTACACACACTCATTTATACCAAGCCAATTAACCTACAAACCTGTACGTCTTTGTATTGTGGTAGGAAACCGAAGATCTAGGAGAAACCGATCGCAGGTCATGGGGAGAACGTATAAACTCAGTACAGACAGCACCCATAGTGTGGATTGAACCCGGGTCTTTGGCGCTGCAAGACAGCAACTCTACCGCTGCGCCACCGTGCTGCCCCGGGTGGGCCGAAGGGCCTGCTTCCATCCTGGCTTCTTGAACAGCACCATCCCCACCAGCAGGAAGGACACACGGGAGCAAATCTGTCCACCCCCATGCCAGGCCAATCTCCCCAGTGACCCCACCGCCCTCCCCGGGGCAAGCGGGCATGTGCACTAAATGCAACACACACACACACGCCCTGAATGAACGCTGACACGCTAATGACCATGGCATCCACTGTTGTCATGGCAACACTGCCTGATGCTGACAACGTGGATAATGTGGGCATGTCAAATGCTATTTCTTCTTTCTCCGAGCTGTTTAAAAAAAAAACTTGCATTGCTTAATTCAGTCAACAAGCAATCTAGTTTCTCTGGCTTCGGATTCGTTACGTGGGTTGCGGATTAATCTCCGATGTATCGCCAGAGATGATGTGTCAGTCAGGCAGGTATCTCGGGATGAT